>NC_081412.1:14774727-15145352 GCF_030272615.1 Cryptomeria japonica | reverse complement strand
TGAAGTCTCCCCAATCATGAAGGGAAAATGAATGAAGAAAACTCATGATGAAAGGAATCTTTGAAAACTGCTCAAGTGTCCCCATGTCGATGCTGAAAGATACCCCCTCCAAAGGTGGTAAACTGTGCCACACTGCTGAAAAAGGAACTCCAACATCTAGTGGAGATGGATGTAGAACAATATCCAAAGACTCATGTGTCTCCTCAAAGCATAAAGAGACCTCCTCCAACTGCTGTACATAAGTATCCACAATCATGTCAACCTCGAAAGAATGATCATGTAGAGAATGAACAAGAGGGTTAGAGTGTGCCCTCGCAACAATCGAAGAAGGATCATCTTCATCAAAGAGAAGATGAATGTCATCAATGATGTCTCCCAAATCTGCAATGTAGGATTCCATAAACAAACCTGCAATATCTGTCAAGTAATCATCCCATGAATCTGAAGCTGGAAGACAATGTATATCCTGCTGCACTGAATCACATGAAGGCAAAATTGTCGCACTATCTGCATCATCAGGTGCAATAGGTGATGTGATATCAATATGAGAAGATGAAATACAAGACTCAAGAATGGGTTTACATGTGAGAATCCCCATGTTCAAGTGTCCAAAGTTCTCCTCAAAATCTGAATCATCACAATAAGTGTGATCATCATGTGTAGAATCATCAAATGTGAAATCATCATCATCAACAAAATCTGAAAAGGAGTATAACTGACATGCATGATCAACCACCCTAGTTGCAATGATAGCTCTAGTCTCCATGTCTCTAATGAAAACTGAGTCAGGTGTGAACTCCACAACTCTCTTAGTTGCGCCATGTGTGATTTGATAGATAGAAAGGAGATTGTTTGTCAAGTGGGGTACACACAACACATCATTGAAGGAGTTATCCCCAATGTCAATAGATCCTTTCCCAATCACATCCATGTATGTATGATTGCCCATCAAAATCTGTGGCATGGTGCAAGGCTCAAATGTAGAGAACATAGACTGTGAAGATGCCATATGATGAGAAACCCCTGAATCTAGAAGCCATCTCTCTGAAGTATGATTTGTTGTAGCACATAGAGCTCTTCCTTTTCTTGTTCCAAAAGAGTGAGTCTTTCCACTTGTAGAAGCCATGAATGCTTGCCCTTTTCCTTTTGAATGTGAGGAAGTGGAAGTTGATGAATCACCCTTCTTGTAGACTTTAGGTAAATCAATGTTATGCTTTTTGATGATATGTGTAAGCTCATCAATCTTCTTAGTATGGCAACGATGTTCCTCATGACCAATCTTTTTACAATAAGTGCAAGTAGGTCTCTCTCTCTTTGGTGAATTATCTCTCTTGGAAGAGGATGAATCTCCTTGTTGTGGAGAAGATGATGCTTTTTCTTTAGGCTTTGATTGCCATTTCTTCTTGTTTGAGTTGTCCTTTCCTTGATTTCCTTTGTTTCCTTGATTTGCCACTAATGCTTGAGACTTAGAAGAAGCCTTAAGAATGCCCATGCTTATCAACTTAGTTTGTTCCATCATCAACATTTCATTGAAAGCATCAAATGTAGGCATTTTGTAGCTTGAACCCATTGTCATCCTATGAGTTTGGAAACTAGAAACAAATGCTGCATATTCTTGTGGAAGCTTGCCTATCAAGTTGAATATCAATTGAGTATCTTTCTTATCAATGCCACAATCTTTGAGTTGTGCCCTCAACTCATTTGCCTTAGTGACATAATCTTGTATAGTATCAAAGTTCTTGGGATCTAACATGGTGAGATCACTATCAATTTGATATCCCCTAATCTCATCAACTTGACCATACAAGTCTTGAAACTTTTGCCAAGCATCCTTGATTAGAGTACATTTCTCAATATGAAAAATGAGATCCTTTGATACATACTTTCTTAAGGTACCAATTGCCATGATATTTTTAGTGAGCCAATCTATGTGACCAACTGGATCAGCCTTAGGATCAACTGGAGCAACAATAGTTCCATCAATGTAATGAGTGAGTCCTTTTTCCATAAGTTTACTCCATGCATCAATTTTCCAAGTAGCATAGTTATGTGGAGTTAAGAGAGGAAACTTAGAAGAACCCATAGCAGCAAAAAAGGAAAGAACACAAGAGCACAAAAGCACAAGAGACACCCCCCAAATTTAATCAATCAAAGTACCCCCCCTAAAGTGATGATTTTGGCACTTTATACTTAGTGCGATTACAATGAGCCACTTGCAAAACAAGGCAAAGTGGGCTTATGATGCAAATTTGACAACTTCTCAAATGAGATACAAGAGACTTCAATCAATAGTGAAATGAATCTAACTGAGATTCAAGCAAATATACAAGTGCCAAGAGAGCCAAAAATGGCCAAGATCTGAAAGTACAATTTCTACTTACAATGACATCAATCTGATAGTATCATGTGAAAGTAGACGAAAAAATACGCACTTTCAAAAAAAATGGCACCTGAAAAGGAGGTCGGATGACCCCAAACGAAGCCTCTAAAGTTGCAAAAACTGGGATTACTCAGGGACAGTCACCAAAAACTGCATTTTCCTGCTGATGTGGCGCTGACGTCATCAAAACACTGTGTTAAATTTGACGGCCGTATGACCGTCGCCAAAACTTCGCCTCTGCTTACTGGATGTCCGTACTGTACGGATGGATGACTCAGCCTGCTGACTGTACGGTCTGTACTATACGGAATGCTGACCGTGCAAGGCTGATGTGGGTTTATCCGCGGGCCAGTGGCCGCCTGCCACGTGGCGGGCGCGGTCCTCCAGTCTTTGTCCGCGTGGCGGATGTGACAGAAGCGGGAGCGGCGGGAGGAGCCGCGGCGGAGACGGCGCTGCGGGCAGGAGAGGACGCGGCTCGGGGCAGCGCGGAAAGAAGTCTGCAGACGGTGGGAGGTGCTGTCTGCACTAGGCGGGAAGCGGGGAGCGGCGCCGGCGGCTGTCTACGAGCGGAGGTCACTGCGGCGGAGCTGCGCGGGAGGTGCGGGACCGGCGAGAGGAGCTGCTCGGGCGCCGGAGGACATGGCTCGGGTGGCGTGTCTGCAGACAGAGGATGGGAGGTACGCTGTGGACGGCAGGTAGGTACTGCGGCCTGCAAAAAAATGGTACACCTGCGATCTGCAGGTCACGGGGTACGGGGGTCTGCGGACCCCCAAACCAAATATATATATTTTTTTATTTCTTTTTCACTTTTTTTTAACTTTTCAATTTTTTTTGATTTTTTTTTTATTTTTGATTTTTTCAAAACAATATTTCAGAAATAATTTTTTTTTTTCTGAATATTAAAAAAATTTCGAAATCCGTACGATATAGGCAAAAATGGAGAAAAAAAATTTCTCACCAAAATAGGCCAACTTTATAACCAAAATTCATGGAAATGGCCTTCCGGACGCAATGGCGAGGTCGGATCTGGTCTAGGACGCCTCCAAATGTTGATGCTCCTCAGATCTGCCTCTTGACGTCACAATAATGCCTCTTCAAGACGAATCAATGAAGCCCCAATAGCTCTGATACCATGTTGGATTTTGCCAAGATCAAGAGGTCATTGAAATGTACAAGATAGAGACATAATATGGGACAAGAATAAACTGTATTCTCATCAATAGAAAAATGATCAACAATCAACTGGATTATTGTTACATACAATGTAGATGAGCCTGCTTATATAGGCAAGGCTAGGGATATGTATGAGCACACAAATATGACATGTGGCTCAATAAGAAACAAGGGTAGGTAGGAAATATGTGTGGGTAGGTAGGAGAAATAATATAATATTCCACATGAGGTGGATCACCCACCGAAGGTGGAATTATCACTCCACAATAAGTGGATATGATAGTGTAATAACAAGATCAACACCATAAAAGGTGGAATTTCTCCTACACACACTATCCCAATGTGACACAAACACCCAAGTGTCTCATATCCAAACTACTATGAAATGCATTATCCTAAGTAAACTTAAGTAAGTGTAATAATATCCATGATGAATAATTATTTACACCAACAGACCCTATAGACAACAATTAGGTTGGTAACTAAAACCTAAAACCCTAAGCATCTAGGTTAACAATACAGTCGGTCCAATCCTAACCATTTAATCACATTGCATAGAGTAAAACAATCTTGAACAAATCTCAAGGTGTTCTCCATCGTCTGTTCTTCACCACTTCTGGAAGCTAATAACCCATCACGCGCTCTCCACCATTTACTGAGACTTCGTACATTCCCGAGGTAGATAGAATCAATCTTCTTCATGCAAGATCCTCAAGGAAATCCTTCACATGCACAAGGCTAATGTGGCAACACAATTTGATCTTCATTTCAATGCTAACTCATCACAGGATGTCGTCGGTCGAATCACACAGACTTGAAATGCATCAACTGGAAACCCTGAAGCCGAGACCACCAACCGGTAGTCATATCAAATGAAACCTTGATACAAACTTTTCATATACCAGTTCACATTCCAACATACCAGTTCACCTTTTCACATATACTGGTTCACATCATCATACTAGTTCACTTCATACCATCATACCGTTTCTCTTGCCAGTTTGCTTACTTCAATATACCGGTTCATACTTCAACATATTGACATCAATGACAACATATACCGGTTCACATAATCATACCAGTTCACTTCATACCATCATACTGGTTCTCTTGCCTATTTTCTTACTTCAATATACTAGTTCATACTTCAACATATTGACATCAATGACAACATACAATATCATCATGTCATCAAACTCTGCACATATGCCAACAAGATTATCCCTAGTATGGTGGAACATGATGCAAGAAGAAAGAGAACAAACCAGGAGGAAGAAGATCACCTCTTGGGAGAGAATAAAGATCAAGATTAAAACTCAATTCCCACCCATAGATTACGAGGTGCAAATGCACAAGAAGTTGCAGAATTTGAAAAAAAAAGAAATGGATGTGATTACCTATACAAAGGAGTTCAACAAACTTACCCTAAGAGCTAGGAAGCAAGAGGAAGAAGTGGAGAAGGTTACAAGGTACTTAAATGGCCTTAGACAAAACATTCAAGATGAGATCAGCATGATAGCACCTGACACAATCCATAAATGCTTTTAGTTAGCCTTGAGAGAAGAAGATTGTTGGCTTGATGATTATTTTTGTATTGGATGACTTTATGTGATGTCATTGATGGCACACATATATACAGACATATGTTCATATTTTCATAGTCACGTTAGTTAAGTTAAACCTGTACTACTCCTAAGTCTTCATAGTGTAAACCGGTATCATATGTATAGAATAAGTTCAACCGGTATGAAGGTGTCTAAATCGGTATATGTTGAAAACCAATATATGCAGGAAAGACAATTTATTTTGGTCAATTTCATTGTTACCAGTTTTGAGATGTAGCAAAGAGAGACAAGAAGGCACATAGAGACAATCGGTATATGCATTTGATGTGGTGAACACTAAACAAGTATCAGTGTTCAAACTGGTTTCACAGATTGTATGATGAGTTATCACTAGTTGTGATGTGTTATCTCTAACCGAATTTTTTGGTGATGATTTGTTATGTGTTATGAAAGATTGCCTAGATACACTAAACCTAGGAAATTGTGTTGAGGTTCTTGAAGCCGACATGAAATCTAATGTCTATAAAAAAGGCATTGTGATGAATTATTTTGATATGCAAGATATGAGTTATATTTGATGTGATTTATTGAAGGAGTTGCAGAGTATGTCGATGATGTAGTATTGAGTGAGCATAAATGGATCTATACAAGCAAGATGCGCTATTTCTAGATCATACCAACTATTGTTTTCTAATCACTACAACAGCTAAAATTCCCTAACCTGGGTAAGCTCTAACAAGCTTCATTGTACAAATCCTCTAACAAGGTGATTCATTAACTTGGATCTAAATCCTCCTCAGAGGTTTCCTTTAACTAGGTATAGCTCCTAACAAGGCTTTGGAATCTCTAACATGATTCACTCCCAACAAAGCACTTTGTAGACCTTAATCGGTCAATTACCTATTACTGCAGATAGTTAACTCGTGAGTCCCATCTCACCATGGTTTTTTCCAGTTGGGTTTCCCTTGTATAAGCACTTGTGTTATGGTGAATGTTTTACTTACTGTGAATGTTGTTATAACACTTTGGATTGCATGAAAAGTCTAATGTAAATTGGTTAATTGTTTTTACTGGTCTGGTTTTAAAGTGTTATTGTTTTTCTATGATTGATTCAACCCCCCTCTTAGTGCTTTATAAGTCTATCAAAGATAAGATCAAAGGGAAAGGTGAACAAAATAAAAGGGGTAGATGTGGTAGAGGCTACAAAGGAAGAGGTACCTTTGGAATGGGCTATAATCCCAAAAGAATGAAGAAGGCAATCAATCAGAGAATGATGGTGATAACTCTAACAAAGAAGGACAATTTAGAGGCAACTCTAGAGGGAGAAATAGCTATAGAGGTAGATTTGGAAATTCAGGAAGAGGAACCACAATCTTCACTGGAAAATGCTACCATTGTCATCAAGTGGGGCATACCATGAGTCGGTGTCCTAGAAAGACTTCAAGCTCTCACATGGGATACAGGAGAACTCAGTTGGTGCAAAAAGAAGACTTTTAAAGTGTTACCTCACCAATCAGCAAGGCAGGACCAGTCCCAAATGGAGAGAATATGATGCTAAGAAGGACCTTGTTGAAGATGCCACAGTCCAAAGAACCTACACAAAGGAAGACACTTTTTAAAACTACTTGCAGATCTCATGGTTAGATTTGTAAAGTTATAGTGGATTTAGGGTCTACTGAGAACATTTTAGCAGTTTGAGATGGTGGACAAACTAAAATTGAAAAGGTTGCCACATACCACCCCCTATAAGGTATCTTGGCTAAGTAAAGGTCATCATGTGCTTGTAGATAAACAAACTTGGGTAGATTTTGAAATAGGAGATTACAAGGATAGTGTGATATGTGACATATTACCCATGGATGCATGTCACCTGCTGTTGGGATGCCCTTGGTAGTATGATGTCAAAGCCATACATGATGGGGAGAAGAATTCCTATGTTATCATCAAGAAGGGTAGAAAGTTTCAAATGGACCCCTTGATTGAATAGGGTGAAGAAAGACATGTTGGATCAAGTGTTATGTTTCTCAGTGGGAAAGAGTTCATGAAATTGTTGAAGCATGAAGGGAACCAAGGATATGCTCTCATAGTGAACCCCAAAGAAGAGACAAATACTGAAACCAAACTGGTGATACCTCAAGAAGTGCAGACCTTGCTAGACCGGTACAAAGAGATAGTTTTCAATGAGATATTGGATGCATTATCCCCTATGAGAGATGTTAACCATACGATAGACCTCATACCTAGTTCAACTTTCCCAAACAAAGCTTCTTACAAAATGACACCTACTCAAAATGAGGAAATAGCAAAGCAAGTGCAGGAATTGCTAGATAAGGGATTGATAAAGAAAAGTTTAAGTCCATGTGCAGTGCCTACTATTTTGGCACCTAAGAAAGATGGCAATTGGAGGATGTGCACTGATTCAAGGGCCATAAACAAAATCACATATAGGTACCAGTTCCCAATGCCAAGGATTTAAGATCTAATGGACTACCTAGGTGGAGCTTGCTACTTTTCTAAGGTGGATTTGAAATCAGGTTATCATCAAATTAGGATCAAACTTGGTGATGAATGGAAGACAATCTTTAGAACAAAATGAAGGACTCCATGAATGGTTGGTGATGCCCTTTGGGCTCACAAATGCACCTAGCACCTTCATGAGGTTCTTGCAGAGTTCATTGGTAAGTTTTTCATTGTTTATCTTGATGATATTTTGATCTTTAGCAAGTCAAAGGAGGAGAATATCAAACATTTGAATCAAGTTTCGAGGAATCTACATCAAGAAAAGTTGATGATCAACTTGGATAAATGTGAGATTTTCAAAAATAAATTGGTGTATCTTGGTTTTGTAGTTTCTCAAGGTTGCTTAAAAATGGATCCATCAAAAGTGGAAGCAATAGTGAATTGGCCTACTCCTAAGTCAATAGGAGATGTAAGAAGTGTTCATGGTTTAGCTTCTTTTTATAGGAAATTCATTATAGGTTTTAGCCATGTTTGTGCACCTATCTTGAACACCATCAAAGGTGGTATAAATTATCAGTTTAACTAGACTTGTGCAATAGACAAGGGGTTTGAGTTGTTAAAACAAAAGGTAGAAGAAATTCCTTAACTTAGGCTCCCTGATTTCAATCATCTCTTCACCATGGAGTACAATGCTAGCAAGTTGGCTATAGGGGTCATTTTGAGCCAAGAAGGTCACCCAGTTGCATTCTTCTCTGAGAAGATCAATGAGGAAAAATAAAAGTATTCTACCTATGATCTAGAGTTATATGCCATGGTGCAAGAACTCAAGAAGTAGCGGCATTATTTGTTACCTAAATAGTTCATAGTCTACACTGATAATCATGCACTTAGTTTTTTGAATGGGCAAGAGAAATTGAATCAAAGACACCTCAAGTGGGTTGAGTATTTATAGGCCTACACCTTTTCCATCAAGCAGAAGAAAGGAGTCACCAATAAGGTAGCTGATGCCTTAAGTAGAAGGGTTCTAACCATCCTAGAAGTGCAACTACAGAGTGTGGGGTTCAATGACCTCAAAGACATCCACAAAGGTGACAAATATCTTGGTGAAGCATATGATGTTTTCTCAAAGTTTGCTAATGCTTATCATGTTGCCTATTTTTATGTTATCTTGCAGGAAGGCTTATTGTTTAAGGGACACCTACTTTGCATACCAGAGTGCTCTATGAGAGACAATATCATCAAGGAGAAGCATCAAGATAGTCTAAGTGGACATTTTGGTCTTGACAGGACCTTAGAGAAGGTTGACAGGTTCTACCATTGGCCTAACTACAGTCAGATGTTAGGAAGTTAGTGGAGAAATTTTCTATTTGTCAAAGGGATAAGGGTACCTCCAACAATGCAGGTTTATATTAGCCTCTAGCCATACCAACAAGGTCTTGGGAGTGTGTGAGTATGGACTTTGTCCTTGGTTTACCTAGAACTCCAAGAGGATATGAGAGTGTCTATGTCATAGTGGATAGATTCAACAAGATGTCACACTTTGTGCCTTGCAAATGCACTAATGATGCCTCCTACATCCCAGGGTTGTTCTTCAAAGAGATTGTAAGGATCCATGGTTTACCTCTTAGCATTGTGAGTGATAAAGATACGAAATTTGTGAGCCACTTTTGGCAAACCTTGCGGACAAAACTTGGTACCAACCTTTCTTTTTCATCTGCATACCATCCACAATCTAATGGTCAAACTGAAGTAGTTAATAGGTCCTTGGGTAATTTGCTAAGATGTCTCACCAAACAGCATGGTCAAGCTTGGGATCTAGTATTGGGACAAGTAGAGTATGCCTACAATGACTCTGTCAATAGGAGCATAGGCCATAGTCCATTTGAGATTGTATATGGATGTCATCCAAGGAGTATTTTAGAACTCAAAGATCTTCTTTCCATGGACAATAGGAGTGCTCAAGGGGAAAACTTTGCAGAGGATATGAAGGAGATACATGAAAAAGTCAAGAAAAAATTGCAGCAGAACAATGCGAAATACAAGACACAAGAAAACAAAACAAGAAGAGAAGTACACTACAATGTCGATGATCTAGTTATGGCCCATCTGAGGAAGGAGAGACTTCCTAAGGGGAATCCTAGCAAACTATGTATGAAGAAGATTGGACCTCTTAAGGTTGTGCATAAGTATGGAAATAATGCCTATGAGGTGGAACTACCACCAAACTAGGGCATATCACCAATCTTTAATGTATGTGATTTGTTCCAATATAAAGGAACTCGATCAACTAAAAACCAAGAAGAGTCTACTTCTACGGAAGATGTAGATTGGATACAAGACCTCCCTCTAAGCCAACCAGTCACATTGGATTGCATCATAGATTCCAAGATTGTCAAAAGGACTAGGAAAGGAGTCTATAGAGACTACCTGGTTAAATGGGTAAGTCTCCCTGAATCTGAATCTACATGGATGTTAGAATAGATATGCTAAAGCATGCAACCACTTTTCAAGCCCTATCTACTCAAGGGACTTGAGTCTTTCCTACCCCGGGAGTATGGTGTAGGGGCACTTAGCAATTTTTGTTAACTTTGTTTCCACAATGTTGGAATCATGTTTTTAGTTTTTTAATAAGGCTAAGAGGCCATTGAGTGTGTGCTCAAATTATTGTAAGGGCCCTAAGAGTCATTGTTTGGCTAATGTTGGCGTGTGAGCTCTTAAGGGTGCCAGGTAGAGCACTTAATAGGATAAGTTGTTTTTGGGTTAATGTAGGTTGGTTGATATTTTTTTGAAGCTATTAAGGTTATATGAGTCAATTGGAAGTGACCAAGTTTGGGTTTGAGCAAAGTTGCTCACCTATGCAACAAATTATTAAAGTTGCAAAAGTTGCTCATAGCAACTTTGCAACATTTTCAAACAACAACAGCTAGTTGGTTGACACATTTGGTTGTGAGAATATGTAACTACTCCAAGGCCAATATAAGGCTTGGAAATATTGATGATAATTAGTTGTTGAAGGTAGCTGAAGAACTGAAGCAAATATACAAGTTTTGGTTTCTCATTTGGTGTGTTCTACCGAGTTTTTGTTTTTATTTGCAAGCTTGTACGACCTGTACGGAATGAGAATCCCAAAAAAGGATCATGGATTGTTAGACTAGTGTCTTACCTTCATTTTATTTTTTTTGATTTGGAGTCTTGAAGTGTTGTAGTTTGTGAATAAACTTCATTTTGTTGTAGGCGGGTTCAAAGGTCCTAAAAACCAGGGTTTTTCAGAGCAAAATGGCTCCAACCTAATGTTCCATGGTGGATATCCTCCTTGAAACCTTGTGGAATGTTAGGTTGTTATTTATACTATGTTTTATTTTTGGTTTGAGTCAGGGGAAGTCAAATCAAAGATTTACCACCATACCCTAGGCTTGGCACGTTGAGTTGGCAAGCGTTAGGAATCATGGATAATAGGCCCTAACTGGGTGAATCTGGTGGATGGAGGTAAAGTATGATTGGAATGGAATTCCATATGGAAGCAAAAACCCTAAACTATCATCAATTCACTTAGGCAAATGGACCGATGAATGAGTTTTGACCAATCTCCACTTTCTAGGCCTAGGAAGGGGTAATTAGGCCTAATTAACCGGTAAGGGTTAGATATGTTAATGACAAAACCCACCTCTAGTTTTGAGATATTGTATGTAAACCCAAAAAGGGTGTCTGGAATGCAAATTATTTCATAGGGTTGTTAATTAATTTTAGCAGATAAATGAAGATAACCCTGCTGAAAGGGCTAATAGAAATTAGGTCTCCAGTTAGGCCTAAAAGTGCAGTTTGTTTGAAAAACTTGGAACCAGTAAAGGTCAAATCTCTTGAGCAAGGGACAGGGTTGGGAATCCATCCAAAATCATCCATCCTTATGTGTGTAGTGTGGGGAATGAATATCCTATGGTAGAGGGGTTGAACTCTTAGGTTGAGTGTGAAAGGGAGTGGGAAAACAAGGTTTCTTAACCAAGAAAATGGAACTCATAGAACAACAAGTGCTTATTATAGTCTAAGGACCTTGGGAAGGTTAGAGAGGGTAGGTCTTGTAGACCCTTGGAGGGTGTGAGGTGTAGAATCATTGGATGGTTCTTGTGTAGCTTGGAGGAGATACCTAGACAAGGTAGCACAAACCGGTGAGAGACAATTCACTCTACATCAGGTTTATGACATAGCAGTAGAATATAGTAGAGAGACAAAATAGTGACCTTTTGCGCTTAGCTAGAACTGCATTTTGTCATTTCTAGATGCTAGTTATAAGTTCAGAAACTCTTGTTGTCACTATAAATCTTTGTAAGGTAGTGAGCCTTCCTCTGGGGTTGTAACCCTCTTTTGTAATTGAGAAGTGAGCTCTAGGCAGTGTGCCTAAATGCATGTGCATTCCCCTCTTGTAATATTATTATACTCATGATCACAATATTATAATATTGTTGGTCTTAATCCCGTCATGCTTTTTCCCTTTCCGGGTTTCCACGTAAACATTTTGTTGTTATGGTTTTGTGTGTGTTTGCATTTGGTTTCTGCACTGTTCTTTTACTCATTTTTATTCAATGGTTTAAGAATCAGGTTAAGAAAGTTGTTAATTGCAGAACACTAATTGACCCCCCTTCTCGGTGTTCATTGATTCCAATAGGTACATCATCATAACTATCACATTCACAACTTACATCGAATATTGGAGAAGGTGGCGAATGTGATATCTCATATGACAATGAAGAAGAAGATCTGGAAGTTACCCAGGGTAGAAGGAATGAGATAATTGACTTGGTTGACAATATCATACATAATGATGATACACAAAAGGGGAAAATAAAATCCAAATAGAAAACAGGTTGGGAGTGGGATATGCTGAGGCATTTTCAAATTGATTGGGTGTCAAAGTATCCTTTCATTGAAATAGTGGAGAATCCAAAGAAAGGTGACCCTCCAATATAATGTAGGTGTAAGATTTGTAATTGGAAATCTAAATAGGAGAAGAGGTTGCATCTAAAGCTAAATAGCCTAGAAAAGCATATTGATAAAGTTTATAAAAAGCAAATCATAGACGGAATTGAAAAATCAATGACAAGATGGAAAAAAAGGAGTAATGTCAACATCTTAATTGTGCCTTAGAATATGATGCACATTTGAAAAGATAGGAAAATATTGTTGAATGTGGAGGTTCTCTTGAAGTTATTTTTGGAAAGGCAATGACAATAGCACAACTGGGAAAAATTGTTCAGTTAAGTGTTGTTTTTTATATTTTGACCAAAGGGCATCCTATGACAGACTACCTATAAATTAATACTTTATTATAATTTTTGGGTGTTCCTAACTTTCCTAACAAACATTGGTCAGTAAACAGTGGATGGGAATGGGAAAGTTGTCTTTCCGAGGTTGAAAAACAAGATATAAAGGAAAAAATAAGAGAGTCAAACTTTATTGCATTGTCTTTGGACAAAGTTACTGCAATAGATAATATGTCTTGGGTATGTATGCATGTTTATACTATACAAAATCATGTTTGTCAACCTCATTGACTATGTATTTCTAAATTAAAAGAGAGTGCGACAAGGGAAATTCTATTTCAACTAGTTAACAATTCTTTAATTGCATATGGAGGTATGGATGAATTGACAATTGTAAAAAAATTGGTATGTGTAGGAGTGGATGGAGCTTTAGTAATGCAAGGTTATAGGAACGATCTTTGCAAAAAGATACAAACTTCTTGTTCACCCTACATGACTGCCATTCATGGCATGGCCCACAGAATGAATATAGCTATTAAAATTGTGAGCAAGTATCCTCTACTAGCAAATGTTGAAGATTTAGTTAGAGAGCTCTACACATACTTCTATCAAAGTCCCAAACGGTTTTTAGAGTTTCAAAATTTTGTCGATGGAATAACCGATGGGAACAAGCTTCTTAAAGATGTGGATTTGAGATACCAATGCACTACCTTGCCACAATCACATAACTAGGAAAGCGCTCAAAGAAGCAAGGAGTAAGTGTCACAAGGGAAAATTTTAGCAAGTTGTTGAGCCTGTGACTACTAGTCTGAAGAAAATTGCCTCTTCTATTTCCTTAGAAATTAGAAAATGATTCCCTTGCAATGATTTACTTGAAGCCATGTCTATTGTGTTTCCTCAATATTGGGAAATCAACAATCCAACTAATTATCATAAGAGGATAATGACTTTGATAAACCTTTTTCACAAATTTGTAGAAATCAATGGACAAACTATAAGAGGAATTTTAAATGAAATAATTCTTAGAGAGAAATCAACTTGTTTTGCATCAACTATGAGACATCATTTTAAAGATTCAAAAAAAATGGAGAACCCCTTGGAAGAGAGATGGGTAAGAAAAGTTTGGACAAGGATAGGTTAGAGAAAACTTTTGGTTGATTCATTATCAGAATTTCTCAAACTTGGTAATTTATGTCAAAACATGATATTAGGTTTGGTGGAGAATGGGAGAGTTTTTTAATGCTTTGGAGTTCTTAAAATCAAAGATAAGGAACAAACTAGACAAGAATTTGGAAAATTTCTTGTGGCTATAAACATTAAGGTATGATGTTTGAAGTTTTCCTAATGAAATGGCATTGGGAATTTGGAAGTCCAAAACTGAAAGAAGAGGGTTCGGAAACACTACAAACTAGAGTGGAATGATTGACAATGACAAAATGAATGCTAGTGACACATGTACTAATAGTTTTGAGATGCAGTTAAGTAGAGGTATGCAAAGTGAACAAAATACAAACAATAATCAAGGAATCTCTCCATTTGATGATCAGGTTGAAGAGATGATTTGGCGAGTTTAAGATGTTTATCACTAGCAGAGACTAGGTATTTAATAAACTTTTACTACATAATGTATTTCATCATTCATATTACAAAATCCTAAATGTGGTTGATGATATTTTATGTTTCCGTTAATGTCATTTAATATTGATATGCAATTGCATTTTTCAAATTTCTATTTACAAGTTAATAATTTAACATACCTCTATTTTTCAGTGTTCAAGAATAAGGTTGCATTAGTAATTATTTATTTGAGTCAACATTCAAGAATAAAAAAAAAGTGTAGTGTTGCATTAGTAATTACATCATGGTCATGGAGACTGTTATCATTTTTTCTTCCTACCTTCAATCCTAAGGAGAAACACAACACCATATTATGGGATTGATAACCTAGAACATGAAATCAACACTATCAACACTATCCATAATCAACCTATCATACTTTCTCTAGCCAAAGTTAAATATACTAACATAAAACTAAGAAAATTCCATAGTTATGATTGTACCTATTAGTAAACAAATTTGTCACTTCAAAATATTCTACTATGTGCCCAATGGAGAAATGACAAAAAGTTCCCAACAGTTGGATAGATCGTTCTTTGAAACACGATCTTCCTCTACATTTGAGAGGTGCAGCTCCCTCGTATGATAGGGGTGTTTGTATTTTATGTATAATTAACTTTGAAAAAGGAAAGGAAAAATGGCTATGAATGGAGTTTAAAGAAATATACACAACAAACATACAATTGCCACTCAGATTCCATTGAATTTTAACCTTATCACTATCAACTCTAGACTACGCATGAGAAGAGAGTGAAACAAAACATTAAATTTACATAACGCTTATATATTTCAGAGATACCACAAAAATCTATAACGTTATATGACCATTATCTTCATGAAACTAGGAAAGTAATTTGCAAGCTTGTTATTTCAATATCACACGATAATTACATAACATTGAGAAAATGAACACTTAACAACCATGGAAACACTCCCAATCTGCCTTGTATTCACAATGATGAAGTTATACAATCCAAAATTTTATTTGTCCCAAACTCACAAAGTCCAAAAATTCCTTCTACCATCTATCTTTCTAATATTTATAGCCTCTCAAAATAACTACCTCATAACCAACTTTGATTATGAGTTAAAAACTAACTCATTTTTGCACAAATTACAACGAGTTAATAACTGCCATATTTATGAGTGGAAAAAGTCAACCTACTAACCTTGACTCTATGAGATATAAAATCACAACTTATACAATGAAACCAAAAATAAACTCAAGACTAACTAGGCAAAACATGACAAAGGGGAGTTTGCAAAGATATAAACATGGTGTTGATTTTCGATATCATGGAAGAGCATGCTAGCTGATTATTTGTTTCTGCTGAATTGGTGTTTTAACCTTGAATAACTTGTATGCTTTGAGTTTTTCTACCATGAACTTGTACCTAGGAATGATCACATTATCCATTTTTAATTTGGCAGTAGCTTGGCCATCCTCAATGTTAACCAAATCATGTTAATATGAAGGCATGTCGCAAGCATATAAGATAACTGAAATGACACTGAGTCTCTTCATTCTATTTGCATCTGACACCTGTACATCTACTAATTCGGTATTGAATTTGTCATGAAACTTACTTAAGAGAACTTGGCTCTCCATTTTCTGAAATTGCTCTTTTACTAATACATCACCAATGATATTCATTGTATCTTCTATTACCTTCATCTTTGTTTTTTCACAAGTTATCAAGAGTTTTTGATACTCATCCAAGCATCACTTGATATTCTCCAATTTCCAACTTATACTCTTGCACCATGTACTAGATTGATTTTCTTCTTTATGAGAGAAGACCTTTTCAGCAATGAGTACATTCATATCTATTTTTTCTATCCTTTGGAATTCTTTCAAAGTATCCTATCAAGACATTTCTTGTTCTTTGGTATTCTTCAACTCTATTGTAATTTCCTGTTCCTGTGCATCTAGTTTCATATGAACATCCTTGGCCTTCTCAATGAAGTCTAATTTTTCTGACTTCATTTGATTAATCCACTCTTCTAACAACCTACTCTATTTCTTGCATTTGAGTATATCTTCCATCACCTTCTTTTCAATAATTCCTTCGGTGTGTACCAATACCGACATTGAGGCTGACTCAAATTGTGTATCTAAAGAATCTACAACAGATTTGATATAGGATGAAAGAACATGTATTTGCTGCTTTAGTTGATCCTTTGTTTCCTTATCTTTATTTTCTTTGTCAACAAGAATAGCTGCTGAAATTTGAAAATTATGGACAACTCCCTCATGTTTTGTAGGACCTAAATCCACTCGTGTCATGCTAAAATCTACCTCATTAGCTTCACTTACATGTTTTTCAACAATGGCTTGGGCTACCTCAACACATAAATTTCTTGATGATGGATAAATTTCCAATCTGGATGCCACTTTGGTTTTCTTGGGTTTGGCTGTCCTATGAAGTACATTTGCAACTGCATCAAAACTATGAGCTATCAGCTGAATAGTTTTCTTCTTATTCTGCAAATTGTTGTAACTAGAATGATGAAGCTGATGGTAATGATTCTTGATTGTTCACACATACAAAGGTTAAAGATGTTAAATTATTTGAGAAGAGTGGAGATTGAACTTCAATATGAGCATCATTCATTTCAACTTCCTCATGAATGGAAAAATCATCTTGTTGGGGTGATGAAATAATGATAGACGATGAGATAGAAGGAATTTGATGACTATTAACATTGAGAGGATGTTGAGGTGAAATACTTTCTAACTCATCTTCAAGCTCCTGGGCAAGATTCATTATTTTTCCTTTTGTCTTTGATCTCTTTTTCTTAATGACAGAGCGAACTTCACTTGCCTTTGCAAGATCCTTCCCTTTTTCTAGATCTTCTCCATCATCACCTCCTTTGGAAATATTTTGGTGTAGACTCATCGCTGGGTTTGACCTTTGCAAATTAGTTGGAATGGAAGAACTTCCTTGTGCTCCACTTCTATCTTTTGAGGAATTAGCTTTATATGAAGGTATAGTTGTCGTAGCCTCAATCCTCTTACTTTTAACCCATTCAAGCATCCTTCGACCCACATAAGTTTATCTTTCTTGAATACTTCTTATTTCTAAAATTGACCAATTAAAGGGTGGAAGTGGAAGAAGTTGAATCCTCTCAAAGAAAAAATCGTCAATCGAATCAAATTCATCATCCTCAAAGCCATTCACATTTATTTCAATTCTATAGTCAATTATCTGTTTGATAGAAAATCTCATCCAATCCCTTTTTCACACCTCAAAATCATCTTCACAATCTTGCCAAAAATCTTCTATATCAGGAAAGTTTTCAAATCCAACACCAAGCTCTAACTCTTTTGTAGCATATCCTTTGCTATCGAAGGGAAACCTCATATTGTAAGGATATAGGTGAATCTTTTCTATAGACCTCTTGATACTTTGAGCATCTGAATAGCTCTCACAGCTATAATAACCAAGTCCAATGGGAAAAGAAATGATACTTTTTCTTTTATTCCAGAAAATTTTGTTGACTTGTGCAATCTGTCGGCATACCTCAATGAGGATCAACTTATCTTCAATAAACATCGGCAATATGAGAGGACATCCATCATAGCCTCCTATCTGAATGTATGTGAACTTTGGAAACTGTATAAAGTAACTACCATAATTTTGAATCAATGTTGTTGCTTTTGAGGATATTCTGAGTCCAATATTACCTTGTAGTTCTCTTACTATCAACATAGTAAAAGAATCATTAACCTGCCTGAAGTGATGATAGCTTTCCTCCAACTGTAGCCGCAGATGATAATTGTAAATCTAAGTTGCATCATCATAAATTACTTCAACATTCAATCCTGTTCATTTCTTCATCCCAACAATGGCATAAAAGAGATATGATGTCATATAGAAGTTATAATTGTTCTTTAGTTTGAGTAGTTGATCACAAAGATTATTGCTAATAATCTCAGCCCAATTAATAAATTATATGCCCTTAGATATGATATTGATAAACAAGAACATCCACCCTTCCAATTCATTTGAGTCCTCATTTCTTGTGACCCGGTTCAAGAAAATAACCATATTAGCAATATCTTCTATCAGCAGAGACCTGTGAATTATTTAAGGAAGTTGTGTTTTTCCTTTCTTTGGTTTTGCTAACCATTTTCAGGCTATATTATTCAAACATTGGGATTCATTATTGATAAAATCATTATCTTAATATTCCCTGTCTACCTTTGTGAATTGGTCTCTGAAAGGTAATCTGAAAATTATGGCAATAGAGATTGGATCAAGTTTAGCGACCACATTACCTTTTGCTATCCTAATCTCTTTTGTATCTAGATTAAATGCTTTCATGCATTCCAAAACTAATTCTAGACATTAGACTAATGTGGGGTACCCTGCTGCATGAGTTAATACACTGTCTAATAACCTTTGCATTGTCAAAGTCTTGTCTTTCCTTTCCATCAATTTCCAAATATCAGAAAGACTCAAATTTCCCAACTTGGTATCCCCAATATTTGGAAGCATGCATTTGAGAATGGATGCATAATCAGGGCTATGAAACTTGTACTTCATTATGACAAATAAAAATAGCACTTACTCAGCCTTATTTTAATGAATGCTTGCAACTAGTCAAAACAGTTCACATGCTCTATTTATGCATCCACATTATGATTTGGATTATAAGCATAGGTTGCTATCTATTAAACATCTCGCATGTATAGTCTATGCCTACATGTTCTGCAACCCGAAGCTCCTTTTGTTGTCTGCTAGGAAAGGTTGTGAAATTTTATTATACATCTATCAATTGCATTAGCCTACAAATTTCAAACATCTTGAATACATTTCATGTTTCCCCTGCAATCATGGCCTTTAATGGGATAACATTGCTTTGAGACTATGTTAAGCACTTCTCACGGCTTGTCTCAATTTCCACATTTATCTTGCACCTTTTGTCAAACAATTTCACACCTTTTCTAAGCTTCACAATTTACATCTTTACACTTAATTCAGCTTTCCTTTTCTCAAATTTTCTTGCTACCATTCACATAATCTCCCAGTAGCAATCGACACCCTCCTTAATTTTGAGTTTCTGTTAAGGAAATCTCTGGCTTTAGCTGTCAAACTCCGATTGTTGCCTATGGGTTCGTATCAAGCTATAAAGATGGGTACCCGGTTGCCTTCTCAAGAAATGACAAACTTAGAAAGGTTCCACTAGGTCAGATTTGGATGAATGAAAGTGCCACAGCAAATCTTAATGCATTCTATCAAAAAAATAACATGTATGCATTACTACGTCATTTGTCAAACAAGTTATAGCTTTCCTTGGCCCCCACGATTTGTAGCCATGTAAGCATAAGGTTTTGTCAAGAAATCTACAACTTTGACAATGAGTCCATGATTAGCATTCATGTCACCCGTTATTTTTTCAAGCAGTTCTGACCTTTGTAGCTCGCACCTTTTCCATGCTTCCACGGTTTGCAGTTATGTCTACCAGTGTAGTTCCTGGTGTAGTCTTGCTTCCACAATTGGCATGTATGTCTCCAAAGTAGCTGCAACTACATAATCATGTCTTTGTGATTGGCACGTATGTCTCTAGAACAGGTGCAACAACATCATTTGATTAACTCCCTCTATTCTTGTATGCCTTGATGAATGTTCATACTGTTGTTCCAAGCTTCCATTTTGTACGGTAGGAAGGATGCTAGCAAAGTTTGTGGAATTTGGCTTTATACCCGCCACTTACATTTGCTAAAAATCTTCGTTATCTTTTCCAACAAAACATTGTGTGCTTATCCTACAATCGTTGCATTACATGAGATGACATCTCTTGGAAACATTCTATCAAACAAGTCGAATGCATTGTCTATACCTCCACGATTCACTTGAGCATTCTATCAAGTACCACGTGCAATTTTGATGATCCTTATTCTACCACCCATATCCATGGTACATTACATGCATATCAACCTTACAAATAATTAACAGCATGGAGTTTGGTTTTACATCTGCCAATTGCAGCGTATACATCCTGTAAGAAAATCTCACGGTAAGCGATATTGTCAGGTTTGGTATTCATTTCTTCCAGACCAATTGCAGCTACAACATCTGATGAAATCCTTTATCTTTTTAAGCTTTGATGAATGTCCATAACCTGTTCATAATCTCTCAACTTTCCATGGGTGGAATGGAAGGTAGAAAAACTTGCATTGCAGATTTGCATTATTGATCATATTGTCTTTGCTTACAAAAAGCCATATAAACTACATTTCATTTGTGCATTTTTTTTTTAACTCTTATGGAGAAGATTAAGAATGCTCCAATATGGAGCATTTCTAACCTTCTTGACAAAGTGGGTCCACACAAGGTTAGAAAATAATTTTAGAAATGCTCCATTTTGGAGCATTCTTAACCCTTTTTTTTTCTTTTTCCTTTTGATGTTATGAATATGGGTTAAAAATGCTCGAAAATGAAGAATCTTTAACCATTTCTTACAAAGACTATGATCTCGACCTTAGAAACCATCGACCACAGAGGAGAATAAAGGAGAAATGAAAATGACATTTTTAGACAACTTTTTTCCTCAAATGACCACAAATATTAAAATAATTTAAAATATTAAATTATCTTTTGAAAAATAATTTAAATATTTTAAATCTAATGTCCAAACTTAGGAAAGATGGTCATATCTTCCAAATAGTAGGGAGTTAGGTTCTGAAATTTGAAACACATGTTGATGGTAAGGAAATGGTCCAACATCATTATTTATTCCTCATGATGATATCTAGGATGAGATATTTTAAACATTTTTGGGCAAGGGACATCAAAATTTGGAAGTTTAATATATGATAAACCATGAACTAGGTTCAAGCGAAAATTAGCCACATGACACAAAATGATGCGTAGAACATGTCTATCAAATTATTTTCCTCAATTCTTGGTAATTTTCAAAACTCATCCATTTTTTATATTTTGACTTATATCGACCTTCAGTCACATGCTCACTGCTTATGCATAAACACCTATTGAACCTTCATTCACGCTGGAGACTGATTTGAAATTCAAACATTAGGCATACCGAAAATGGGGCAATAGTACCCATATTAGGGTCTATTCCTATTATTGGGGTAACATGATATAAGTTACAAGATAAAGCCAAATACAAATCAATCCCAAGCCATCTTGTACTTTAATAGTAATTACACATTCATAGAATCATAAAATAGAGTTAATTCAAGCCATGATAAATTACAATATACTTGAAATTACAAAGTAAAGAAGAAAACCTAAAAGTATTTGGGAATACAAACTATACAATATATATTATGAAATCATTGTATTAGCTTCTAGAGTATGCTCCACTCTCCATCTGATGAAAATCCAATTTGTTCCAACATATAGTAAGTGACTTGTGAGTTTGTCAGCAATTCATAATTGGAAGTGGAACTTGACATCAATGTTTCATCCAAAGCTATATTGAAGGTTCTCAATGGTTTGGTGAAGGCCGGAAAGTTAGCCTTATTTGTGTCCTTAGGAAATAGGTCCAAATCAAACTTCATTTTCTCCTCCATCTTATTTTTTAAAGCAATGTTTCCAATGTATTGCTATGTCGTATCAAAACTCTTTAGAAAACCAAGATTTGTCAATCTTTGTACCTTTCCATGCAGCTTCTTCATCTTTTGTCCATCCTTATCTAGACATTCTTGTTCTTTCTATAGTTTCATACATTTTTTGAAAGATAGATGATGCCTTTAATAAGGTATCAATGCGGTTGTGAATTCCCTTGGATGCCAATTATTTATCATTGCCTTTGTAGACTATTTGCAAAATTTGATTTGCAATTATCTCTCTTGAATTCAAGTTTTTCTTCTGAGCAATATATTCAATGAGCTTCCCATAATGTACTCAAAGATTTCCAATCAATTCAAATAACTGACATAATTGGTCATTCCTCTAAATTATTTGCTCCCAAATGTTTTGTTTTATATACCTAATTGTTTATTTCCAAGATCTAGTCATTCAATTCCACCTCTGTCTATATGTTCTCTATACTTGTAGATGTAGAGGTAGATTTTTTTATCTATTTTTATAATTCACTGCTCTTGTTATATGTAGCTTTCCTCTTTGCTTTCTCATTTTCTAGGTCTCTTTTTAACTTTTGTATTTGTCTCTCCAACTTATTTCTCTCTCTCTCTCTCTCTCTCTCTCTCTCTCTCTCTCTCTCTCTCTCTCTCTCTCGCTTGAGCAATGATGTGTACACCACTTTGTTGATCTTTCTTGACATGTTAATTTTGTCCATATTTTTAACTCTTGAAAAATCCATTTAGATGGTGCTAATGTGAAATTGGGAGGGGTCAATATGATTCTCTAGTTTAATTTGATTTGAAATTGGGGGCATAACAACCATCTACTCCATCATTTCTTTATTTGGGTCATATGTGGGAAATATCATGTTCATTGCAGGTTGTTTCTCTAAAGTTGTAGTACTTGGAAGCTTCATCATTATCTTCCTATTTTCTTTATTTTTATCTGATCTCCCTCTAAATTGATCAATGACATAATTACAATCGGGGGTTGCTAATGCAATTTAATGTTTGAATGGTGAAATAGAACTTCCAATTATGTAGGCACCTCTACCTATACTTGTGGCTCTAACTATTTTATTCTGAGGTCTAGCAAAAGTTGCTAAACCCATTCCGAATAACATCCCACTCTCACTTTTGATTGTGCTTATCAGATTCATTTGAGGGGTTTGTTTTGAAGATGGAAACAATACCCTCATGATGGAAATTGATTGAGTTGTAGTTGTACTCGTCATTGTTGTCATAAAATTTTGCTTCATCAGAATGCCTTGATCATTGGGATTATGTATAGTATCTTCTATTGTTGGCCTCTTCTAAGTGATTTTTTGTTGTTGCACTTGTTGACCACAACTAGTACTAGTACCCATACCATCCCCACTAGTGGCAGTAACACTTGATTCACCACCATGTTTTGGTTGTGATTAAATTTGAGTCTCTAGATTTGAAGCTCTAACAAAATAAGGTTCAGGTGTATAAGCATTACCTTTCCCTATTGATTCAACTCCAATGCCTTGATGATCTGCAATTTTTTTTGGTTCTACCTCCAATGGAATCCAAGGGCCTTATCCCTTTGACCCTAGACCACCACCCTAATAACACATTTTTTCCATTATCGTTGCCCTTGAAGTATATTTTTGTTTCATGGTCTCACTCAAAATAGATGTTTTTGCATAGTTTGTAGTAGTTGTTCTAGTGTGACCTAAGGGTATTTCTTTATCACTATCAGTATCTTTATCATCATCACTACCATCATATGCTTCAAAGGGATTCTTTATATTCCACAATTTGCTAAACTCATAATCCTTTCGGATATCTTCAAAATCTGCAATAGTCTTTGGTTCACCTAAATTCTTCCTTTTCAACCAAAAATCTTTGATTTTGTTTCAGGTCTAATTACAAAATATTTTGATAGAGAATATGGGATACTTATTCTATTAGATGGAACATAAACTCTTTGTAAAAATTGTTAGACTTCCTAATTTTAATTTGTTTCTCTGTTGTTCTCTATGGGTGTTGATGAATAATGATTAACGGTTAGTACCAAACCGGTACTAACAGGGGGAGGGTGAATCAGTACAGGAAAAAAAACTTTCCCTGAACCAGTTTGACTGCAAAGACTGCACTTAACTGGTAAACAGTAACACCGGTCTAAATCAGGGCACTACCGGTAAAACACAGTGAGAATGTGAAAGACATAAACTAGTAACACTTAGATCTCCACACAATCTAATATCTCATTTCCACTTCACTCGTATACATGAACAAGTAATATATCATCAGAAATATAATGACTACTATTTCAACATGCTTTACCACTTTGACTACTATTTCAACATGCTTTACCACTTGACAGAAAATATTAAAGCATCACATGAAAAGCATCACACATGACACAATGATTTTTCAATGAATCGCTTCACTTTTTCACATATACCAGTTCACAACATCATATCGGTTCTCTTGCCAATTTGCTTACTTCAATATACCAGTTCATACTTCAGCATATTGACATCAATGACAACATACAATATCATCATGTCATCAAGCTCTACACATATGCCAACAATCTCCCCCTTTGGCATTGATGGCAATATACAAGTATATCTCTCTGCTTCACATCTTCTCCCCAAAACTGCAGATATCTTCTCCACTTCACATCTTCTCCCCCTTTGACAACAATGCCAAAGTGGAGGCACAAATAGCTATGTTCCACTATGTTGCTCCCCCTAAGGAGTAGCATCCTTCAACACACCAATCCTGAAAAAACATTTATCAATGCAATACCTGACTGATGTGGAGCACACACCTTTAGTTTACCTCTTGAAGAGGGAGCACCCCTAATTCACCTCTTAAATAGGTAAATGTAGCCTTCGGTAGAGGCTTGGTGAATATGTCTGCTAACTGCTTCTTATTGGAAACATGTTCCAATACAACCTCTTTGTTCTGAACCTTCTCTCTCAAGAAATGACACTTGAGCTCAAAGTGCTTGGTTCTAGCATGCAAAACCGGATTCTTGGAAATATTAATTGCACTTGTGTTGTCACAAAATATACTTACCAGTTCAGATACAAGAACTTTGAAGCCACTTAATACATGCTTCATCCAAATTGTCTGGGTGCAGTTCATAAATATCTTTATCTGCCATGATTATAAACACCTTTATCTGCTTTAGGAATGATTTCTTGCTGAATTGCTTCACTTCTTTGCTCGGAATGCCTTTGCTCTGGAATTTTTGCACTCTTGAAGGTTTGAATGCTCGGTGAAATGAAATTGGAGCCAAAACACTTGATTTATAATGTTAATTTTTCCAACCACCACATTTAATGCTTGCCGATTAAGTAATGACTTAACTTATCTGTCGGTATAGAAGTAATTTCAACTTCTCACCATCAACTGAGGGAATAATAGCATGTTTTACATTTGATTGCCAAACCCTCAAGGGAATTTTCTTCAGTTAGATCAAGAGTCTCCTGCCAGTGGAGGAGTGTTCCTATCACCATTTAGATTTGATTTCCTGATCCATTGTTTTGAGAATTCCTGCTTTACTTCTTCAACTTTTTCTTTACCTTTCAAACTAGGACCTTTGTTATTTACCGGTGAGGACTTGCTTCTACAAAATTTTGCAATATGTCCAATCTTGTTACATGCATAACAAGTCAAATTATTTTTCTGAATAGCTTTTCCATAACCTATGCCAGTTTGTGTTTTGCATTGATTAGATAAGTGTCCAAATCTTCCACAAACATAACATCTTACATTCATTCTGTAATTCTCTGAATTGTGACCAACTTTGTTGTATTTTGAACATTGACCAGTGGGTGTATTGGTATTCTAATAATTTCTAGATCTACATTGATTTTCTCTATGACCATACTTGTTACAATTAAAGCATTTTCCATTGAATTTATAAGTAGTAGGTTGTCTTACCGGTTTGCCTTAATCCTGTGTGTTTGCAGTACCGGAGCTTTCACTAGCTTCAAAGCCAAGACCATTAGTGTCTGATAGTTCTGATACTTAATATAAGTACAGATCCAATAGCCAACAAGATGAGAGAGGGGGGTGAATCATACAAACTTAATCATCCATAAAACATCAAATTCAACCTCGATAACATATATATCAGTCATATAACCAAAAACTGTCAAACATGCAAACTCAAAAGCATATGAACAATATAAACCTCATAACACCAAATTTAACGTGGAAACCCAAATAGGGAAAAACCACTGTGGGATTTCGGACCCACTAAGAAATATACTATTCTAGAGTATGCTCGGTTAAAAGCAAATCCTATTAAAGATTACAAACACATTGCTAGATGTGACCCGGTTAAGGGATTTCCCTCATATCTATTAGGATCTTCACTTTGTTAGGAGTGACCTTGTCAAAGGATTTCAAACACTCAATCAGAATGTCACCTTGTTAGAGGATTTACATATAAGACTATTAAGTCCACTTGGTTAAGAGATTTCCTATCACTTTCATAAAATAATAGTAATACAATCTATCTGCAACTTCACATCTAAAATGCTAAAGCAGATTCCTATTTGTTCAATACCATCTAGACATAGAACTAATCTTGTCTATCTATTGGGCATCAATACTCTATTATTCTAATAGGTCTTCAAGCTTCTGTGCTCGGTAATTACTATGTAGCATCCCTGTGCATACACTTGCCTGCATGCATTGTTTATCAACAGTTTCCTATTTATAAACAATCTTCTAACCGCTTAATCTCCTTGATCACATTTCCCATGATCAATCATAGCCATCAGATCTTCAATCTTGTCTAGGTTCATTGTATCTTTTGATTTGAAAATTTTTTACCCCACCTTGGAACTTGCACATTCACCTTGGAACTTGTGTTAGGGTAATGTGGTTCAATCTGAGTTGTAGATCTTCTTGCTAACTTTCCATTGCCTTAGATTCATTTAACAAACTTCTTCCATGGTTTGCCAATCATTTATCTACTCCAGTTCATCAGCTTCTTTAATTAAATATGACATGTAAACATTTAATGCATTCTGTTATAGCTCAGTTACAACTTAGTGAATACTAAACTTCACTCAGTAGACATTCTGTCTTCATTAACCGGCTGTGATAACCTTAGGGTTTACTGACTAGGTTCCTTAGGGTTTACCAACTAGGTTCTTTGCTTGATAACATAGTATAGTATTAACCTTTACATTTTAAAAACATATGTATGATGTTAAAACAATCTAAAACATCAAGATCTCATCATTGTCTAACTCGGTAGTAGTTACCCATTGAATAACTTATCCCCTTATTCATCATATTCTTTCCTGTGTCTTTACCGACTTCTTTATAGTCTTCATATCATATTTCTCAAGATATGGCAACATCATACTAAATTAGAAAATCAATTTCTTGACATCAATGACAAAATAATAATATCAAGATAGTAAAACATCTTTAATCAGTTATGTCCATAATCATCAACAACCTTCTCAATATCCTTATAATGTAATATTGCCAACAATCTCCCCCTTTGGCATTGATGGCAAAACCAATTGATTTGATCTTTAAAAGATTCAAATTGCTGTGATTCTGAAATGCTCTCCCCCATAAATTAGACTTCTCTTCTATTTTTAGTCTTTATTTCAACCTGTAGTCTTTTCTCAGTCTTCTCCCCTTTTGTAGGTCTTCTCCCCTTTAGGTCTTCTCCCCCTGGGTAGCTCTTCTCCCCCTTTGACAACAATGCCAAAAAGAAAAAGAACTAAAACATAATTTCTTTCTGTAAGATGTTATTGCCTGCTTTTGTGTATCAACTGAGTCTCGGTTAGAGCATTTGTATTCAATTCTTGTTCCCTATATCATTCTTTGTATTATCACAGTATTAATTCTAGTACACTTTTGGGAAAACATTCTAAAGTGTATCAATCCAACATCAACTCCCCAAAAGATATTCAATAGAGTCATCGAAGTGATGCTTTAACCAAACTTGGTCAGTGAGTAAAAGATAGGGGTAGGACCTCTAACTTACTTCTGAGATATTCAAAAGTGTCCTTTGGTAGTGGCTTGGTGAAGATATCAACTATTTGCTCCTTTGTGTTAACATATTCCAACACCACTTTCTTCTCTTGAGCTTTTTCTCTAAGATAATGATATTTGATAGATATGTGCTTTGTCTTAGAGTGCATAACAGGATTTTTTGAAATATTAATGGCACTAGTATTATCACAAAATATAGTTACTGGCTCGGTAACTTTCTCATTTATACCTTCCAACAGTTGTTTGATCCATGCAATGTTGGTACAATTTAGTGCTACTGCAACATATTCAGCTTTGGTTGTTGACTGAGAAACACCTCCTTGTTTCTTGCTAATCCAACTCACTAGTCTTTCTCCTAAGAAGAAAGCTCCTCCACTTGTGCTTTTTCTGTCATCAATGTTGCCTGCCCAATCTACATCAGTATAAACTTTAGATCAAAATTATTTCCTTTCTGATATACTAAGCCATAATCTTCAGTGCCTTTCAAGTATCTAAAAATTCTTTTGATTGCTATCATGTGTATTTCCTTAGGATCTGCAGAGAATCTTGCAACAATACCTACTGCATGTGCTATATCTGGCCTGCCGTGAACAACATATTGCAACTTTCCAATCATAGATCGGTAAAGTGTCTCATCAACAGATGCAGATTCATCATTCTTTGATAGTTTACAGTTGGTAGTCATAGGAGTACTTACTGGTTTTGAATCCTCCATTCCAAATTTCTTCAAGATTTCCTTTATGTACTTGGATTGAGTAATGAAAATATCATTTTTCATTTGCAGTATATGTAAGCCTATAAAATACTTATCTCACCGATTAATGACATCTCAAATTCTTTGCTCATTTCATTTCCAAAGTTCTTGCATAAAGAGTAATTTCCACAAAATATAATATCATCAACAAATATGGCTGAGATTAGTATTCCATTTTCATCATTCTTCATGTACATGTTGTTGTTCTCACTTGTACTTATAAAACCAATCTTAATCAAATAAGAGTGCAATCTCTCATACCATGCTCTAGGTGCTTGTTTCAGACCATATAAAGCTTTGTTCAGTTTACATACCTGATCTTTATTATTGTCTTCAACAAATCCTTCAGGTTGTTCAATGTAAACTTCTTCTTCTAATATTCCATTCAGAAATGCAGATTTAACATCCATTTGATATACCTTGAAGTTTTCGAAAGCAGCATATGCCAACAATGTTCTAACTCCTTCAAGTCTAGCAACAGGTGCAAAAGTCTCACCATAATTAATTCCTTCTTCTTGGGCATAACCTTTGCAAACTAATCTTGCTTTGTTCCAAATGACCTCACCTTTTTCATTTATCTTGTTTCTAAAGATCCACTTTGTACCGATTACATTTTTGTCCTTTGGTCTTGGGACTAGTGTCCATGTCTCATTCTTCTTGATTTGATCAATCTCTTCAGTCATAGCATTTATCCAATCTTCACTGTTAAATGCCTCTTTCACTATTCTCGGTTCAAATTCAGATATCAAACATGTGTTCTGTCTCAGTTTGTTCCTTGTCATCACTGGATCATCCTTATCTCCTATAATTTGACTTGGTGCATGGTGTCTTATAACATACTTGGCTAATACAAGCTTGGTAGGCTCTATATGATCTTCTTCATCACTTGGTAACTAGATATCTCCTTCATTTTCTTCAACAGTTATCTCGGTTGCACATAGACAAATTCATCATAGTCTTCCGATTCTTTGGAATTCCCTTCATCAGTTCTTTCTGTAAATTCATCAATTTTCACATTTGCATTTTCTACTATTTTGTTAGATGATTTGATCAGACATTTAAATGCTTTGCTTCTAGAAGAATATCCTAGAAATGTTCCTTCTTCACTTTTCTGATCAAACTTGCCATTTCTATCATCTTTATGAACATAGCATTTACTTCCAAAGATCTTAAAATAACTTATATTAGGTTTCTTGCCATACTAGATTTCATAAGGTGTCTTCAAAGTACCTTTCTTCAATTGAACTCGGTTCAAGGTGTAAACAGCTGTGCTTATTGCTTCTCTCCAAAATGTTTGTGGAACCTTCTTCTCAATCATCAGTGTTCTAGCACAATCCACAATAGATCTATTTCTTCTTTCAGCTATTCCATTCTGTTGTGGAGTTCTCAGTGCAGAGACTTGTCTTTTAATACCATGATCATTGCAAAATAGGTTGAACTCATCAGATGTGAACTCTCCTCCTCTATCTGATCTAAGACATTTTAGTTGTCTTCCTATTTCATTTTCAACTCTAGCCTTGTACCACTTAAACATTTGAAAAGCTTCTGATTTTTCTTTTAAAAACATTACTGACATCATCCTTGAATAGTCATCCACAAATAATATGAAATACTTATCACCATAATAACTTTGAACTTTCATAGGACCACAAAGATCAGTGTGCACAAGATCTAAAATTCCCTTAGAAGTGTAGGACTTACTTGTAAAGCTTGATCTTTTCATTTTACCCATCTGGCATCCTCGGCACATAGCATTCTTAGGTTTTTCAAGACTCGGTAGACCTCTTACTCTGTGCTTCCTACTTATCTTGATCAGATTATCAAAATTAACATGACAAACCTTTTATGCCATAACCAGGTATTATCAATCTTTGCATGCAAACACTTATTGTGAGTTGAGTCAAGGTGAAATGTATTACCTTTTGTTTGTGTCCCGGTAGCAGCTAACTTTCCATTCTTGTCATGAACTTTGACAATTCCTTTCTGAAATTCTATTCGGCAACCTGTGTTGTTTAGCTGTGCTACACTCAACAAATTATATTTCAAACCTTCAACCCAATAAACATCATTGCATCTTGCTTTATCAAGAAGTGTTATGGATCCTTTACCTCTTACCGAATGTGGTTCATCATTACCAAGTCTAACATAGCCTCCATCATAATCTTCTAACATAACAAACTTGTGTTTATCTCCTATCATATGATGTGAGCATCCACTATCTATAATCCAAGAATCATTAGTGTTTATGTGAGATATTAGGGCTTTTTCTTCATACCTTTCTTCATCTAATCCATCCTGAAAGCCACATAAACAACTTCCTTTGTATCAATCTCATTTGATTTATCATCTTTAGATTCCTCATCAACAATTAAGCATGTCTTTCTATCTCTTCTTCTGAAGTCTCGGTGTCCTCTGTAATGATTATCTTTATGTCTGTCATCTCGGTAATCTCTCTTTTCAGTAAAATCTTTGTTAGGATAGTTAGAAGCCATATGTCCAATCTTATCACAATTGAAACATTTCAAAGGTAGTTTTCCTTTATACTTACCTTTGCCTCTCGATAACCTTTTGGCCAATAGTGCTTCAAACTCTTCTTACTTTCTGATTTCTTCATACAGTTTGTGTATCTCCTCCATGTTCTTCCGAAATCTTTCACTTGCTCCACTGTGATCTCCTTCAGAGTCAGCCAATGCAATTGTTATTTCAATCATTGCTTGAATATGTTCTTGCTTCACCTTTATCTCTTCCATAGTCAATGGATAGGTGCTCGGTGCAACAAAATCATTCTCCAAATAGTATATAACATATTCTCCAACTCCTGATAGATGTAGCTTCATCCTTTTCTGCCATGTAGATAAACTTGACTTATTTAGCTTAGGTGCATCCCTCTTATACATCTTTGGATCTTTAACTCAAGTGCCTTTAAACTTTCCTTTCGGAGTCCAAAGCTCTGATACCAATTGATAGTTCTGATACTTAATATAAGTACAGATCCAATAGCCAACAAGATGAGAGGGGGGGGATGAATCATACAAACTTAATCATCGATATAAACATCATATTCAACCTCGGTAACATATATATCAGTCATATAACCAAAAACTGTCAAACATGCAAACTCAAAAGCATATGAACAATATAAACCTCATAACGTTAGATTTAACATGGAAACCCAAATAGGGAAAAACCATTGTGGGATTTCAGACCCACTAAGAAATATACTCTTCTAGAGTATGCTCGATTAAAAGAAAATCCTGTTAAAGATTACAAACACATTGCTAGATGTGACCCGGTTAAGGGATTTCCCTTAGATCTGTTAGGATCTTCACTTTGTTAGAAGTGACCTTGTCAAAGGATTTCAAACACTCAATCAAAATGTCACCTTGTTAGAGGATTTACATATAAGACTGTTAAGTCCACTCGGTTAAGAGATTTCCTGTCACTTTCACAAAATAATAGTAATACAATCTATCTACAACTTCACATCTAAAATGCTAAAGCAGATTCCTATTTGTTCAATACCATCTAGACATAGAACTAATCTTGTCTATCTGTTGGGCATCAATACTCTGTTATTCTAACAGGTCTTCAAGCTTATGTTCTCAGTAATCACTATGTAGCATCCCTGTGCATACACTTGCCCACATTCATTATTTATCAATAGTTTCCTATTTATAAACAATCTTCTAACCGCTTAATCTCCTTGATCACATTTCCCATGATCAATCATAGCCATTAGATCTTCAATCTTGTCCAGGTTCATTGTATCTTTCGATCTGAAAATGTTTTACCCCACCTTGGAACTTGCACATTCACCTTGGAACTCGTGTTAGGGTAATGCGGTTCAATCTGAGTTGTAGATCTTCTTGCCGACTTTCCATTGCCTTATATTCATTTAACAAACTTCTTCCACGACTTGCCAATCATTGATCCACTCCAGCTCATCAACTTCTTTCATTAAATATCACATGTAAACATTTAATGCATTCTATTATAGCTCGGTTATAACTTTGTAAATACTAAACTTCACTCGGTAGACATTCTATCTTCATTAACTGACTGCAATAACCTTAGGGTTTACCGACTAGGTTCCTTAGGTTTTACCGACTAGGTTCTTTGCTTGATAACATAGTATAGTATTAACCTTTACATTTTACAACATATGTATGATGTTAAAACAACCTAAAACATCAAGAGCTCATCATTGTATAACTCAGTAGTAGTCGCCCATTGAATAACTTATCCCCCTATTCATCATATTCTTTCCTGTGTCTTTACTGACTTCTTTATAATCTTCATATCATATTTCTCAAGATATGGCAACATCATACTAAATTAGAAAATCAATTTCTTGACATCAATGACAAAATAATAATATCAAGATAGTAAAACATATTTAATCAGTTATGTCCATAATCATCAACAACCTTCTCAATATCCTTATAATGTAATATTGCCAACAGTGTCACCATTAGGTTTCTGATTCTTCAATAAGTCACCAAGTTCTTCTGAGCTTTTCTTGAATTTTTCTTTATGTTGATTTGCAGCAGCCAGTTCTCCTTCCAAGATACCTTTTTGTCTCATGAGTTCATTTGAGTTATTTTGTGCATGCATCGGATCTGTCTTCAACATATCATTTTCATAACTAACTCTTGTGTTTTCATTTGTAGCGTCATTCCATCTTCTAGTCAAGTCTTCTTCATTCTTCTTTCTATCTTCAATTTCTTTACAAAACCTCATAGTCATATCATGCATCTCATTCTTTGTTGTCATGTTTTCTTGTTTCAACTTATTCACCAGATCACTAAGAGTTTCCTTTTCATCATTCTCATTTTGCATCTTTTCACAAAATTCTCTTCTCTTGTTCCTTGCAATGGTAAGATTTTCTTGAAGTGCTTGAATAATATCCTATGCAACCTTTAGATCATCTTCAAGTTTGATATTTTTTAACTTTTCTGCATCATAGTCTGAGAGAGTTGCTTCTCATTGCTTCATCAAGTTTTCCATCTCTACCGGTGTCAAGATCTTCCTCAAGCTATTAGGCTTCTGAAAATAGAGGACCAAGCTCTGATACCAATTGTTAGGATTCCCAAAGATACTGAGAGGGGGGGCGAATCAGTATCTAACCAATTATAGGATTTTCTTAACTTAAAACATGTAGAGCATATCAATACTATATACTGGTAAACAAGAAATAATGCAATAAATAGAGATAACAACAACCACATGAAAAACACACCATAACATAGTAGTTTGATGAGGAAACCCAGTGTGGGAAAAACCTCAATGGGATTTGTGACCCACAATATTCACTTACTGGCCAATGAGAGAATATCACTGCTACAAGAGGGGCCTGCACATGCAGGAAGGCCAAGTGCCTAGAGCTCACTGCTCAATTACAAAATGGGAAGTCTCACTGACTTACAAAATGGATTATATAAATCCAATGTCCTGTACTGCTTCAAAATAGCATCTACTATGCCAGATCTAGTACTGGTTTATAGCTCTGCTTCATACATAAACCCTTAACCTATAATTCACATAATAGGTCTGCCTTATTTCGCTTATATATTTTCTTCCATCTATTACAAAATGTTCTACAATGACCTCTTATATATATGAGTCATTTTACAACTTGTCAAGTTAGCTTACAATGATTTTACAATAATTAACAAAATATATAACAAACAAAATTCTTGTCGGCTTCTGTGTCGGTATGCTTCCTTTTACTGTTGGTGGTCTCTGTGCCGGTGTAGAGTCTATCTTTGCTAGTGCTGGTAAATTGTCTTGCCGGTGTCATAGGATTGTAAGGTTGCCATCAATGACAAAACCTTCAATCACCTACAATATCTCATTGGAGTGTGCATTTGCCAACACGGTGTACCAACCAGTTTGTTGTCTTCCATGCCAAAGGTCTTCAACACCTCTTTGACTTACTTGGACTGAGTGATAAAGATACCATCTTTCATTTGTTGAATCTGTAGTCCAATGAAGAACTTCATCTCCCCTATAAGTGACATCTCAAATTCCTTCTTCATCTCATCTGTAAAATCATGACTTGTCTTGTCATCTCCTCCAAAAATTATGTCATAAACAAATACTTCACAGATCATAATCTGATCTCCTTCTAACTTCAAATAGATATTGCTATCTTCACTTGTTCTTTCAAATCCAATCTTCACAAGATGGGAGTGTAAGAGTTCATACCATGCTCTAGGTGCCTGCTTCAATCCATACAAGGCCTTATGTAGCCAACACACCATGTCGTTGTCTTCTGATAGGGCAAACCCATCTGGTTTCTCTATATACACCTTCTCTTCAAGTATTCCATTCAACAATGCAGATTTTACATCCATTTGATACACTTTGAATCCCTTGAAGGCTGCATATGCAAGAAGCATACAAACTCCTTCCAATCTAGCTATTGGAGCAAAGGTTTCTCTTTAGTCTTCTCCTTCTTCTTGAGCATATCTCTTACACACCAGTCTGACTTTGTTCCTTACCACTATGCCATCTTCATTCAGCTTATTTTTGAAAACCCATTTGGTGCCAATGGCATTTTTATGCTCAGGTCTGGGTACCAAATACCATGTGCCATTCTTTTCTATCTAGTCAAATTCCTCTTCCATTGCCTTGATCCAGTCTTCATCTTTATGTGCCTCTTTAAAAGTTTTAGACTCAAATTCAGAGATCATGCAAGAGTTTTCTCTGACCTTTCTTCTTGTAAGAATTCATGCATCCTTATCTTCTATGGTCTGCTTTGGATCATGATTCAACTTAACATACCTAGGAATGATCTTAGTTGTTTCCTCTTGCTTTTCTTCTTCATCCTCATCTTCATCAGCATCAGCATCTACCGATGTAGGAGCATTGTTGCTGGTACTAGGCTGTTTTGCAACCGGTTCCTAGAAGGTTACAACTAGTTCATCTATCACTTGCTCATTATTGGTTTCCTTAGGTTTCTCAGAAGTTTCATCAACTCTAACATTGATACTTTCAACAATTCTTTGAGTCCTATTGTTGAAACATTTGAGAGCTTTTCTCTTGGTGGAATACCCTAGGAATATTCCCTCATCACATTTTGCATCAAACTTGCTCTGATGTTCACTCTTCTTAATATAAAATTTGCTACCAAACACTCTAAAGTAGCTTACTACAGGAGTCTTACCAGTCCAATACTCATAAGGTGTTTTATCCTTACCTTTCTTGATGACTACCCGATTCATAGTGTAGACTGTAGTGCTCACCGCTTCTCTCTAGAAGGTGTGAGCAACCTTCCCTTGAATCAACATCGTTCTAGCTGCTTCAACTATAGTCCAGTTGTTCCTACTAGGCAATTTTGTTGTGGAGTCCGGGGGGCAGACAGTTGCCTCTTGATGTCTTTCTCTTCACAGTACTTGTTGAATTCACTGGAAGTGAATTCTCCTCCTTGATCAGTTCTTAGGCACTTAATCCTCTTACCACTTTCCTTTTCGACTAGTGCTTTGAAAGCTTTGAACTTTCCAAAAGCTTCAAACTTATCTTTCAAGAATGTGACCCACATCATTCTTGAGAAGTCATTAGTGAGAATCATAAAGTACCTATCTCCCTGCACACTCCTAGTTTTCATAGGACCACACAAATTAGTATGCACAAGATCAAGTAAATTGTCTACAGTGAAAGATTTAGCTTTGCGGGTTGAGGAAGACATTTTTCCCAATTTACACTCTCTGCACAAAGGATTCTCTGGTTTTCTCAGCATAGGCAATCCTCTAACTGCCTTGATCTTACTGGCCTTCACAATATTATCAAAGTTTACATGGCAGAGCCTCCTATGCCATATCCATCTATCATCAAAATTAGCCATTAGACATGTACTGATATTTGCATTCAGCTGAAATAAGTTACCTCTGGTCTCCATATCGGTGCCCATCAGTTCACCACTCTTTCCTTTTATTTTGTACACTCCATCTTTGAATTCTAGAGTGAGTCCATTATCATTCAGTTGGGCAACACTCAAAAGGTTGTGCCTGAGACCTTCTACCCAATACACATTATCAGCACTTCTTTTGCATTTAGAGAGATGGACCCTCTACCTTTTACCATACATGGTCCATCATTACCAAATCGGACCACACCACCATCATACTCTTCCAAAGATAGAAACTTACTTGGGTCAGTAGTCATGTGGTGAGAACAACCACTGTCAATAATCCACTCATTGGAATTATCAAAGTGAGAGACAAGAGCCTTCTTGTCTGACACATCTTCCTTAACTACTACAAACACAATGTCTTCACTTTCTTCATCTTCTGATTCCTCATCAGTGACACCTTCATCAACTACTACAAAATAGTTTCTCCTATTTCCTCCTTTGAACTTCTTGAACTTCTCTGATTTGTCCTTATTATCACCATTAGGATAGTTTACAACAATGTATCTTATCCTATTGCAAGAAAATCATTTCAAAGGGAGCTTACCTCTATATTTACCAGTTCCCTTAGGAAGTCTCTTGGCAAGAAGAGCTTCAAATTCCATCAGGATCTCCTCATCATCCATTTCTCTGCTTTGTCTTGGTTCACAATTGGTACTAGCTTCTTTTCCCTTTCTAGATGGTGCAACAGATGCTCTAAAGACTGATTCGGTCTTCTGGATGCTATCATCATAATTATTTAGCTCATATGTGGTCAACTTAGCAATGATAGAGTCTAGGGATACCTTTGTCTTGTCTATAGACCTCAACTCCTGAATAGTAGCAACCCTTATTGCATAAACTGGTAACAAGGATCTCAAGACTTTGCTAACAACAGTGGAATCATCTATTTTACCTCCTGCACTCTTGATGTCTCGAACAATAGTTTTGATTCTTATTCCATATTGTTGAATGGTCTCTCCTTCAACCATCTGCATGTCCTCAAACTTTCCCCTAAGGCTCTCTTCCTTAGCTTGTTTCACATGCTCATCACCACCATAGATATTCTTCAGAGCATCCCATACTTCTTTGGGATTGTCTTTATCCTGAACATCAATAAACTCAATGTCAGATAGACTGCTGATTAGGGCTTCCATGACTTGCCCATTCTCCTGAATCTCTCTTCTTTGATCATCGGTGAGAGTATCGGTAGGGATAACACAAGAATTCTCAACATAGCTCCAGTGTTGAGCACCCATGCTTCTAATGTAGATCTTCATTCTGTCCTTCCATATCTTAGAGTTATCTCTGTTAAACTTTGGATCTTCCCTCTTCATCATTAGAGTAGGATCTTTTCCTCAAGCAATTAAGCTTACAACATAGAGGACCTGGAAGATGCTCTAATACCAATTGATGAATAATGATGAACAATTAGTACCAAACCAGTACTAAGAGGGGGGGTGAATCAGTATAGGCAAAAAAAACTTTCCCTGAACTAGTTTGACTGGAAAGACTGCACTTAACAGGTAAACAGTAACACCGGTCTAAATTAGGGCACTACTGGTAAAACACAGTGAGAATGTGAAAGACATAAACCGGTAACACTTAGATCTCCATACAATCTAATATCTCATTTCCAATTCACCCGTATGCATAAACAAGTAATATATCATCAGAAATATAATGATTACTATTTCAACATGCTTTACCACTTGACAGAAAATATTAAAGCATCACATGAAAAGCATCACACATGACACACTGATTTTTCACGTGGAAACCCAACTGGGAAAAACCACGGTGGGGATGAATACCCACAAGTTGTTCTTTGAACTCTTCAGAAGTCAACTCTGTTAAGAGCCTAGTCTGATTAAAGACTTATACAATAGGTTCTGCTAGGGATCACTGGGTTAAGGGATGGCTAAATACCTGGTTAAAGGTTAGAACCATGTTAAAGGTTACCTCGCAAGAGGATTTGAAGAACTCATTGAATTGAGTTACCCTGTTAAAGGATTTACACAAAAGCCTATTAAAGCTACCCAGTCAAGGGATTTTCCAACTGCTGAAATGGTTAGAAGTCAATAGGTAATACACTGATTTGATAACAACACACAATGCCAAGGCAGGTCCTCTTTAGCTCCTTTGCTTCTACAATCACACTCTGCAGGTATCAACACACTTCTCTGGTCTGGCAAGAATCAAATATCTCTTCACTTGGATACACACATAACATTTGCCAACAACTTCAAAATGAAAAATATCATCAACCTTATAGGAAACAGATAGGTCGGTAGCATAAACCCTAAACCCTAAACATTTAGGTTTAACAATTCAATCGGTTCAATCCTGACCGTTAATCATACTGCATTGAATGCAACAGTCTTGAACAGATCTCAAGACATTCTCCAACATTCATTCTTTGCCGTTTTAGGAAGTTGATAACCCATCATGCACTCTCCATCATTTACAGAGACTTCGCACATTCCCAAGGTAGATAGGATCAAACTTCATGCAAGATCCTCAAGGAAATCCTTCACGCGCACAAGGCTGACATGGATACACACTTTCCCATATACCGGTTCTCATTCCAAAATACTGCTTCACTTTTTCACATATATCGGTTCACAATATCATACCGATTATCTTGCCAGTTTGCTTACTTCAATATACCGGTTCATACTTCAGCATATTAACATCAATGACAATGTACAATATCATTATGTCATCAAGATCTGCACATATGCCAACAGGTGCAATGTCATAATTTGTGCTGGCAATTGTTCTAGAGAAATAATTTTCTCAGCTGCAGTTTCCTCCATCACCTTTTTGACCTCATCCCAAGAATTCTTGTTTTTCAACATTTATAAAAAGTGTTTACTTTAATGTTGGATTTTACTTGTAGAGTTCGTATTTGCCACAACCATTTCTTTAATGATGTTGCATGGATCATACTGACAGTAACTGTTAACATCAAGATTATAAATTTTCAAAATTTCATGTACCACACTGAATGCTTTTCTCTCAAATGTGAACCCTCTACATGTGAAAAATATAATGAAGGAAATATGCTCTTCTTTTGTTGACCAACAAAGTAGAGTTGATTTGTACTCTTCACCTATCTTACATATTCCAATGCAAAAACCCTCTTTGTCAAATGTATTGGAAGTTTGTAGGGTTCTATTCATGACCCATAAAACATTAACACAGTATATTCTTCCATGAGGAACCAATCATCCAATTGTATTTCAAGACCCAGTTGAATGCAATCTCTACAAGACTCAGGAAATGTAGGCATTGGAGTTTTTGTAATTGCATGATACATTGGAGCCAAAAATAAGTCTGCCAAATCGTTGTAGTTTCTTCTCATATCATACATCCTTATCTTAGTGGTCCATTCATATATTGAACACATTTTTCTCACCTCATCATCCTTATACACCTGAATCTGAAGCTTGTTGGTCTCGAATGTTCCATGATATTTCACTAGAAGAAGATGGCACAAGTACGTTGTAAACCTAAATGCTTTAGAGGAATCTCTTTTAATCATTACAAATTATTTGTGCATGGATTTAACAATGTGTTCAACAAAATTATATCTAATAGGTTGATGAACACAATGGATATTAAATACCATTTGAAGGAGGCTTGCACCCACTTCCCTATTATTTTCTGATCCAAGGCAAAATGTTAGCATGGCAATAGTTTATTGAACCCATGGCACAAAAATATCTCCTTTATAAGGATGATTATAATTTTGCTCCAATTAGATGCCATCCATTATTATAGCTTTGAGATAATTATTTTCCCCCTCTTCATTGATTACTTCATAATCATAGGAAAGATTGTCTAGGTCAATGTGGATGTTTGAGTTTCCAAAATCTTTTGCTCCAAACCCTAAGTCCAACAAACTTTAAAATTCTTCCTTGGCAATGGATACAAATTGATTTTGGATATTTTTCATTAACAATTGCTTTTTTATTTTTATCATAATTTTGGGTGCAAACCATGACAATTTTTTGGGCAAGGGAAAACCTCAAGTATCATCATGTGTCTCAATCCAACATCCCATGTTGCAGTTTTATTTATGTTTTGTCTTAATATTTTACTATACACAATATTTCATGCCCTGGCCCATACAAGTGTAGCCTTGTTCTCACATGAAAATATAAGTTTTTTGGTTCACCTACCATGGATTACAGGATCATAAATATCATGGTATTCATCAATGAAACCTGGGGTTTTAACCAATTGGGCATAGTCTGTTTTTGTGTCTCTTTGGCTTTCCCCATCATTGGTAGCCTGGTATGGTAGTGGTGGTAGACAAGCTTGAAAATGCAAACCTTTAACATCTAGTCCTCTAATTCCACAATCTAAACTGCAAGATTGAAAAAATTAAAAATGTGGGGAGTAGGTGTTATGTATTTCTCTCAGGAGCTTACCCAGAATTTGAATTTGAAGCGATGAATAAATAGACTGGTGCGGACAGACTCTGTTGCATCCCCAAATCTAGATTCTGAATCTCCCTAGTTAAATGGTTACTCCAAATTCCAATCTCCCTTAATTTCAAGAGCTTCCTCAAAAGCAAAATTGGTGGTTAAAATTTGTTTCTTTATCTTTCTATCTTTTCTTAAAATCTTTCATTCTTGGTAGTGCTCACACGTGTCTCTATTTCAAAGAGTTTTAGTAGAATATTGTGTCCTTCAGAACTTCGGCCCAAAATAGAGCTTATGCCATTCATTTGTGATCATCCAATGGTCATTAAATTGATTATAATTAGTTGTAGACTTATAGGTAATTAAGTATATAATTTAGTATAGTTAATTAGATAGTGCTCACACGTCTCTATTCCAGAGCCTTCTTGTAGAAACTTGTGTCCTTCGGAACTTTGGCATGAAAAAGAGCTTATGTTGTTGATTTGTGATCATTCAATAGTCATGAAATTAATTATGGTTAATTAAGTACTTACTTAATTATACAACAAATAATTTAGTATAGTTTATTAGATAGTGGGTCCGCACACATGACACATGGGCCCCATTGATGCTTGACTCTTCTCAAGTGGACCAATAAGATTTTGCATGCTAGAGGTCAAACAAAGAGTTTTTTAGTGGTGAATCTTTGCTAATTGGCAAATTATGTGATTTCATTTTTTCAGGAAATGGCGAATAGTCTGGGGCAACACAGTGGTCAAATCGCCCAAAATTTTGGGGTTAACAGTCCACTATATTCTGGCTTTGCCATTGACCATATACTATTTCATGTGGATGCTCATTATATTTTCCTGGACTCACTTGGATGTGGATATTAGATCACCTTTGCTATTTGCCAGAAATAGTAAAACGACCTTGTACCCAGGACCTATTTCGCCAACAGTAAATTAAATCTTCATTGCACGCATCGGTCCATTTTGCTTATTGTTAAATTTAACGTTAAGCATTATGAGGCCCAAATCACCAATATCAATTAAAACATTATAAGCATTCGAGGACCCATTTCTCACCACTTAAATCAAGATGCATTTTGAAATGCCCACGGAATTTGCCAAAAATGCAATCATGGATTGATATAAATACAATTGAAAGTTTGAAACACTCTTTCTTACAATTTGTTCATGTCTGGTTAGTAAATTTGGGAGCTCTCAAATCGCATTCCGAAATTTGAGTTGGAATGTCGAAGTTGATTGTTGGGTGGAGGGCGAGAGTTACAATCCTGCAACATAGGCGCAAGCATTCCCGATTCCCAATTCAGAGAATTGAGAAGGCATTAAGGTGAGTAATCATTTCTTCATACTTGATAGTATTAGTTTTAATTCATAGTGAGAGGTCAAGACTCAAGATGTCAGACAAGGGTGAGATTGAGACTCCTCAGGGTGGTGAAGGGATTGGGATGTCAGACAAGGGTAAGACTCCTCAAGGTGGTGAAACTGAAGGGATTGGGAGGCCATTAAAATGCCCAAAACTTAAAGATACTACCATAAAGTCTTACTTTGGAATTGGCAAAGTTTCTGATCCATCAACTTTTGCAGTTGCAGAAGCCATTCACAATATCTCACCACCACCACAAGGTGGGATTGTCATTGAGTTAAATGCATCAAATGAGGATAACAAAACTGACACAGTAGAAGATGTTCTAAGGGATACACACAATTAAATAATTCACTCAGATGAAACTGCTAGTACTAAAGATGATGTTGGTAGGAAGAAAAGAAAAGGAAAGTAAAAATGGGGCGGGAGTGGGAAATGACAAGGAGTTTTAAGATTGATTGGGTAGCAAAGTACCCATTCATTGAACCAGTCACAAACAATGATGAACAACCAATAGAATGCAGGTGTAATATTTGTAGATGGAAAACTAAAAGATAGAAGAAGATGCAGCTTAATGTTGACACCATAGAAAATCATATTGGTAAGGTTTATGAAAAATAGATCATAGACAGAAAGAAAACACTAGTAGTAAGATGGAAATCAAAGGAAAAATGTCTTCATGTTAAGTATGCCATGAAATATGAAGAGCATAACCATAAAATGACACTGATTGGTAATAGTAGAAATGCAATCAAGGCTGGGCTTGAACATGCAGAGAAAGATGCAAACCTGGCAAAGAGTGTTCAGATGAGTGTTATTTTTCATATTCTATTGAGAGGGCATCCTGTGAAATATTTCACAAAATATAGTAATTTATTATCTTTTTTTAATGTTCCTCACTATCTTATGTCACATTGGTCAATAAACACTGGATGGGAAATGGCAAACTGTCTCGCTGAGGTAGAAAAGAAAAAATTATAGGAGAGTGTAGAAGAGTCAAAATTCATTTCATTATCCATGGATGAAGTTACTATGGTAGATAACACTGCTTGGGTTTGTATGCATGTGTATATCGTAAAAGAACATGTCCGTCAAGCTCATCTACTCTGTGTTCGTAAAATGAGGGGAAATTCAACAACATAAAATTTATATTTGGAAGTTAAGAAAGCTTTGAATGAAATTGCTGGTATGGATGACTTGACAATTGCCAAGAAGTTGGTGTGTTGGAACTCGATGGAGCTGCAGTAATGCAAGGTCAAAGGACCGATCTTTGCACAAGATTACAAACTAGTATTGCACCATACGTGCTTGGCATTCATTGTATGGCCCATCAAATTAATTTAGCCTATATAATTGTAAGCAATTTCCCTACAGTGTCAAAATTTGAAGAGCAGGTCCATGAGCTCCACTTATACTTCTGCCGAAGTCCTAAATGTTTTGCAGAATTTCATTTTTTTGTTGAGGGAGTAACAACATGAAACAATCTTCTCAGGGATGTTGAGACCAGATAGATCTCCTTGCATGGACCAATGGAATGAGTTCTAACAGAATATCAATCCTTGATCGGACTAATGTATGAGCAACGCCTCACAGTAGACAAAGCTCCTAATCTCTTACATAAGTTATGTGATATAGAGACTCTGTTAACTTTAGCTACTATTCTCCCCATGCTGGATTCAATGAACAAACTTGTTAAGAAAACCCAAGATAGAACTATGTATATCAATGAGTATAGCACTCTACATAAAATGACATGCTTGGGCTTGGATGGTCTATATTCAGATTTAATAGGGCGAAGCTCAAATTTTTTTAGGTGGCAGATATTTACAAATTTGAATCATGCTGAATTTTTTTTACATTTCAATGCAAAAAATGAGCTATGTGTCTTTGTAAAATGATTTCAGATACCAATGCACCAATCTAAGATGGGCAAGCGAGGCAGAGCACTACCAGTAAAAAAGGAAGATTTTGACAGGATTGTTAAATCTGTTAGTGATAATTTGAAGTCTATTGCATACGAACTTTCAACTGAGATTTGTGAAAGATTCCCTTGAGAATAAATACTTGAAGCCATGGGTTGTGTGTATCCTCAATTTTGGCATTCAATTGGAGATAATCCAAATGATGCAAAGGTGTTTCATAAAAAACTAGAGGAATTGATATTGACATTTTCAAAAGAAGCATATTGCAATGGACAACCAATAGAAGGAATTTTAAAGTCAGATCATCTTAAAAAACAATGTAAATGCTTTGCATTGTGTATGAAACATCAGTTGGATAACTTGGAGAATCCATTTGAACCTGAATCAATCACAAGGCTTTGGAAAAGGATAGATCGAAGTGAAGTATTGCATAATGCAATACTAGAATATTTCAAACTTGTTGATTTATGTCAAACATTGATATTGGGGTCGGTGGAAGATGAGAGAGTTTTCAGTGCATTAGGGCTTTTGAAATCAAAGATTAGAAACAAATTAGACAAAAATTTGGAAACTTGCTTGAGGTTGTGTGTAACTTAGTATAATGTTAGAGATTTTCCATATGATAGGGCACTGGCAATCTAGAATTCCATGTGTGAAAGAGGAGGGTTTTACAACACTTTAAAAGCTGGTGGTGCTACTGCTAGTGGTGAGACAAATGATGGATTGTAGACTTAGAGTCAACATGAAGACGAAGAAATTTTTGAATACCCGACTCAGAATGAAGATGAACCTGTTAGTACTAGTTAGTTTCAGGATCTCGAGTCCATTTGGAATATATAAGCCTCAAACTGAGTCACTGAAGTATTAGCAGTCGGTTTATAAGTATTTATACTACAGTTCTTTAGTCATATTACAATTTGCAATACTATATATGTCATTAATGATTTTTGATATTGTATTCCTTGAATTTGTCAATCAGAACGAATACTTATTTCATATTTTTAATTGTGAATTTGAATTATTAGTAAACAATTAGAATTTAGTTTCTGAATTATTAGTAAACAATTGAATTATTAGTAAATTGGTTCCACATTATGTTGAACATGAAATGCAACAATTTGTGTTACAAGATCCATAAAATTATTTATATTGCATAACTGTTAGAGCCTTTATACTGTTCTACATTAAATACTTAACATGATGTTAGAACAACATTTCTTCCATTTTTCCAAAATGTCGACTCCTATTAGGACTGCAAAATTTTTGGCTAAGTCATGTCGAGCTTTGATTCATGTTGTGGGTTTATCCTCTAGTTTTATGGAAGTATCTTTTCATGATTTCTGGTCATGTTTAGGGTTATTAGGGTTTTGTGTTTGTTTTTTGTCTTAGTTGGCTAGTAAACTGAAGTTGTCATGCATTGAAAATATAAGTTGTCCTCTCTTTATTTGTCCATATCAATGTCAAGTGTGGTCAAATGGTTGGTAATACAATGAGACATGTTTAATGTTTCATCTCTAACTCACAGATAAATTTCATATTTCATAATTTAAGTGGCGAGTTAGTGAGTGTTGGTTTGGGATTAAATCGTGAGGTCTCTAGGTTTTTGGGTGTTAGCATTTTATGTTAGTGAGTTGGAGATTGTTAATGAAATTGCTTTGGTCATGAGGTCTCAAGTTGGTCTGATGTCATGCATTATAGCCATGAGAGTTAGTGAGTAAGCCATTAGTGGACATGTTGTGCCACTTCTTGCACCTGTTTATGAAGGTAACATAAAACATTGGAGAGTGATTGACTATCGATTTTTGTTGGTACTCATTCGGTCGCTGCGGTTAAGAGATAAATAGTTTGAGATTTTATGGTTATCGCTAGCTCCCAGGTCCTTTGTCATCAAGTCAGTTTAAGTCATGAGCTTGCGAGTATTGGGAGATTTTAGTTGTCGCTACATCGCAAGTTGTTTTTCACTTAACCATTTTATGTTGCAAGGTTGCGATTGGGTGTGATTTTATGTTATCGCAAGGTCGCGAGGTGTTTGCGGTTAAGTCATTTTAATTTGTGATCATGCGATGTGGTTGGTATCACAGCTTAGTTGGTTTGGTCGCTTGCTCGTGGGTTTTGAAGTTGTTTAGCATTTTATATTGCGATCTGGAGACAGGTAAGTTTTGGTCTGATTTTGTGGTCATCGCATGCTTGCGGGTTTGTAAGTCTTAAGTCAAAAACTGTTGCGAGCATGCAATGGCGGTTAAGTTTCTTATTGTCACGGGCTTGCAAGGGTTTATGTCAAGTTAAGTTTTGAGTTGTGAGCTTGTGATGAAATAAGTTGTTTTGTTAGATTTGTAGTGGTTGCTAGCTCACAGGTAAAGAAAGAATATTCCAGATGTTGTTGTGAGGTTGTGACTGAAGGGCTTGATGAAGATCAACGATTGTTGCTCACTCATGAGATTCTATGAGGATTTGTAAAATGGGTTGTGAGCTTGCGATTAAGAGGATTTGGTACCATTGTCACTAACTTGCTGATTACTTTCCAAATTGTTATAACTGGTTGCGAGTGTGAGATTAAAGATGGGGAATGGCTTGGTCCCTAGCTCATGAAGGAGATTGAAGGAAGTGCAGTTAATCATGCGAGATTGTGAGCTATTTCGATGTGCCTTAGTGACACTCCAAAAATTAACTGAGATAGAAAAGAGAAAAAGGGGTGCTAAGCAATCAGGGATTGACATGTGGACTTGTTTGCCGGGTTTTGTAAAAGTTTTGAATGACAATCAAATAGAAGGGCATGAATTCAAATTTTGCTCCAATACTTCAGCTTTGAATTAATGCCACGGTAGCTATTTCATGCAAGTGTGTCAATTAATGAGAGAAGTGATGGCACCCAAGTACCATAAATTGCATGATTGAGCTGAGATTTTGTATAATTGCATTCCATATTTGAGGTAATCCAGTGAATTGAGCTCTGCAACAACATTGGAGAATTCAAAGTGTTGGGTGTGGGAAAATTTCAGAAAACTGGTTAAGTTTTTCTCCTGCAACTAAAATGAGCAAGGTGATGACAAGTGGAGGTTCCAAGCCCAAGGCCACTTAGGAAAAGAAGGATAAGAAATACAAAGAAGAATTTGTAGATTTGCTGCGAAAGACTTCCATTGCTTTGAATACAAATGAAATGGCATGGAAATATTTATGGAGCCACTATAGAAACCCGACCATGCTTTATATGTTTGGTACTGCTCTGTTTCATTATTTTTGAAATAATAGGGTTAAGGGTGTCCCGATGTCAAACCCTTGGGATTTAAATATGGAAAAGTTAATTGAGCCAGATGTGTATGTTGATGTGGATTTGATCAAAGAGTTGGCCAAATGTTATTGCCCAGTATCTAGGCTAATCAAAAGAAAGAACTAGTCTACCCTAGTTTCAATTAACAAAGCTAGCTTCGTCGAAGCTTACCAAATTACTGGTGTTGCATGTACAGATATAGATTTGGAGCGGATTGCAAAGGATTATGACAAATACAAAGGTGTTATCAAGAAACATGCAATGCCCAGATACATGCCTAGGGTGAATAGGAAACTGGTTAGAATTCCAAATAGTATCGAGCCACCATTTGACATCACACCTTTCCACCATTATATGCATTGTATAATATATGGATTTTATAGAGTGTTGGGTTTTGATGGAGATTCAACAGTGTCAGCTGAATTACTGATGATGATTGTGGACATTCAATACCTAGATGTTAACAAAGATTATGATTATGTGGGCTATGTGGTTGAACACATTCATAATGCTCTAGTTGAAATTCAGAGTGGTGCACCCAGCCTTACATTTAAGCAGTATTCATTGTTGATGCATTTAATCTTGTTCTATAATGTTGAGTTCATGGATAAAGAATTCGACTTGTTCAAAGAAGAATTTGGTGTCTTAATGCCAATACAAAGATGGTCCCCATTCTTCTTTCCTTTACTTTGAAAATTGGATTGTTTTGCCAATTATGGAAATGCTAGGAATAAATAGGGAAATATTATCAATTAATGTTAGCAGAGTTTTGAGACCTTACTAGTATGTTCCAAACTGGTCTATTTCACATAACTGGGGGGACCTTTTCTTTTTTGATAACTTTACTGTGATAAGAGTCTATGGGTGTCCTCAGCCTCCCCATATTTTACCAAAATTTATTCTAATTAGGATTGCTTTTATGGAGTTTATTTGGCAATTGACCCTAGTTGAAAAAGAATACCTTGAGAAACACAAGAAGGGTTATTTTCTTCATAGTCTTTGGGTTGTGTCTAATTTTACCATTGCTAGGAATTCCTTTGATGAAGTAAACAATTTCCTTAAACACTATAATTTGGTTAATGTTGTGTCTAGATTCTGTGATCCTGAACAGTTAATTAAACGTGTATTGCCAAAAATGACACCTTGGGCCACAATAAAGGAACATGAACCATTGGATGATGAAGATTTGGTTAGAAATTTGCTGAGAAAAGAATAAGTAAAAGAAAGGAGAAGAAAATGGAAAATTTTGATGAGAGTTGAAGCAAAATTGAAGGTTGCTAACCCTAGTTTCTCAAGTTTTTGCCCTGATAACCTATACCTGCAGAGATTAATAGAATGGTAAGTTTATATGAAACTCTGATGGAACAAATGCCTCAAATTCCAGAAGTGGCTTCTTAGCAGCAAGACCCCCAAGATGGACAATCTTCCCATGGCAAGAGGCTACTTATTGTGTCTGCTGATGATGTAGAGAGTGGGGATGAAGTTCAATTCGCCTGAGTTCCACCTACAAAGAAACAAAAAACTAAAGAGGTGGGTGCAATTGTGAGGAGAGACCCTACTAGAGAAATTGTTATAGAACAAGGATACTACTTTCATCAAATAAGGACACATCTTAGAGAAGCAGGGCAGAATGAAGAACATGGAGAAACAAACAAAGCCCTTTCTCAAGGCTTTGATGAGCGTGTGACATTGTCAAATGAGTTCATGAAAGATGCTAACTTTATTAAGTTAGATGAATTTAACAGTTTTCTGACAAGGTTGAAACTAAATCAATTAAGACAAAATTTGATCATAAAGGAAGGAAATGTAGAAAAGAATGAGGAGATTGTCAAGGTACTACAGGAATATGATCTTGATAGGGAGTAAATAACTGTGGAACAGGCAAGACAATTGATTAAGAGTACTGGTATGATTGTGATGCATGACTGGGATATCCAATCTATTTTTATTATTGATTAGATTAGGAAGCAAGAGGACCCAATGTTTAAAACTGAATTTGAAATTGGAGATGTAATAAGAGGATTAGGATTTCATCCTAAGTCAAAGGCACTTATTGCTTGGTATTTGGCCCCTTCCACTCAAAAGCCCCACCTTCTAAATATCGAAGTAGAAAAGAAAGCTGAAATAATGATCTAGAATTTATAGAATACAAGTGACACAGAGATTGCCTCATTTTTTACTCAAGTTTATTTCCCGAATCTATCAAAAACAGGGGATTTGTCAAGAAGATACATAGAAACATATAACCAATTGATTGCATTAGCTAAAAAATATGAAGAGACACTGATGAAGAAGGTTGCTCTAGAGGAAGAGTTAGTGGAGTTGAAAGAAAAAAATGTAAATGACCCCCCTCCAATACAGATTACAGAACAAGTACAAGAAATACCAGTTGATGTGACAGCAAAAATGGAGGAATACACAGAGAAAATTGAAAAGCTTGTAAAGGAACAAAATGTCAAGGCTATCTCTATTGTGTCAAAAAATTTGAAACAATGAATTAATGTATTGAAATGAAAATTGATGGTAGTGCATGATTTGCACATTTCTTTGAAAGAGGCAAGTAAAAAATCCTCTGAGGTTGTCTCTTTCTTGGACCTTTGTTCAATGTTTGGTCAGGAAGAAGAAAATTAATGGATAAGCTGGATACTGCAATGTTGTATAGTGATGAGTTCCCTCCCAAGATCATTGACACTAAAGACATGGTGGAGGTAATGAATGCAGCTTATGCATTTTTCACAGGGAAGAATGTGCTTATAAATGAAAAATTGTAGACATTTGTGGAAGGTTATAGTAAACCAGTGCCTTCAATTTATGGTAGTAATGGAGAATTGAAATTAGTTTTTGATTGGACTAGTGAATTTGATTTTCTTCTGGAGGGAGAAGAAATAATCAAGCATATAGATGATCAGGTTGATGTTGATTTCCTTAACAGTATGCTTGATTCACTGTTCAAGGTTGAGGTTAACCATACAAATTTTATTGTTGAGGCCAGGGCAGTTACAGATGCCAAATGGACAGAGTCAGTTGCAAAGTTGGAAGAGGCAAAGGCATTCAGTTGGCCAATAGACAAAGAGGTGGATAGGTGGCAAACCATGCTAAAGAAAAATAAGACATGTCAGGCTGCTACCCAAGATTCCTCAAAGTAATCCTAAGCTTGTTGCATCCTCATCTTATAAAAGGATTCCAAAATTAATTTGAGAGGGATGGCCACTTTCTTTTTTTTGATCGGTAGAGAGGGATGGCCAGTTGGCCACTTTTATTGATGTTGAAAACTCTTATACATTTATAATAGTTCAACTGTTCAAGAATTTCATAAGTGCATAGCTGAATCGTATTTTGAATTTTCTTTCTGATATCATTATGAATATAATATCAATATCATTTGCATTTTGAGATCTTTACATAATTGTCTTTGTGTTGAATTTATGTTTTCACTGTGAATTGAATAGTCAAGGGTTTTTCAATTTACGTGTCTGCAAGGCAGATTATGGAATTGTTCTAGGATTTCTTTCAAGGAAAGAATTAAAGTTCTTGGGGCAGTTTCAGTGAAATCATTTTTTTCAATACAAATATGATGATTATATCATTTGTATGAATCTAGGTTGTGTATGTAATGACATATTCATTCATGTTTATCTGCAAATGAATCTTATTGAAGTTTATTATTAGGTTGTCTTTGAATTGTAAGTGACTCTATGCCTTAGGATAAGGCATTGGTCTGTTGTCTTGATGTTGTCTTCATGAAGTGACCTTCCAATTATAATAGTTGATTCATTGTGGGTGAATATGTTTTCTTGTTTGCCTTTGATTATGAAAGTGTGATTTTTTTTAGATCTGATTTAATGATTGGATTCTTTTTATATTATATTTTATTAGATTTTGGATCTACCCTCATTTGTGTTTCATTATTACATCTTGTTTAGGGTTTGGGTTTTCATTGTGTTGTATATATTTGATCTTACCTACCCAACCTTAGACTATGTTCTTACTTCTTTGTCTATAACATCTATCATGGAATTGGATCCTCGAAAGATATTCCCTTTAATTGAGTTGCATGCATCTTTTACTAATTACGTTGTATTCCTATCTATTGTGGTGTTTGATCCTTTCATTCTTAATACTCTTATGATTTTATATGCTATGGATGTTTATATAATATATATGGAGGTGTTCTATCATGTACATGTTTTCCCTCCTCCATAAAGTTGGCATTTCCTCATACCTATAATCAACATGTATCTCGACCTTTGTATCTTTGCCATTATATGTGTATATATGAATATAAATTATATATATATATATATATATATATTCCTCTATGAACATTCAAGATTTCCTGTATCTTATCCATCAGTATTTTCAACAAGTTTTTTGGGACCTCAAAACCCTCTTCCCTTAAGAAATCCGCCCACCAATTACAATGAGGCACATCCTTAATATGATTCTAGACTAATAGAAATTTTGCATTCCTGGGCATAATAGGAAGCATTAAATTAAAATCTACATACACCATAATAATGCAACAAATGAAAAAACTCTTGATTGTTTTCATTTGAAAGATGATAGAATTATACACCAGAGAGAAATAGATCAAAATTTAATTTATATTAAATAAAATTACTACTTCTGTCACAAAATAAATTTACATATAACTCCTTAAGAACCTGCACAAAGCTTGACACTAAATGCTTTTCATTTGCTCTGTAAATGTCTATACAACTTGCTCCCTTCACCTAGGCTCACTACTGGAACTAGAAAAGGAACCCCAATGGCACCAGAATTTTGGAACCCTCAAGAGACCCCCCAAAAGGAACCCTTCTAATGGCCTTGATTTCCCCTTTTATAAAAGAAAAGGGAGCAACAAGCTTCAGGCCAAGAGACACATGTCAACATAACATTTACTCTCAACAATTAGGCATAAAAGGCCATATGCAATTCTATTATAAAAATATTCTTTATCCATGTGCTGGCCATGAATCAAAATTTTCAACTGAAAATTGGTAGAAGCATAACTACTTGAGTCATTCCATTATCACCCTGATGCTTTCAGATGGAGTGTGAGATGTTACGTTATGTCCAAAAGATCATTTCCCTTATCGGAAGGGATACTAGGTCCTGGCAAGAAGTAAAGTCACCCCTAAAATAGAGGAGCTTCAGCCTTCATGCCCAGGATTAGAGAAAATGAAAAGAGGAGCTTGAACCTTCATGCCCAAGATCAGAGAAAGTGGAAAGAGGATCTTTAGGGTAAACAAAATATGTTGGGGAGGGGTCACAACTTCCATGTCATAAAAAAGATGATTGGTTGTCACTCCCCACCCAAACAAATCCTTCTTTTATTCCTCTGTGGGATCCTTCTTCGAACCCCTTGCCATCTAGTGGCAAAATAGAAGCAGAGGATGTGCCATGCATGGCCTTTCTTGATAAGAAAAGTATTTCATGCCCCCTCTGGCAATTCTTCTCACTTTCACAACCCCTCTGACAATAAACAAACTCACACGGGAGAAAAACAAAAAAAAAAACCCATCCGGTATCACAAAGCACACAACAACTCCATGCACGATCCTGCTCAAACATCATCTTCCTTTCTGAGGAAAAAAATAACTCTTAGAAAATGAAAAAAATTTCTTTTCTCTTTTATCAATTAAGTCACCACCCCATTGTATTTATAAATTTTTAACACTTCATCTAGTGATGCTCATTCACGTGAAAAAAAAATCATTTTGGTTCTTTTCAACGTGACTCTAGACTCTAGAAGTCATGCCTATCAAATCCACTGCATCCTGCTAAGGTTCATCTTATGTGAATGATTGTATTCTAATTTTATTCCTCTTTGATTGTACAAATTCAGCTTCAGAATCCCTGACAACAAGCAACCTTTGATTTCTCAGAGAAATTCGTGATCTCCCATTTTGAACTCAGAAGCTATCCAATCCTTTTATGCCTCTGAAATCATCATCCTTTCTTGTCTAATCAACCTCGACTCAAGAGAAACCTTCAAACTAGTCCCTCATGAATGAGTCGGCATCCAAGCCTTAAAAATTCCTCGTATATATTAGCTTGCCACCACAGTTGTCGCTAGCTCTCATGTTTGTTTAATGTTAGCATTTTTAGGTTGCGAGCTAGCGAGTAGATAGTTTGTGGTTGAGTTTTATGCTTATCGCCATCTCGCGAGGTTAAATGTCTGAAGAGGTGATCGAGCCACAAGCTGCCAACAAGTTGGTATGGGTTTACATCGCAAGGTCTCTATCTTTTTGTGTGTTAGCATTTTATGTTAGCCAGCTGGAGACTGTTAATGAAATTTCTTTGGTCGCGAGGTCTCGAGTTGGTCTGATGTCATGCTTTATAGCCATGAGAGTTAGTGAGTAACTCATTTCATACAGTTATCGCTATCTCTCATGTTTGTTTAATGTTAGCATTTTTAGGTCGCGAGCTAGCAACTAGACAACTTGTGGTTAAGTTTTATGGTTATCTCCAACTCGCAAGATTAGACGACTGAAGATGTGATCAAGCCGTGAGCTTGCGAGTGAAGTGCTAGCGGTTAAGAGATAAAAATTTTTATGTTGGTGAGTATGCAACAAGGGTTAAAGTTACCACTATCTCCAAGTCCCTGTAGTGAGCAGGACTTAAAATTTTGAGGTCAAGAATTGGCGAGTGGCAGTTCAATTGCCCTTAGTCGCTAGATCTCGAGGTTATGAAGGCTTAGCATTTTCAGCTTGCGAGCTGGAGATAGAGTCGTAAGGGCTTGTCACTAGGTCACGATATTTTCTAACAGGCAGTCTTTCAAGCAGAGGGTTGACGACTATGTGCCACATGTTTTAATGACTTGATGAGGACTGTTGAGGTGCCAATATATGTTTTTTACGTTTTGAATAAAGGTTGAAATCGCCAATATTTTTTTTTATGGTTTGAAAATAGCTTGAAATCGCCAATATTTTTTTTTTCATGGTTTGAAAATAGCTTGAAATCGCCAATACATTTTTTTTATGGTTTGAAAATAGCTTGAAATTGCCAATATTTTTTTTTATGGTTTCAAAATAGGTTGAAATCACCAATGCAAATATTTTTTCTGGTTTCAAAAACATTACAATTCACCCATGCAAATATTTTTTTTTGTTTTAAAAACATTACAATTCGCTGGGATTTTTCACAAACTTTGAGCGATCATGAATGATTCGCCAATGGAAGTTATTATTTTTTCTCCGTAAACCGCAAAATTTCACCAGTAAAATTAATATTTTCCTCGGCAATTATACACCTTTCGCCAGGTTTTTACACCTTGTCCAAGGGGGGGGGGGGTTTCTTAAAGTTTTCCCTGAGGTCAAAAGACACATCAGAAAGGGTGGGTCCAATCTATCCACCTCGTAAGCCATAATATTGAGCGGTAACTTCCTGTTATTGCACAATCGCGTGATTAATCAAAGTTGCTTGCTAGAACTAACTCCACCCGCACATATGGCGCATGGGCCCTACCAATGGTGATGACATACAGTTAAACCACTAAATGAATGACATGTGGAAAGCTAGGATCTTCACGTGATTATGTTGTTAGGCAAAAGTGCTCGAGGAAACTAACTCCATAATACTTAAGGTTTTTATAAATAGTGGAAAATAAAAAATAATAGACATCCACGTGGACCAATAAGATTCTACATGCTAGAGGTCAAAGGACACATCAGAAAGGGTGGGCTCAATCTATCCACCTCGTAAGCCATAGTATTGAGCGGTCACCTCCTATTTATTCGATGGCCCAAATCATTGTGTAGTTGCATGACTAATCAAAGTTGCTTGCCAAAAATAACACCATAACTCTGTCCATACACATGGCGCACATGAACTATCAATAGTGACAACATACACTTGGACCCCTAAATGAATGACATGTGGAAAGCCACATAACATGGTGAGCACGTGGGTCCAGCATTCTCATCTCCTAAGTGTGATATTGTGTCGATGTCTTTTGTAAGATCAATGACCAAGATCTTCACGTGATTGCGTAGTAAGGCAAAAGTGCTCGAGGAAGCTAACTCCACAGTATCAAAGGTTTTTATAAACAATGGAAAATAAAAAATAATAAAGACATCCACGTAGACCAATAAGATTTTGCATGCTAAAGTTCAAAGGACACATCAAAAAGAGTGGGCTCAATTTATCCACCTTGTAAGCCACAGTATTGAGCGGGCACCTCCTATTTATCTGATGGCCCAAATCATTATGTAGTTGCAAATTAATCAAAGTTGCTCACCAGAACTAACTCCACAACTCCACCCGCATACATGGTGCACAGGCCCTACCGATAGTGATGACATACATTTGGACCACTAAATAAAGGGCATGTGGAAATCCATATAACATGGTGAGGACTTAGGTCTAGTATGCTCCTCTTCTAAGTGTGATAATGTGAGGTTATCTTCTATAAGATCAATGGCCAAGATCTTCACGCAATTGCGCAGTTAGTCAAAAGTGCTCAATGAAACTAACTTCGCAGTGTCGAAGGTTTTTATAAATGGTGGAAAATAAAAAATAATAAAGACATCCATCTGCTTGTTTCTCATTCGTTGTCGCTTGACAAAGAATTAGTTGTTAGGTCACAACGTTCGTATATTTAATTTAACGACTAGTTCCCACCATTAAACAAGTATTTGTGGCTGCAGTAAATGTATCCAATTTCCCATTGCAATCTACATTTTTTTTATTATATTAGCTTTATTCTAGTTTTGTTTTACATTTCCATCTCTAAAACGCTCTGTATATTTTTTGCAATCTGAATTTACCATTGTAAGGGTTTATAATCTAGGGTTTTCTGTGCATTCTATAGTTGCATTTGTTACATTAATCATTGCTTTCTTTATGTGTCTTTCAATTTCATGATCCTAATTGATCATCTATAGTTGTAGAGAGAATCGTTTTAAGTATTATTCTGAAACCCTAGCTAATACTTGTATTTGTTTACATAAACTGTAACTCTAGTAATGGACAATTATTCTAGCTTGGGTAAGAGGAAGTTCTCAGAGGAGATAATTGCATAGCTTCCTAGGTCCATAGAAACACGGAAGGGGTTTAAGCCAACAACTAGGCTTGATGAGTTCATAATTGATCATTTTGTGGGATGCAGGGTACTCTAATAACACCATGGGGTTTTAGCCTTTGGAGGAGAGGATACAATAAGAAGAAGGAACACATCCCTATGTCGAACATCTAGAATTGCAATCTTGCAAGGCTTGTAGTCTCAAATGTTTATGTAAATATTGAACAAGGTTGTTGCCATTGCCAATAATTATAAGCCAGAGACTAGGGAGGTTTTAGCCAAGGAAGGGGGTAGATTAAGAGCTATCACAAAAGAGGTAATTGATGAAGTGTTAATGTCAAATTCTAACTTGGATTGGATCATCAAACTGAAGGAATTGGCAAGAGAATACAAGAACAACAAAGGGTTGTATAGAGAGAAACTAACATCTATGAGGCCTCAAGGTTTGAGAAGAGATCAGAGGCAATTAACTTCAAAGGAGATTGCCCCCTATAATACTAATTTTTTTGTTGGATACTTCAAATACACATACTATGCTATGTGTCAAGTATGTGTGCAGATGCCAGGAGCACGATTCCAAATTAGATGTTTGTGTTGTGTGTGGACATCTAGAATAGAAATATCAACAGACCTTTTGATTATGCTACTCTAGTGGTTGAAGGTCTTCACAATGTTCTCTGTGAATTCAAGAGGGGAAAGTCAATGAACTTTAGGTACTACTCTTTATTGATGCATATTTTCCTATACAAGGGTCTTAAGGTATGGCATCCTGACCTACATGTCACATCTATTGTAAATGGTGAGTTACTTCCAATCCAAGAGTAGACTTATGTTTGGATATGCACGTGAATGAGTCCAGTTATCTTTCTTTTTGAGAACCATTTTGTTAGAAAGTTGCTAAGTATTCTTCAAGGGGAGGTAAGATGGGGATTAAGAAAAGAAGGAATTTTTTAAGACCTAGGGATTTTGTACCTAAATTGGGAATCCATCATAATTGGGGATCATGGTTCTACTTTAAGGACTATAATATTATTAGGTTTTTTGGTAACCCTATCACCCCTAGGATTTTGCTGATTACTATCCAAAATAGAGTTCATTTCTTGGAAATCATGCATCAACTAGCAGAAGTAGAGAAGTCCCTAGTTAGAGGCGATCATAAGAAAGGTTCATTGCTCTCGCTCCAAGTTGTGGCAAGGATGTATCACTTTATAAATAGGAAAGCATATGGCATTCTAGACTCCATGCTAAATAATTATAACCCCCCCTTAGCTAAATATAGGTACAATGATTCAAGTGATGTATTCAAGGCCTTGGGAAGGCAAAGCCTCAACATCATCAATGGGATGATGAAGATTCAAAAGATCTTATTAGAAATGTTGAATATTATAATAATGTCTTGAAGAGAAAAGAAATATGGTACAAGCTACAATATAAGGAACATAAGAAGACCAGAGAGGATAGCTCATATGCTCTATCATGGCAAATGCTAAAGATTCTAGAAGCAACAATAAGAGCATTTTTGCTGCCTATCTAGATGTGGATTAAATTCCTTTGCCTCATCAGAGGCCTAGATTCGTGGTTGAGCCACGAGTTCAAGAGGTAGAGGAAGAAAGGCCTATTTATCCTCAATCTATTGGATCTCTTATTGGTCATGCTTCTCCTCCACCATCTTCCCCACCTGGCTATGACGAGCCCCAGTCTTCTTTCATTCCTACTTAAGTTTCAATACCAGTCTCCCAAGAGCCTCAACCATCTCAGAGGATACTTATAGAAGTTGCAAAGAAGAAACCAATGGTTGCATCTTCCTCATCAAGCAGGAAACCATATCAGATTCCAGAGAATCCTATAGCTATGACTCCTTTGCATGCATTGTCTCCGAGCAAAGATATTCCACTTTAGTCCTACGATGGATTTGATTTTCAGGGAGATGCACCCTTTCCTCCATATATATTTGACATAAGATTGGGTGTCACAAATCAGGACCCTTCATAGGAGTGGGCCCTTTATGCCTTTATCTTGGAGGTGACCTTAGTGAGGACATAAGGTTGAATGCATGTGAGCGATTTGGATGATGACGAGTTTATAAATACAAAGAAGTTCCAGCAATTTTTAATAAGAAACATGGTAGATGAGCTAGAGAGAAGAAAAGGTGTTAGGCTTGACAGCCTAAGAGAGGATGAGAGACTTAGAATGAAGGATGAGATGAGCTTCTAAGGGTAGGCAAGGATCAATTGTCTATTATGATCCCTAAAATGGGAAGGTATATTATAAAGATGAGTGGAGTATTTCTCCTAGAAGGTTGGGATATATCTTCTGAAGTGGCTTTTGATACCTTGAGAAGGAGGCCAACTGGTCATCTAGTATTTCAACCCGGTTACAAGAAGGCCAACTCTAAGCCATCAGATGGATCAGTTATTTGGGAGTCTCCTTGTCAAGAAAGTGGTAGATACTACTGCCACAAAGGCCACGAGTATGACCATGCAAGTGGCAAATTTTTCCCATAAGGTGGCAATGCAAGTAGATGAGGAGGTTAATATTTTAAGGGACATGGTAAAACAAATTAGAAGAATAGTTATACTCGGGCCCAACATACAAGCCTTCGGAGATGATTGAATATTCCTTTGAAGAAGTAATGACATTAAGAAGAGACCTAGCTCAAGCTAGGATAGATATGACAAGGATGAATAATGAAATTGATATGTTAAAAGTAGATGCCTTGAGGATGGAGCAAAAAGAAATTAGAGAGATGGCTCAGTACTTGCTTGAGTCAAATATTAACACAATCCTAGATCATGCAAATGTGGCCTGGGATGAGCACAAAGAGCTATTGGAGTTTCTTCAAGAGCATTTGAAATGGTAGAAGTTTCTTGCTTCTACTATGTATCATATGAGCAAGATAATTACAATATTGGAAGTTGTTTTAACCAAGCCATTTCATTCCCATTTACATGACAGTTTGGTATAGTTCATATCAGGGTTTGAGATAATGTAACAAGTCTTCATTATCCACAAGATGTATACACAGAGGATAAGGATTGATCTCATAAGATTCAAGTGTTTGGTTACATGTCACATGTCAGTCTTGTTTGATAAAGAGAGGAGTAGCTTGGAAGGAAGGAAAGTGTTAAGGCCTAAGTCTAAATGGAAGACATAGATTGGGACAATATTGGATCCAATATTAAAAGATATTTTTGCAGATGAGATGCAGATATTGAAGAAGTTGGAATCACATATGGATGCACTGTCAAGGTCTGATAGTGGGATGACAAAAATGGAGGTGGCTAGAGAAAAACTACATGATAGAGACTAACAATAGCATATCAGAGGATTGTATGACTTCAAGCAGAATAGATTTTCATGATCTATTGGATCAGGATGATGACCTGGGTGGAGGTGTACATATTGGCATTTAATTGCCATTATAGTCTTGTATGGTTGAGAATGTTGGGATGGGGTTTGATCATTATTCATTGATGCTTGGGATCATTTTTTATGTGTCTTTCGGTAGTAGTTGGTGTATGATATTTGTCCATACGGTTGGGGGTGAACTTTTGTAATGGTGACATTGTCTCCAACATGTGATTGGGTTGGCTCTTTTAATTCATGCCAACCGATTTTTGGTGCTTGGTCTGGTTTAATGGTAGCATTTAGTGTTGGCAACAATGCAACAACACACTTCTTTGCACAATTCGCACAACTTCCCTATTACTAAATAATTGATACAATATTTGCACATAGCACCATTTCTTTCGATGATTATTACATTCATTTATACAATTCGTCAACCTATATTTCAAGGTCAACTAAACACTTAATATAAATTACAAAATAATAACCTCACACAATACAGCAATGCATGTAGACCAAAACAATGTCGGCTAAGCTATAGTTTGGACCCAAATCAATACCACAAACGCACAACACCTCCAACAATTACGCCTCGATCATCCACAACACACTACACCCACCAAGAATGCCACATAAGACAAAGAACATCACTGGATAAAGAGCATCTTCAATAATGCGCACAATAATGAATTTGGACCACATATAACACAATCTAGAGATATTCACAAGCAACGTGAATTGTGCCACAACAACCACAATAACTCGGATTACTAGAATCATCATCATCTCTCTACTGGAGATCAAGAACACCAGCATAACTGACTATCTACCGGATCTCATAACTCAATCACATCAACATGGGGACCTCTATAAATGGTAATGAACTATCTACAGACAACATACCAAAAACCCTTTAATTTGCATCAACTCATCTGCAAAACATAGGCTAAACCAACTCATTCAACCAAACTACAACACTGGAATACACAAAATAATAGGTTGACATCAATGATAACACATCAACCAATGTCCAACAGTTAGTGCATGGCGATGGGTGATATGTTATAAGTCTACCTGAGTGGTTCAAATGTTTTACAAATTTTTGTATCATTTATGTATCTACAAATCTTTTATTAATAAAATATGCCTATTACCGAACAAAAAAAATTAGTATTTAGTATAAAATTTATATCAATTTTAATATTATATAGTTGTTATATTTGCATGAATAAATAATATTATAATTAAATTTATGTTATGTTCTTAAAAGTATATCTTATTGTTCAACATAAAATAGAGTGAAGTTTACAATAAAATTTCATATGACATATCACTTCATCAATAATATTCATATAAGTCATTTGAACAAAACAAAATTTGATAAGTTAAAGTTGGGTGGGGCCAACACGCAATATATTAAGATAAGATTAAAAATAAAGATATACTGTAGTATTTGGCTTGTAGCCAAAAATATCCCCTCCCAGTAGTGTTTTCAATGATCACATTACATCGTATGTCCAGTAGTGACAAAAAAGATGACACAAGTACTTAACAAAAAACCTTAACAACTCATAACCTATAATACAAAATTCAAAATAGAATGAAGTAGTTGCACCATACTTTAGGACTAGGAGACATTCCAAGCCCGCCTTGCTACCTCCATAGTTTCACATCCCTCTTTCATTTTGTCCTACCTGACTTTCTTGGCTTGTAAGATGAGCGAGAAGTCTTGTCCACAGTTAGCATGAGCTTCGCCTTTTGCAATTTTCTCCACATTGCATCCCTCATTCTCAATCCATTCCTCTTCGCTCCCTAGCTCCAACACCCCTACAATCTTAGTTTCATTTTCTTCATCATGTATTCATCTTCATCTAGGAACCCTTCAGTGGTGAGGTAGTCCCAATGCCAATTATCATCCTCATGTTACTTGATTTTGGCTACATACATGAGGAAATTGATACTACTGAGTATCTCACTCCTCCAAACCTACAATAACTCCGCATTTTGTGTTTGCAAAATCAAAAATTTATCCACCTCACCCCTCCTAATGTAACATTTCTGCAAGAGGGGAATGAGGATATTCTCATCCATATTGTCGATCACCGCATCAATGTTGCGCAAATATGAATGCTTGAATGCCATCTAGGTGAGTTCTTTTCCCCCCTCTTTGGAAGCCCTCGTATGTAACACCATGGCAAGAAAAAAGATTGGAATGTCTGAACTAACCCTATGTCTATTATACGCCACCAGAATCGCCAACTCCATCACGGTCTTCACTGCATGCATTATGTATAGGTGGTCATTCACCAAGACCCCCCCTAACCGTTTATCAGTGAATTTAGCCACAAACGTTGTCTGTGGTTTCATTCCCCTAAGGATAATTGGTGTTTCCATGACTCCCACCTCAGTGTTTCCAACTCGAACATGTAATGTGGAAATACAGTAATACCCCAATGTCCAATTTAAAGGCATTCAATCGGCTTCATCATAAATGTCTCATTAAATGCACCTTACCATAAGTTGTCTTGTGTGATATATATTAATCTAGTATATATGTCTTCTTTTTTCATTTTTCTAATTTTTTATATAAGTTCCTAAACCCACTACAATATGTATGTAAAAAATTAATATCTTCCTTGAAAAGAGCATACAAATAGAATTACACTTTCACAAGAGATTTGCAAAGACCAATAACAAAATTCATAATATTATTAATCATGTAAGATCAAGAAGTACATTCTAGAGACAATATCTACAGTAATTGTTATGACAGTTCATAAACTAATTAATATTGCTAAAGGAATATTTACATTCTTCACTATGAAAGACTCCACATTCTAACTTGGACACTACTACTCTACCTTTTTTCCAAAGACACCAAGATTCCCTTTAAAAAAACTCTATTAATTATAGCCTTGGAATTCTTTTTATAAGAGTATGAAATGCAAAAAGCTTCAGGCTATTTACAATTGCCATGTTCTCATTTGACATATGTTTATTTTATACACATGGAAATAAAATATTTCCAATATGAAACCTAAAATTGAAATGAGTAACTTATCAAACCATATGCACTAAAAATATTATGAAACTATCATGGATCACGGTGAAGATTAAAATACTGCACATGAAATTCAGCTGCTTGAGTCGCACCACCATCGCATTGGTGATAAATTTACGGATGCAAGACTCTAACTATAAAAAATAGAGGAGGAGCTCATTGATGCATCTTTTCTCTATAAGAAATAGAGGAGGAGCTCTGTAGAGTATTGTAACGGGAAATATTTATAATGCTACTTGATAAACCCAATAGCTATTGATTTATTCTTATGTTAATGTATGAATACTCAATGGCTCTACTCACACATGTTCAATCCCTTAGTCTTCATCACAACCTTTTCCTTTGTTTGCAACTTCACTGTCTTTCACCATGCCATTTCAACTTATGGATTTAGCCTTGGTCTAAAGTTCGATTGGTATTTCTTCAATAATGCATTGGTATTTGAAGAGGTGGAATTCAATCAAAATTATGGATGACTTTCCCATTTTCACTTGGAATACAAAATCACTCCTCTCATTCAAATTTAGTGGACAATAGTTTTCTTAACTTTGCATTTGATGGGTGTCCTTCCAAATTCCTTTCTATTCAATGGAAGATGGCTTCACTCCCTTGAAAAACTTGCTAACACCTATCAACATTGAATTTTTGTGTTGCTTCAATATTTCAATGTGAGATGTTGGCAAAGGTTACTGGAATTTAGCATTACACCTACCAATTTGATTTATTTTGTGTGCTGATGAATTGTGCTCTTTCTCTTTTATTATACAAACTAATGGAGGTTCTATTTTGTTTTCTCTTCCAAAACATATGCTTCACACCCTCGATGCCATAAAGGGTTTGATGATTTATAAGTTGACTAGTTTGAACTGACATATATTTGAAATCATTGCACAGATAGAATTTGGCCATGACTGAAATGAATCTAATTTGTTATCTTCTTTAAGAGGGTTAGACACTGATGTTAAAGCATTTGCAAAGTTGAAGAGATTCTAAAGAAGCCAAAATTAAAAAAGACAAATCACTATTTTTTTGGTTGGTGTTGATCACCAGTTAGCTTGGGTGCTTCTGCACCAATAATTCTTCATCTGATGCATATGCACGAACAATTAAAGTGGATAAGTGAAAGATCCTAATTTGAAAGTAAATTATTCTCTTTTTTTTATGGAAGTCCAAACCTGTGAGCATGGCAGCCCAACAAGGGCACAAAACCCACAAGCCACTAGCCTAGTGAGGGTCTTCATGAAATAGTTTTTGTTGGACCCGATACGGGGGCATGAACCTATAGGTTGAAACCTCTTTGGTTAAGAGCCAAGAATTGAGGGGTATCCATTCCGCCAAATTTTCCTGAGGCATGATCCCAACCTCATCCCTTATGATGTCAGAGCCTTTGCGCTCAACAAGACTTGATCCTTGTTGAGATCATTTGGAGCCATTCAAGTTCACTAGTAGACCAAGGGCCCATTGATAGAAATTATACTCTTGGATTGTTATTTTTTGTGAACTATGTGCAATTCTATTTCTCTTGAGAATTCCAAAAAAATACTAATCTAGGCAATAGATAAATGTATATAGTGAAATTAATTACCCTAACATTAATGGACATGGGGAATTAAATAAAACTCATAGGTATACGGAGGTTTGATTCTAAATCCAAATGGAAGTTACCCAGTCTATGAAGTTACTACCCTCATAGATCACTATTTTTTACAAGGTTTATGGATGAATGTAAAATGCAATGTTGGTCCATAACCTATTTCAACAATTAAAAAAAAAAATTATACATGGGGGCTAGACCAAGGTAAAATATGGGAATCAAGAGGTCCCAAATTCAAATCTTAACCACATTATTTTGATCAAGGATTTAGGGCACGTTGAACTTAAGGAAAAAATAGGTCTTTCATGGATTCATATTGCCAATGAAATCTAGCCTCTTGACCCCATTAAATAAAGATCCCTAAATTTTTATTCAATACAAAAATTAAAACTAATAAACCAAAACCCTAATAATGAGATTTAAATGTAAAATCCTAAATTTTACTAAATAAAATGATGAATCAAACAATCAAGCATTCTATTGACATAACAACCAAAATAAACATTCAAAAGAAAATCACAATGAATGGAAGATAGTTGAAAGTCCTACCTAACATGGCTTAATGGGTCAAGAACTAGATGGCTTAAATCATACACACTAAGCTTTGACTTCTAGGCTTAAAAGTGTTAAACACTCAAAGTTGACTAACATTCTCTAGGGCTAATATGTTTCTTAGTGTGTGTGGTTTAAGGATGGCCAAAACAAGTGATTGACAAGCAATTTCTTGAGCCCTATGTGACTTTAAACAAGATTCAATCCATCAATCAAGAGAAAGGTATTTCAAAATATATCTGTAAATTCACAAAGACTCAATATCTTTTTGCAAAGACAAAAGTAAACGGTTTTAGATGCAAGAGATGTGAAAACATAGTGAAGAATCAACTATATAGGTTTTACCAAGCTAACATGTGGGCCATTAATGGTGCTCAATTTTGTTGGGAGGTGGGTCACAAAAGGTAGTTTGGACTTGGAATCAAGTTCTAAGGTTCCTTAACCATTTGAGGGCTTGAGATCCAATTAAGACAATACAAAATTGTTGGCCATTTGGTGGAATTGATTATGTGTTGTATTGATGTTTTGTCATTGATGCCAACACTAGCTATTTGGATGCTTTACTGGCACCCTTCTGGTCTCGGTAGGTTGAGTGGTTTCTGGTTGTTTTGGATCTGACATGATTTAGTAGGCTCCAGTATAGTTTGGTTATGGAATTAGCTTATTCATGATACTCATGCTCAAATTCAATCAGTTGGTTTTGGTCTGGTAATCGGATGCTATCCTGTTTTCTTAGAATCTTGGCTTCTAGTTCTGGTGAGGGTTTCACCAACAGATCTTTTGATGGAGATCTTTGATGAATTGCATAAGTGGTGTCGATGCAGCTTCTGGTGGAGTTTCGGGATGTTGTTGGTGATCATGTTCGAGACTTGGCGGATGGAGATCATTGTTGTAGCGCGTGGACCTATACTAGGTCCCGATTGATCTAGGTTATGGACCGGCTTTAATGAAGCGCGTGGATTGGACCTCTCGATGTATTTCTGGGATGTCTTATGTGTTGGATATTATTTGTTTGGTCTAAGGCCAGCATGTTTTGTAATTATGTAATTGGTTTATTATCTGGTAGCTGACCTAATTGTTTATGGTCGAGGGTTTGTATATATAGATATAAGATCTCATTGTAGAATATGGTATGGTTATGGGAAAGGGATGTAATGTGCGAATAATATAATATCATTGAGGCAAAGGATTTGGTCGCTCATTGGAGATCGAATTGGGTTTATGTAAGAGGATTTAGTCCTCTGATATTGAGCTTAACCAAAACTATACTCAAACATAAGAGATGCTATCTTTTGTAGTTCAACACTTCTCTAGATTGTAGTCTGGATTTCTATGTAGTCAGTGATGCTCCTTTTGTGATGAGCAGTGCACTTTAGGTTGTTGGCCTTCCTGCAAGTGCAGACCCCTCAATTATAATTCACATACTTACTGCAGAAGTATTATCTGACTATGGGTAGGCTTCCCACCGTGGTTTTTCCCTTTACCGGGTTTCCACGTATAAATCTTGGTGTCATGTGGATGGTATTTATTTTGTGATTATTGTTTATGCTTAATTGGTTTAACTGTCATTATGGTATTAAATTTTTAATTGTTAATGGTTCTGGTAATCTGTGACAACTGATTCACCTCCCCCCTCTCAGTTGTCTTTTGGTTATTTGAATTGTCTAACAAAAATAACTCAAAAAAATGATAAATATTAATAGGGGTGATAGGGGTGGAAGGCAAGTGAAACTTGGAACATGAAACCAAGTTCCAAAGTCCTTGAAATTTTGAACTTCCAAGGCTACTTTGGGTGCTCAATTTCTTCAGGAACCCATAACCAATATCCAAAATGCATAAACGACCTAAAAATATGAAGGCCAATAAAAACACTTAGACAAAAGATACCAAACAAAAATAAAGATAAAAAAAATCAATAAATCGCTCAAATAAATAAATACAATAGTTAAAATGACAAAAGCAAATTTTAAAAAGTCCATAATTTATTAAGTGAAAATTTGGGAAATGTCACTAGACATAACAAGAAAGAATAGACTTATACCTTAAAACAATGTAAAATCTCATACAACAAATTTATGTCTTTTTGGATAGTTAATGCTAGAGGTTGAACTTATAGATTCATTTTTACTAGCAAACTCTTATCTAACAAGTCAACAACATGAGTGGATCAGTTTTTTACCACACTAGGGGAAGCGTACCAGTAGCCATTATAGCTAACTTCGTACATCTACAAATTTTATACAATACATCAGATTTTGACAATTTTTTTGTTGTTGTCTCTACATGCAACTTAATTGCTTATAGCTATTGTTTTGGCTTCTAAGTAGCAACGATGCAAACTGTGGGATTCATTATGCATGCAAGGGTCAAAAAGTACACATTTCAAAGTGTTGCTTGATACTTGCTTAAAGATGGCCCAATAACTATGCACTTAAAATTGCCAATACTTAGCACAAATGTTGGTCCAATAAAGGTACACAAATGGGTCAATTATGGTCCAAAAATGCTAAAAAATGGACGACTATTGATACATGTAAAATTTATTAATGAACAATTTTTTAATGGAATTTCTTTAAAATTAATAATTAGAAGGTTGGGTGTACAAAGAATGAACCCTTATTGGAACATAAAATGACATACACTTAAGAATACCAAAAAAAAATAATATAAATTTCCTTGACGATAAGGTTTGATCTACCTCATAGGAGGTGTTCCCATTTTAGCACTAAAACAAATGACAAAATGCTCCGTACTTTTGCATAAGGTGTCGTAATAGCCCAACACATTTTCAGAGCCTTTCTACTTTGCAGCATAAGGCGTGTATGCAATGTCTTTGTCTAATCAGCATAACCAGCCGAATAGACTATTCTTGCCCATACGTACACGTCATTGAACGGCAGAGATTCGCTCCCATCAGTATGGAGTAAATCTGTACTGCTGCATGCTGCTGTAGTACACGTCGTTTTTTATCACTCTGCAATATGTTTTCCCTTTAGCTACAGACATTTTCTTTCCCTTCCTGTACAACGGTGAATATATTTCTCAGAGTACAGCATATATTTCACGTAAAGTACTCCAAGCTGTTTGCACACAAATAACAAAGTATTATTAGGGTTTTACTGCCATGGTTTCCACAGTTAGAGTAAAAGATAGTCAAAGCTTCTGCTTCAAATCTACTCATGTCTCCGCAAATCTATGGACTCAGCTTTCGGCGTTGTTATTAAAAGAAAGCTTGGATTTTCGGATCCATCATTAAATAGATTTCTGCTCCCCAACAGAAAAGAAAAGTTTTTAATTTGTATATGCAGCTTATTGTCGTATGAAAGTATTGTAAAACCTTTTATAACATGCTATAAATGTAAAAAGTTGTGATAAACGAAAAAATGAATCTGAATCCTCCGTGAGAAATTTCTGGGCAATCCATGACCTTTTTTAATACAATGGCCATCTTGGTTTTTCCCCACCGTGTATTTAATAGAGTTTGGAATTGTGTGGAATGTGAATAATGAATTAGCTCTTAGCCCTTTAGGTATTTCAGAATCTCCTTTGTACTTTCATAAAATTTGAAATTTAATGTCAAATATGAAGAATCTGTATGTCTCTAGGTATAAGTACTTTCAGCCTTCAGAGGTGTTTTGGAAATTTGTGCCCAATGTGAATGAACTTTAAGCTTTTAGACACGGGAGAATCCTTTATGATAGGATTGTATCTTTTATTGTCTCCGCCTCTCATCATCTGGTACAGTATGTATTTGGTGTGCGAAAAAACTACTAATTAAGACGCCTCACTTTAAGTGAATGATATAAGTAGAGGGTCCACATCAAGGAAGGAGACATGTAACAGCAAAACTTCTACCTGCATAGACCATCTAATCCAATCGTTACCTTCCTATTACATCTACACCCTATTCTTCTCTAGAGTTTGCACCAAATGTGATTAATTCTTTAGCAAACTGTTACCCTCTAAATCTCCACAATCTCACAGGCTGAGAAAAAGACAGCTGGAAATGCTCAACCGGTTGGAAAGACTCCTATTGTAGAAGTAATGGATCTGATGTTGCTGTTTTCTCATCTGCTTCATCTGCTTTGTAATGTATCTTTGTTTCAAATTCCAATTAAAAAAAAATGTGATTACTTCTTCTCCATTCATATTTTCATTTGGATTTGAATTTCCATCGCCTAATTTATCTTGTTTCTCTAGTTTGTCTGAAATACATCATATTTATCTTGTTTCTCTAGTTTGTCTGAAATACATCATGTTACTCTCTTTTTCATTTGACTATTTTATCTTGTTTAGAGAAAACAATAAGTTCTGAAATTAGAAAATCTTCTTCTTGGTTACCAAATTTCAAATATTGTAGTCTCTTACATTCTCATTATATCTAGTGAAAATGTATATAAGTCAAACTGAAAATACTTTTATGTAGGAATATGCAAAAAATCATCACGATCAAATAATCTCAAATGTGTTACCATTTAGGCTTCTTGCCTATCGAAATCTCATATAGTGTCTTCATCTAAAGTATAGCAGTCATAGATATATTTTTAAAATAATGTTGTACTATTTCCTACCTCAATCGAAAATTAGACTATCCTAGACAAGCAATATACAAAAGGCTTTTGAATCAGTCCAACAATGGCCTTTTCAACCTTTCAACCACTCCATTCTATTGTGATGCGGAGGGTGTTGTCTTTGTCATACAATTCTCGTGTGCTTGTAATATACTCAAATTCCATACAGAAGAAGTCTTCACCATCATCTATCCTAAGCACTTTAATTTTCTTACTAGTTTGATTCTCAACAAGAGCTTTGCGATCCTTAAACTTGAGAAATACTTTAAACTTTTTTTGATAAACTATGAGGACTATGATATGTAAGGAGTGATTATGGTTGGGATCAAAGAGTGGCATGCCACTTGTGTTAAATGATAGTCGGTAAGTGGATGAAAGGTGCCCTACAAAGTCTTGGAATCGTATAGGATCAATATTTGTAGGGACATGGGTTTCATGTAAAGCTCTAGATAAAATCTCATGATGGATAGGTGATGCTTTGAGGAGATCTACAATGGATATTTGTACGAGGGTTCTCTCAAGATGGTCTAGGATATTATACTAAGAGTTTAATGGTAGTGAATTAGGGGGTCCTTGAAAAAGAATTCCTCCACCTTGATTGGTTACATCACATTGGGGTTCTTTGTCATTGATTCTAATCATGTCTACATGGATGTCCACTTGGGTGATGAGACTAACCACGTCATCATAGTTGAAAGGGGCTTTATTATAAATCATATTATTGGTTTGGTTGTTTTGATTTTGGCCTTGATTATTGTTTGACCTAAGATTAGTATTGGAAGTATCGACACCTTGGGAGTGCTTGGGAAAGGCATTCTGACACATCAAAAGTTGAGAATTAGGTGAGGGATTTTCGGTAGAATCTTCTATAATATCACCTTTGTCATTTAGATGTTGGATACATAATTTTTAAGCTCTATAGACTTATGAACTTTTCAATCCTATGATAGTCACAATACTCATCATCTTTAAACCAAGCAAGCTTAGGATCGGATTCATCAAATGGCTGACTTTGTGGGAAGGTGATCATATTGGATTGGACCAATTTGTGAATTATAATATCTAAAGTCTCTCCCAAATAAGTGCAATTATGTTTAGTGGTGTTCTGATTGTTTGTTCTTGGTGCACCTTGTGGAACTGGGATGGAATTTGTTTGTTGGTCAATATTGGATGTAGCAAAGTTACTTGGATATGTTTTTATATCTATGACACCACCATTAGTGATATTCTTATTTTTATTCCAAAATCTTGATTTCCCTTTAGTAGATTTATCATTGTTCTCATGGATCTTGACTAAACTTTTGGCTACTAGATCCTTCTCCATTGTGATACCTTTCTCAATAATCTCATCAAAGGTATGTGCATAATTAATTTGGAGATGGAAAGCTATCTATTTGTTTATATTTTGAAATAAAATGTTCACTATTTTTTTTCCTAGCAAAGGCCATCAAAAGTGGCTAGAAAGATCCCTCCATCATCATAGATAACTAGCAACTTGTTCTATGTTTAGTTATTTACTATTGAAAGGTTGAGCATGGTTATCTCATGCTCTATATCATAGGAGAAACAAGCTACAAAATCATCTGATAGTTCAACAAAAGAAGTGGCAGAGCCTTGAGGGAAGTGTAGAAGCCACACCAAGGCTTGACCACCTAGAGTGTGAGGGAACAACTGAAGGAGGTAGTTGTCACTATAGGCCACTTCTTGGGAAGCCATGAAGAATCTTGTGGTTGTGAAAGGTAGTTTACATAATGTGAAATTGTGGAACCATGAGATGTTTAGGGTTATGGAATATAAGCGAATTGTGATAAGTAGGATGATTATGGAATGTAGGTGGACTAAGGAATATAAGTGGACTAAGTGATAGTAGTATATTAAGGGATCTATATGTGAATTGAGGGATATATATGGATTGAGGGATATATATGGATTTAGGGATATACATGGATTAAGGTATAGAGATATGGGCAAATTATATATCGGTTAGATTGAATATGGTGGCAACAACACAAGAGGAGTGTCATAGGGTGTAGATGATGAAGCATGTGGCTGGGACACAAAAGGATTACCTTGAGGGATGGTGTGGACTAAGGTTTGTAGGATGGAAGATTGGATATTTTATGGTATCGAGGTAGAGCATTGTGTGGAAGATACAAGTGGTTTCCCAAAATCATGGATATTAGGAATGCAAAGGGGAGATGGTAAAGTTTAGACAATCACATTATTACCAAGCTCCAATGAAGGGTGTTGTGGAATCTCAAGAGGGGCTTGAGGAGTGCATGGCCTAGCTATATTAATTAATTGAGACGTGCCATATCCTAGTATAATTTTCGCATCATGTGTGAGGAGATTAGATAAGGAAGAGTCTCTATGAGTGTATATGATGCAATCCATGATTTGGACAATCTAAGCATTATTTCAAAAATATTACATATGAGGAGAGCACTCAAGTTGAGAAACTGTGTCATCTTTAACAATTACTTGATCATAAGGATTCGGTTGGGTAGATAGTATAGCCTACATATTTGTTGGTATGCTAGAACGTTGGGGCTCTCAATATCTATGAAAACTAGGAACTTCAACTAGTGTAGTTTCTTTTGTTTTACAAATATGTAATTGCATGCATGACAGTTGGATGATTTCTTTGAATGATTGATGACTACTCTATGTTATGGGATTGAACTAAATATGTGATGTTGAAGAGTGCAAATTTGATTTGTTTGACACATACTAGGATTGAGACCCTATGTGATGTTTGATTAGTTAGATTTCACTTAAGATAGGTCAAGTTCTCAAGCAAGGGTGATTTTGAAGTTGTAGAGTCAAAAATATCACCCTCATCACCTTTAGTGGAAATTGCAATATGTGGCGCCTCCCCCGCGCTTCTTGGAGGACAGGTCCGCCAACTTGTCCTTTTGTCCACCAAAGAAGTCCATGTCAGCTTCCCCAGAGGCATTATCAATTCTACCAACCTGACAGGTTCGCAGACGCGACGTGGATATGTTTGTGTGGCGCATTACTTTCCCACCAACCTTCCATCGAATAGGTGGCCATTGGGACGTTACAACCCATGCCAGGAAGGAATTGCAACACCTCCCTGCATGACCACCGACATCCAGATTCGTCCCTTAGCCTATATTTTAGATCTTGGGACATTTCCAAAGGATCCCTTGGTAGATTGAAGACTTTCTCTTGGATATTGAAGCTCTTGGAGGTACTACCACCATTATTACAGCATTGTCAAGCTACCAAGTTCATCAAGCGTATTAACACTTGCTAAGTATTAGGGGAGTAATCTAACTCTATCTTGCATTTCCAACATTTCATTTAGTTTCCAATTATCGAATAGCATAGCATCATCTTTGCATTTGTCTTTGCATTCTTCTTTATCCTCTTCCTTTCTTGTGGCTATCTGGGGTTGTCTGTGGAGGTGGAAACACCAAAATGGGGGTCTGACTTAGGCAGGCTCTAAAACACAACCCCCAACATTTTCTCTCTTGCATGTGTGTATGCATAGCTTCATGGAGACGAGACCATCTTACGGGAGGCTTCATAGTGTGGACCGGTTTTGATATTTCTTCATCCTTTTAGCACTCTCCTCATTCCACTTCGTAATCTATGTTTTATGTACATTTTAGTATTGTTTAGCTAATCTGCAAGTTCTGTCAATGCATCTCGATCTTTCTGCTTGGACTTTGTACTTAGTTCGTATAGGATGACAACGCGCCACACTGCCATCCCTTCTCTGTGCGCTCGTCCTACAGACAGAGGCTCTGCAGAGCTATCCAAAGATGTCTCTCAAGCGACTAACATTCCTTGCATGATTGTGTTATCCCCTGGCTCAGTGTTGCACCTGTTCGAAGAGGTAATTGGAAGGACAATTTGTCCTTAAGGATTCATCATCTTTGAGGTGACAAAATCCCTCCATTATAGAACCAATACAAACCTATAAATTGAGGTGATGTGGCTTGAATGATGGATTAACTAACTTAAGATAGGAAAACTTAGTTAAGTGATATTAGGTTAGATGTTGCAGGATATTGTTTCGATTTTTTTTCAGTAAAGTTTAGTGAAGTCTTTTTGCTAAGAGTGTGTATTTTTAACTATTTTTTGGTGTGTGATGGGATGAAGCATTAGTAACTTGATGGAAGGTGGTTGAAAAAAAATTGCATGAGTATGCTTAAAAAATAGTGGAAAAATATGATTGAAAGGAATTTCTCTTTGAAAATATATGGGGAACAAATTTTCCCAAAACAGGGTGAGATTGCCCAAACATAGACCTACCAAAAAAACATATTTATATAAAAACGTATTGATACCAAAAAAATATTTACAAATTAACCTAATTGACTTGTGGTGATGATTTTGGATGATGTCACTTGTCTAACTTCTAAATGGCTAGAAAATATACCCAAAGGTAAAGAGAATCCACCCAATTAGAAATGATATTTCTCAACGTCAAGGTAATTTTGACCAAGGATATACTTGATTGTGCTAATAGATATGGATTAGGAAAAAATTTGCCCATTGATAGATTGATTTCACCTATCTTGGACCAATACAACATGATTATAGAGAAAACCCCCTAAAATAGTATTTGATTAATAATAACTCTTAAGAAGAACTACCCAAACTAGAGAAAATTCACTCAGAGATAAATTTGATATGACCCAACTAGGATTAGATGGCGGATAACTAATACTAAGTCAAGATTTCCCTAACATAGATTGTATTCATCTTAATACAAGAAAATCAGCCCAAATATAGGATAGATTCACCTAAAGGGAGATAGATTGGCCTAGACTAAAGACAACAAAAGATCTTGAATGCAAATTGTTAGAGTTTTAGGTGACTCTAAAACACCCCTAGGGTCAAATGAAAGACCAATATAACTTCCACAAGAGAGTGACAAGAAGATTACATCACAATACAAGATGATATGAGAGCACATAATGATGACACCCCCCCTTAGGTGCAACTTAGAGAGAAAATTATTATGTAAAGATGCAATATGGGTCTCAGCTACTAGGCCACATTAGGTACCCATGTACAATGAAAATGCAATAAAATGAATCTCTCATAAGAAGAGAAAAGGAGAAAACTATGTGGGGAAAAATTCCTCTCCAAAAGAGAGAAAACAAACAAACAAATAATGATACATGAAGGACTCAAGACCTCCCAAGGACTACATCCATCATATAAATACAATCAAGCATCCCCCCATAATGAATAATTTCCTACATAAGTGGTTAGTTCTTGAAGACAAAACATAGTCCAATTCCTACAAACAATATTTCTCCCCTTGGGAATAAGATACACCAAGTACAAATGTAGGAATTCTCCCCATTTTGGATAGAAACTAGTAGGAAGTAAAATACAAATCTAGGATGATGTCAAGTCCTTGAATGAAGATGCCACGATCCAATTAGGTACATACTCAATCACAATAGAAGGTGACAAGAAAGGAAACTAATTTTGAAAAAGTTCCAAAGACAAATATGAAGTGACAACACCGATGCCACAACTATCATCAAATAGGAGAGATGCCTATGAAAACTGAATAGGAGTCTCTAAGCTCAAAGAATCCATCACATAGGCATGATCAAACTGGACCATGAAATGTGACACTAGTACATTCGGGTCAAAATTTTGACGGCAAATCATCGGCATTCCGACACAATTTCATCGCACTACCGACAAAAAAAGTCATCGAAAACTTTTGGTCGAAAGTTCCAACTATCCTTGTGGTCATTGCAATTCCGACATTAGCTCCAACCTTTCTGATGGCTGCCATGGATGCTCATACCCAGAAACAATATCATCGCGATCTCAGCCTACCGTCGGAATTCCGACATCAAAGGGTAAAAATTCTGACAGAGGAGTGTCGTCAGATGCACAGCATCCTCATCGGAACTCTCCTGGAGGTCGTCATAATTTTAACCCTTTTGTGTCAGAATTATGATGGCCTCCAAGAAAGTTCTGACGAGGATGTTGTGCATCCGACAGCACTCCTCTATCAGAATTTTTACCCTTTGATGTCGGAATTCCGACGGTAGGCTGATTTTTTGGAAAAAAAAAAATTATAGAAAAAGATCGACATTGGTATCTCTCTTCTATCTCTCTTCTCTATCCCTCTCTACTATCTCTCTTCTCTCTCCCCTCTCTAGGTCTCTTTCTCCATCCCTCTCTTCTTCTCTCCCTCTCTACTTCTCTTTCTCTACCCTCTCCAGGTCATTATCTCTTCCTCTCACCCTCTCTCTCTCTCACCTCTATAGGTCTCACCTTCCATTCCTCCATCATTACCCATGTTGTCAAGTTGCAAGATATTTCCCAAAGTACTTGGTTGCTAGGGTTGATTTTCTTAAGTGTTGGAGCTGGAGTTAGATGAGACCTGCATGATTAAGTTGTATTAAGTGATCAAGTCACCAAGATCTCAATTGTAAACATGACTAGGTTGTAGGGTTTTATGGTAGCATAGGTCAAAATTGAGGTATGGTGGTCAAGAATTACCTTCCAATGTACAAAAGACATCAAAATGATGAAGAATGAAGGCGATGAACTCATAGATGGCTGTTCGCTCAAATTATTGAAATTATTCATCTTATAAGTGAAATCCAGTGTTTTCTTTTGGATAGTTTTGTAATGACATTACTAAATTATTTGATTGCTTTGAAGGGTTCCTCTGGAGACGAGGAGTTCCACTAGTTTGTTTGCCAACTTTGCCTATTCATAACAATGTGCAAAATTTATGTCTATGCTTAGCACTGATACTGTTCTAATATTATATAACCTCCTGCTGGTCACTCCCTTCTTTTGCATTCCTTTGATCACAAGGAGTGAGCGTTCTTCTATCTCTAGTCCCCTAATACCAAAGTGGAGGGCTAAAGCTTAATAATACGAAGGGATTTACATTCACTATCCATAATGAGTCCTCCACTTTCTGCAATACCTGGGTTGTCCTTTGGAGCAATGTCAAAATTGAATTTGAATCTGCCTTTCTATTGTGGAACACATTTTCTATAGGCTTCTTTGTTAGAGTTCTTTTTCATATTCTAAGCTTCAGGCTCATTCCAAGTTTTATTAAGGTTTTTAAAGCCTTAATTTATTCAAAGGTGTCACATTTGTTTTATGGTAATACTATCAAAATCTTTAAAGTGTGGAGCTAAACTTTCATCAAAAGAGAAATAAAAACTTGCGTGGCCTTATAATTCATGAGTTGAAGTTTGAGTTTAACATTTTGGAGGTAATTTTCTTAGACTATTCAATGCCCATTCTAACTAAGGTCAATCAAAATTCAAGATAAACCTGTGGTAAAGATGAGGATCTCGAGTTCATTGGTAGAGGAATCCACTTTTGATGGGAGAAAACCCTAGTATTCAATTTGGTAAGCTCTATTTGAAGGTGCAATATGACAGCCACATAGAAGGAGAACCATGACATGTTGCAAAATTAGAAGGGAAATTCTAACAAAGAGTAGCTACGTGTCTAGAACATTCAAAGCATTTCATGTCTGGGCTAGCTATCTTCTTTACTCTAGTCTAGGATTTCACATTTTTGAGAAAACATGATTTGTATGGATGGTTTGTTTGTTTCAAATGAAGTATAGTCCAGCCTCCACCAAAATAACAATGACAGTAAGGACTAGTAGAGTAGTTTGTTAGAAGGTTTAGACATTGATAATAGTGTCTAGGTTTTCCCCAATTCTTGAATAGCATTAATAGATAATCATAAGTATAGCAAGGAATAGATTACTTAGAGCTTGTAATGAAGAAGGGTTTTGAATTAAAAAGACAATGATAAGAGTTTTTTTACAGTTCAAAACACAAAGACAATCACAATAGAAAATTACAAGTTATAGGGTTACATTGAAATAGAAAGGTGGATTTTAGAATTTTTGTAGTAACATTCACTATTATAGCCACATGAACAGCTCATAGGACTTGTAACAATCAACATGGATAAGAAATGGAAATCCTCTTCTTAGAGTATGGGATCATTGTCAACTTTAGAGAAGCTCCTTCTTTATTTGAGTAGGTTTGATTGATTATTGAAGAATTTATTGTGTTTCTCTATCAATAAATAAGAGGTCTCAAGAAGCTAAAGACAATGAAAACTAATTGATGGGCAACCTTTTGACTGTCAAGAAGTGATTGCCTCATATGAAAGTAGTGATAAATGTCACTATCAACAAAAGAACAACCAATAAATGATAAATTTGCAGTGAGATCATAGTGCCTAAATCAGTCTAAAAGCTTGTAAGGATCAGAACCAAGCCATATAGGCTTCAAGAACAATTTGAGAGCATCAAAGTCATCTACCAGACATTAGAAATTGTCAAATCAATGACACATAGCAGCCTCATTACAGTCTTATGTTGTATTAAATAGCAAAAGCCAAGTCTAAGATAGTGTTAGAAGGTGTGTGAGAGTCTTCAACATGGATAACTGATAGGTATAACACTGAGAGTAGCAATATATGAGATATGATGAATGACAGTGGCCATGATATGGAGATGAAAGTGTCAAGTATCACTATCAAAGCATGAATAGAGGTCCTAATCTGAGTCTTTTCAAGAGAGAACAATAAATATGAAGCACCAAGGTCTATAGTCAGGTCAGAGACAACCATCTAGCAGCCCAAAAAAGAATCAAAAGGTTGTGAAAGGTCAAAATCACAGTATTTCCATAGCCAATGAAGTTCTAGAAGATGTGCAAGGGCATTTCATAGTGCAAGGTCATAGGTATTTAGTGTCATAATTATTTTCTTCACCCCCAGATCTTGATGAAAGATAAAAGGATGCTATGACACAAAGTGAAAAGTCTATAGCACTGATAAATAGGTTAGCATTATGTCATATGCATACCAGACATCATGAAGCAGATTTGACAGTAATAAAGTTGCAGCGGTCATCAAATCAAGCATAATGAAGGCATGGACACTGAGCATGCAAAAATATAATTGATAACAGTGGTGAAATGATTAATGTTGTATCACAATTTGATATCAAACTGTCTATGAAGATGGTTGTTGAAAGGTTTAGTGTTGGTTTTAAAGGTGAAAACATTGCATGAGGTCTGCCACCATAAAGGAAATACAAAGCTACAAATAAGACAGTGACCATTCAAAGCTAAAGCTACAAAGAACTATCAAAGAAACCACAGTCCAATGAAGAATCAAGAGACAACAGGCCTAAGTGTAGTCTCAGATATTTGAAAATGTCATTATGGATAGTTAAGAAAAATAAATGCATTCATGATATTTGCACTCAACAAAAGAGAAGGGTTTGTATTCGTCAAAGATTAGTTGAATCACTTGTGAGAGAGAGATCAATATCCATCAAGCCATAAATAAGATAATCACCATTACAAAGCATGATGAGTCAAAAAGGCAATCAAGAATTATCAGTTCAAAGGATCAATAGGTGAATCTTCAATTGTTGATAATCTCTAGTGATGGTGTATAGGATCCCTATTCCAATGTCAATGTGTCAAAGCTTGATAAGAAGTCATGGATTAGAAGTTACAAATGCCTTAAACAGTTTTCTATTGAGAGAAGCCATATAGTCAAATCAAGACTCAAATCCATAATGGTAAGATACAAACAATGATGATAGTCAAGGAGTCATTCATTGTAGGGTTTTCATAAAATTTTAGAATATGGTATGAGCAGTCCAAAGAACTATGACACTTCACTGAAAGGAGCAGCATATCAGTCTTTTTTGGCATCAAATTATACAAATGACAACTAGGGATGAAGCTACAAGAGACAATCACTGTCTTAGTTTAAGACCCTAGAACAATATATCCCCAATGGAGAAAGAAAAAAACAAAACATAAGAGAAGTCCTAGAATCCCACTAAAATCTTATTTGCAGTCGCAGAGTTGCAAGATCAAAAGCATATAATGGTAAAGATGACCTAGGGTTCTCTTTTTATTATTGAGACAATATTATGTGAATATGATAGTTTAGTAATCCTCGAATGCATGTAAGTAGTCCCAATGAAGAAACAATACCATCAGGGTATTAGAATAATTTTTGAAACCTGCAATCATGTTAGACAAGTATTGAAAGTATAATTCATAGAGCAACCATTTCAACTAGGTTTAGATAGCATATATTCATAACTATTTCAATTTTATGTGAACTACACAATATCTATAATGCATAATTGGAGTTAAACCATAATAGGGCTTGGATGAGAAACATGATAGGGCACCTGAAGCTATCCACATGCTAAGCCCAAGAGCGGATATACCATCCCTCTTTGCCCCATGTGGCAGTCCGCCATCCATATGAGGTGGTGTGCTTAGTGGGTAAACTTGTACATGCCCTCCCTATCCATGCTACCTTATCCACCCTTCTATGATTGAGACCCCTTTAATCACAATGGTAGAGGTTGATGGGGAAACCACAATTACATTATGTAGGATCTCCTACCCTATCTTGTTGAATTCATTCCTACACCAAGTGACTATGAACAAAAGCATAGGTATTTAACAACAATGACATGGTCCATGGACTAGTGATCCTCCTCTTGATACTCCATCTACAAATGAGAACATCTCTTGTACACATTGCTACTTCAGGATTAAAAGTTGCTTCTTCTAGAACTCTCCATGATTCTTTGCAATAGGATTATATGTCTTCTAGATTCACCCCACTAATAAACATTCATATCTTTAACTTGGAACTTGCCTAGTGGAATGAACAAAAACATTACATAATTATTATGACCATTTTGCTGCAATATTTATTATTAAATGTAGATGACTATTAAATGATAAAATACCTAGAACAATCATTGCCAACATTATGTGCTCCCTCTTTATTGACATCCATGGAGGAATATTATTGTTGATAACAAAAATAGGCCACACCAAGTAAACAGATCTCAACTCTCCAAATGGATTGACACCGTCCGCTGCCAATGAAAGCCTGAGATTACGAGGTTCTTCTTTAAAGTGTGGCCACTTTTCCTCTATGTCCATAAATGCTGAACCATCCACAGGCATTCGAATAATGTCATCTCGACTTCTATTGCGTGCATGGTAATCCATAAATTGTGCCAAGCTAGTGCACCTGAATAATCGTTGCATACGTGGAATAATGGGAATATAACGAAGAACCTTGCGAGGCACCTTTTTTGTTATTTGATCTATTCGATATCTACTGATATGACATTTAGGGCATTCTGTTCCAAATTCATGTTGTTTATGATATATAATATGATCATTGGGACAAGCATCTATTGTTTGATACTCCATTCCAATATCTTTCATAATGGCAGATAATTCTCGGTATGAGCGAGGTAGAATATTTGATGGTGGTAAGAAAAACTCACCTATCAATCTACAACAAAAAAAAAAAGTTTGAGGTGTTAATATAAAGAATATTAATGGTACATGATTCACCATTTATTAACTGTAATGACATGTATGACACACCTTAACATACAAGAGATTGTTATGTTGGATAAACCATTCATAACCTTCAAGTTCACCAACAACAATATAGCAGAGAGAAGAGTTGTTTGGGAGCCTTTGTAAAGGGGCTCATATGCCTTCTCAAGAAGAGGTAAATCATGAACATAAAGGTCATCCTGATCATCATGATCAGTTGTGCCAGTACTAAATGTGTCATGGATCAATGTATTTGTACTATCATCTTCAATTGTGTTTTCTAGTGCATGATCATCATCTTCCATGGGATCATTATCTTCAGCTTCGATATTCACACCTCCATGTTCTTCCACTTCCAAAACCATATTCTCAGGGTTTTGTTGATCCATACCATGTGCTCTAGGGTGCTCCACCTATATAAAATTGATATACATAAATAAACCGTGATCATGATCTCATTATCAAGTGATTTCTTATGTATATAAATTGTTAAAATGATATAATGAACAACTTACCAGTGGATGATAATCATGTCCCCCTTCAATGTGACCATGCTGCCTACAATGTTTCTTAGTTGTTTTGATTAGAAGTCTTCTAGTCTTTAAGCCCTTACAAATTTTACAGGGACAATAACATTTCCCATCACCTTTTCTTTTCAAGTTAGACCATAATCTAGCAATTGTCTCCTTATTTTGTTCTTCGCTGATATTATCTAACATGGTCTTTCTTCACAGGCAAAAAAATTAGGCTATGGAAACTTCAGTGCAAAAGCTTCACAAAAATTACAAATCGAACCAAAACCATTGAACTTAATAGAGAATGTATTTAATGTAGCTGATTGTGTGAATTTCTGAGCATTGTGTCTGGAAATTCTTACTAAAAGTTTGCCTATTGCAAACTTTCTAAGAGACATTTTTGAGTATTCTAAGCAAAGCATTTATTTAAAAATACACTTATTCATCCACATTGCAGGGATAACAATACAAGGCTCACATATTGGTCTAAGAGGATGTCATGGTCTCACAAAGTAACCAAGAACCATATGAAATAATGACCATCTTGAATCCACACACAACTAGGGAGGATCCATACAATTATGTATGACTTCCCCCTTGTTTGTTTAATGGGATTAGCCAGCTCCAAGACATGGCCGTCAATAATCACTAAGAATGTACAAGTGGATCGTAGCTACCCATACAACAAACACTTACCCCTATCCTCAAATTTTCCCAATGTTTGATTCCTTGTATACACTCATCCAAGGTTATCTATGTCAATCTTGGTGAGGAATCACATCACAACAAAGAAGGCAACATTTAAAAATAGCAAGAGTTTCACTAAACTACCAAAGATCATAAATATTGAAAGAAAGAAAAAATAGTAACAATAATAAGTCAAATAAATGTGTTCAATTCCAATAGCAAATCAAACATAGCCACAATAACTACACAATAGAGAAAACTCACAATAGTGATTAAACTAATTCAAACAAGATAAAATAAAATTGTTGGCCCATACAACAAAGATGAGAGATCATCAGTAATTGAAGGAAACTTCATAATCCTTAAAAGTGCACATTACATAACTATACGACTAGAAATTGTGGCTAAATAGAGTGAAGATTCATCATGACTCCAATAATAGTCCCTCATGTGTGCATTTGTGGCATGAACACAAAAACTCCCACATGGCATGGCCATGTACCTAATGGAGAAGACATGCCTAGGCTACATGCCCAAAAAACATGACTATAATAATAGTCCCTCATGCATGCATTTGTGGCCTGCACACTACAAATCCTAACATATCATGGCAATACACCTCATAGAGAAGACACACGTAGGGCCACAGTGCACATAGCAATGTGCCTCACAAAGAAGACATGCATAGGGCACATGCCACATAGCAATGTGTCTTATGGAAAAATGTGCATGCATGTCACACACCAAAGCTATATGTATACATCATGAGGCACATTCAAATGTTATCAAACACAACCTACTATATCTAACATGAGTTCCTCTCTACATGTGTGCAAATCTTCCAACACTAATCTCCACTAAGAAGGAATAATATAAAATGCATCTTCAAATATTTGTGTGTGTGTGTGGAATTGTGTCTTTGAACCTAAATCACTACCATCAACAACATGTAACCATCACCTAAACTATATCAAAACATAAGTATGGTGTGACATCATATCTATTTGCATAATGTCAAAACACATGCAAACATGAAAATCATCATAGCATGACAAAAATCAATCTCCACATGTTGGAACACAGATATAAATAAGATAATAGGGTAAGAGGAAACCCGTACCAAGAACCACATACCAACTATTGGCAATGCCATCAAGATAAATGTAGGATAGGATACCACTATGAGCCATCCAATGGTCCATTCTATGAGGAGAACTAGGGGATACTATCTTTGAAATGTGTGGTGAATAGAGATAATCCCTACTAATGCCACAATATGTCACCATAGCTTCTTGAGTTTTCCATTCTTCTACTTAACACCACATTTATTGAGTTCCTCAATATCGAGGTTGGTCCTCAATAGGATGCACAAACATGTAAACACACAAGCATGGTTTCATCATACTTGTACAACAATACAAATTCATTTTTCTAGTTAATTACTTAGTGTAAAAATAACTCCATTACATAACATAGGGTAATAATCACCATAAGTTTTCAAATAAACTGCCCAAACATCAATTGGAGTTACCCTTTCTAAGGTACAAACATAATTTATTTATAACTTCAAAATTAAAATAATCACAATACATCCAAATAAGTTCAATAGTGCATGGAAATAGACAACATGATCCATAATTAAACCCATAAATTACCCTAATTGGATATGCTAATAAAATGGTGTCTCAAATAATAGAGATTTTGTTGGACCTATAATAGAGATCTAGATTTTGTTTCATCATACACAAGCATGGTTTCATCATGCTTGTATCCAAATACACCGTCCATAGATAGGTACTCAGTACCACAATCTCATGGGTACCCTTTTAGCTGAATTTACCCTATATTTAGGTGAATCTACCCTTGTATCATTCCTTGATCTAGTATGTCATTCCACCAATCAATAATTTTTCCATATTCTTGGGAGAATACACTATCCCTTAGGTGAATATGCCATATCCTTAAATGAATCCTCCTTGTCATCATCCTAAGTCCTCTTTTTGTTAAGTCTTATCCCTTCATCTTTAGGAAAATCCACCTATCCTTATGTGAATCTACTTTCTCTAAGTCCTCTTTTTGTTCAAGAAGACACACTCAAGCCTTCATCACATTCCATAAAAAGAAAATCATTATTCCATATAATTGGAAGGAAATGATATATTGCAAAGATTACTATGAAGGTCTAAAATAGTAAAAGAGATGAGACTAATCTTTTATTTCTACTTACAACAGTGAATTGGTTGAGATATACTCATAGACAAAGTGAATGACATGTATGAGAACAACCTCAATAAAGGTAAAAAGGACAATAAATAGTAGTGATAGATGACAATGCATTGAATGTGCCAAGAAAAAGACAGTGGAAGCCATGGAGAAATCACTATCAAAACAAAGCCATTAAATAAAACTATGTTTGTGCAGCTTGAGAAGCACAGTAGAACAATGAAAAAATAACACTACAGGATTCACATTACAATAACATCAGTGAACAATCATCTCTTAGCATGTATCTTCATTGACTTTGGTTGCTATAGAAAAATATAGTGATCATATGCAAATACAATTACATGGTTTGAAAAAGGATACATTACCATATGATATAGGCTGAAAAAGATAAAATTTAATATGTACTTGGAAAAGGGTCTTATTAGTAAGACTCATCATTCATATGTTTACTCCAGTCTATGTTTATATTGCATAGAATATCAAATTTGGTGATACTATTTGAATATGTGAGCATATGTTATATGGTTTTGATCATTGGCTAAATGAATTGTTGCCTAGTAGTTTTCTAACGACATTGAATATAGTGTCTAAAAGACTTTGGGTTTGAAACACTTTCTAAAGGCATTAAAAGAATGGGACACTTTATGTCACTAGAAAATGGGAATATATTATACTTAACTTTTTGTTATCATCCCATTGAAATTCATTTACAATATCTTGAGCTCTGGCTATGACACACGATAGTTAGGGTTCTTGCTTCTTGGTTCTAGTTAGGGTTCTTGCTTCTTGGATGACTATACAAACTAGTATGTATATTTATTGTATGATTAAGGGTTATTTTTGTAAAAATTCTCGTTACTGTCGTGTCTAAATATTGTTAAGCATTTGGTTCAAAAACTGGTAGCCCGTGTCTGATAAATATACAAACTGGTATGTATATTTATTGTATGATTAAGGGTTATTTTTGTAAAAATTCTCGTTACTGTCGTGTCTAAATATTGTTAAGCATTTGGTTCAAAAACATTTTATTAACTCATTTCGAGCTTTGCATGTGTAGTGTCTATTGGGTCAAGGGTTTCATGATCCATAATTGTTGTATTTTGTTAAAAACGTTTGCTAGCATCCTCCCTGCATGTGCCAAAATAGGAGCTTTGGAACAAGGTATGGACATCCATCAAAGCATAATCGAAGGGGGTTTTTTGTCAAAAATTAGTTACAAATGCTCCAATAACAAAAATTGCAAAATGGGGTAGCATACACACGGCATGTGATTAATTCGCAAAATGGATTAATTCGCAAAAAAAAAACAATCTCAATATGATTGCGGAAAAAAATTAGTTGTCCTTACCTTGCTTGTGCAGAGACCGCTCCGGTGGGGGGGGGCAAGGAGGCAAGATGGTCGTCGATTGCTTCGAATTGCTTCGATCAAAATGAAAATGCATTGTGTTTTTTTTTTTATAAAATGCCCGATGCCATCGAAATTCCAATGAACATGGGCATATTTTTTTAAAAAAATCAAATTTGACCCCAATGCTCCTTGTCCGTCGGAAACCTCCATCGGAATTTGACCCCAAATGTATTAGTGTGATAAACCAAGTGATGGAGGAGACTCATGAATGTCAACCTCCAAAGAAGATGAAGAAGAATCTCCAACTGTGATGAAACTATCATCAAAGAAAAGAGAAATCCTATCAAATGTGTTCTCCAAATCTAAAATGTGAGATTCCACAAACAATGAACTAATGTTTTGCAAATAGGAATCCCAATTAGGAAGACAATAATAATCCCACAAATCGGGAATGATGGAAGTCTCATTTATGGAAGTGAAGGTTGGTCAACTATCTCTGACGAGGATTCATCTTAATATGAGAAAATCAGCCCAAATATAGGATAGATTTACTTAATGGGAGATAGATTCGCCTAGACTAAAGACAACAAAATATCTTGAATGAAAATTGTTAGAGTTTTAGGTGACTCTACAACACCCCCAAGATCAAATGAAAGATCAAGATAACTTCCAGAAGAGAATGGCAAGAAGATTGCATCAGAATGCAAGATGATGATGTTACTAATGGACATACAAATGTACATGATGAACCTTGCTTAAATAGGCAAGAGAAAAAGAGATGAGAGAACACAATGATGATGACCCCCCTTAAGTGCAACTTAAGGAGAAAATTATTATGTAAATATTCAATATGGGTCCCAGCTACTAGGCCATGTTAGGTACCCATGTATAATGCAAATCAATGAAATGAATCTCTCACAAGTTAAGAAAAGGAGAAAACCACGGGGACAAAAACTCCTCTCCAAAAGAGAGAGAAAAAACAAACAATTCATGATACATGAAGGACTCAAGACCTCCCAAGGACTACGTACATCATGTAAATACAATCAAGTATCCCCCCATAATGAATAATGTTCTACATAAGTGGTTAGTGCTTGAAGACAAAACATAGTCCAATGCCCACAAACAACATTTCTCCCCTTGGAAAGAAGATACACCAAGTAAAAATGTAGTAATGCTTCCCATTCTGGATAGAAATTGGTAGAAAGAAAAATCCAAATCTACAATGATGATGTCTCTGAAATTCGCTCATATGTCGCCAAGTCCTTGGATGAAGATGCCACAAACCAATTAGGTACATATCCAATCACAATAGAAGGTGAAAAGCAAGGAACCAATGGAAATTAATTTTGAACAAGTTTCAAAGACAAAGATGAAGTGACAACAGTGGTGCCACAACTATCATCAAATAGGAGAGATGCTTATGAAAACTGAATAGGAGTCTCCAAGCTCAAAGAATCCATCACATAGGCATAATCAAACTAGACCATGAAATGTGATCAATGAAATGACAGACGAGACTCGTGAATGTCAATCTCCAAAGAAGATGAAGAAGAATCTCCAACTATGATGAAACTATCATCAAAGAGAAGAGAAATCCCCTCAAATATGTCCTCCAAATCTAAAATGTGGGATTCCACAAACAATGAACCAATGTTTGGCAAATAGGAATCCCAATTAAGAAGACAATAACAATCCCATGAATCAAGAATGATGGAAGTCTCATTTATGAAGGTGAAGGCTGATCAACTATCTCTAACAAAGAATCAGGAACCTTTGAAGCATCTATAAATTCCTCCAAAGGATCACAAACATGGGTTATTAGCTCTGAAGAATGAAGAGGCACATCAAAATTGGAAAGAGGATCATTGAGAGATGGTGAAGAATCAAAGTCTCCATATATCTCCCAAATGTGAGTCCAAAGAGCATTAGGACACTCAAAGGGAATAAGTGACTCCAAAAAATTTCGTCATTTACATTTTCAAAAATAACTCTAAAAACTTGAACCCTAAAACCTTTCCAAATAAGATGTTCACAAAGTGTGCTAGGACAATGAACTTAATTATACAAATAGGGCAATAAATGACACTCACTAAGATGAGTGAGGATAAAATTATTCCATTGCCTAGATTTCCCTTTCTCCAAAACAATTCTTCAAAATATCAAAGATACTGCCATTAAAAAAAATGAGAAACTTCAAAAGAAAAAAATGATAGCCTATAAGACTATGCCTGATTTCCTGTGAGAAAGATTGTAAGGCTTAGATAATGATAGATGATGTATTCAGTTACACATGCAAACTTGAACCAAATAAAGTGTGCAAAAGCAATTTAAAACCCCAAAATACTTCTCATGATAGCGATGTGGAACAAAACATCCCAAATGCTCCACTAAATAGCTTGCACACAAATATCATGGACAAATAGCAAGTTGAACAAGATCTCTGGTAGTGATAATGAGAATGATCTTGCACCAATCTCTCTTAGCCACATAATCGTAGCCATAGAGGAATCACACCAACTAAGCGCTAAGGATAAAAAAACACAATCAACAAGCCTTCCACAAGGGGCATTGACCGATCCACAAATGTTGCTAAGGAATACTAACGGTCAATCCATGCACAAAGCCAATGCAGGTCGATGTGCCTCGTGACTATGGTTTGAAAGAGGCCAATTACACAATCTACTTACAACACAAACTACATGCCTAAGTCAAAGAATAAATTGACCAATAAAAAATTAAAGACTGCCAACACATGATAGAGAACCCCACGATCCATTCAAACTGGACATCGGGTCTGCAATGGAGACTGTTGTATAAGGAAAGAGATCCGCAAAGTAATGTGAACAGATCACGGATCTAAATGTGGTGCCAATTTAAATCACAGATAATGAGACCCACAAATGACATACATATCCTCAATTAATGGCTCTCGCAAAATATAACTACTACATCAGTGGAAGTCGTGGCCAATCAAATATGATTACTAGTGAAATAAAGTGTCATCCTTTTGCAAATAAAAACACCACGATCCACAGGCACATTGGATTCTCACCAAGGATGGAATGGAGCCTCCAAACTATCACAAACAGTCAATGTACAATGCACCAAGAGAATATGGGGCAGATCTTGAGAATGATGACCACTCAGTCCGATATAAGAACAAATGCTCTGGTATGATAATGGAAAATGCCCTCACAAGCGAATGTGTGGTACATGACCCTCTCAAATATGACAACAACAATACTTGCAAATCTAACAAAGTCTATGCAATAAGGCTCAAACCCAAGAACTCGACAGAGATCTTGAAAACCCAAACAAATGCACCCATCCTATTTCTCTAGCACAACGAAAATAGAATCTTTGTTAAACCCTTTGCATTGGCCACCTAGACAATCATGCAAGTAAAGTGATGCAAGTTAGGTGGGATAAGGAGGTTTGGAGACAATGGATTACCCACATTGCACTTCATAACTTTGTAATTATCCAAAGCTTCTGCATAGCCCATGTGGAATGTAAACGTGTCCTTGCTACAACATAAAGCCAGTCCGGAGATTCTGTATTGCAACATCAGCCCTAATCATGCCAGCAAATTTCAGCCTCTGTTTTAGTTTTTCTAAATATGTTTCTGAATAGTGTAGTTATGCAAAAACTTATTTTTACTTTAAGGCAGAGTTAAGTAACTCTGTGTTTCAAAGACAGTTAGCCTATGTTGGATATTTATATGTTTTAAAATGATGTTGATTAGGTCTAAGAATTTTTGGGGCTCATAGACTTAGTAGTAGTATTTTGATATATGGTGTTTTGAAAATACTTTTTATCTATGAATAGAATGAATGGATGGTTATTACAGGCTTAAATCTGTGTGTCTGAGTTCATGAGAATAAATTTATATCTGAATTTATTTTTCAGCGTAATAATTGTTCATTTCTTTTGAGAATTATCATATATCCTAGTGGTGTTGATTGGTTTATGAGCTCATTTCTAATTAATTTTATCAGAAATTATACAGAGTTTGTGTGCTTTGTTCGTTCTGATCAATTTCATAAAAAGACACATTCATGACATGTTTATGTGTGGATGGTAGTTTGCCTTTAGTACTTTCTGGTTAAAAGTATGTTCATGAGTTAATTTTTTGTTTAACTCATTCATTGAAAATCATAAAGGGATTTGTACCTCAATTCAGAGGGAAACTATTTATAGTTTACCCAACTGATTGGTTACCAATTTGATCCTTAAAGAACGGGGTTACAAAGTCACATACACAAATCAATATTAAGGACAAAGTTGTTAACCAACATGAATACAATAATATTCCCACAAATCGGGAATGATGGAAGTCTCATTTATGGAAGTGGAGGTTGATCAACTATCTCTGATGAGTATTCATCTTAATACAAGAAAATCAGCCCAAATATAAGATAGATTCACCTAAAGGGAGATAGATTGGCCTAGACTAAAGACAACAAAATATCTTCAATGCAAATTGTTAGAGTTTTAGGTGACTCTACAACACCCCCAAGACCAAATGAAAGATCAAGATAACTTCCAGAAGATAATTTCAAGAATATTGCATCACAATGCAAGATTATGATATTACTAATGGACATACAAATGTACATGATGAACCTTGCTTAAATAGGCAAGAGAAAAGGATATGAGAGCACACAATGATGACAACCCCCCTTAAGTGTAACTTAGAGAGAAAATTATTATGTAAAGATGCAATATGGGTCTCGGTTACTAGGCCATGTTAGGTACCCATGTATACTGCAAATACAATGAAATGAATCTCTCACAAGTGAACAAAATGAGAAATCCACACACGCAAAACCTCCTCTCCAAAAGAGAGAAAACAAACAAACAATTCATGATACATGAAGGACTCAAGACCTCCCAAGGACTACATACATCATGTAAATACAATCAAGTATCCCCCCATAATGAATAATGTCCTACATATAAGTGGTTAGTGCTTGAAGACAAAACATAGCCCAATGCCTACAAACAACATTTCTCCCATTAGGAAGAAGATACACCAAGTACAAATGTAGGAATGCTTCCCATTCTGGATAGAAACTGGTAGAAAGAAAAATCCAAATCTCGGATGATGATGTCTCTGAAATTCACTCATATGTCGCCAAGTCCTTAGATGAAGATGCCACGAACCAATTAGGTACGTACACAATTACGATAGAAGGTGAAAAGAAAGGAACCAATGGAAATTAATTTTGAACAAGTTCCAAAGACAAAGATGAAGTGACAACACTAGTGCCACAACTATCATCAAATAGGAGAGATTCTTATGAAAACTAAATAGGAGTCTCCAAGCTCAAAGAATCCATCACATAGGCATAATCAAACTAGACCATGAAATGTGATAAACAAAGTGATAGATGACACTCATGAATGTCAATCTCCAAAGAAGATGAAGAAGAATCTCCAACTGTGATGAAACTGTCATCAAAGAGAAGAGAAATCCCCTCAAATGTGTCCTCCAAATCTAAAATGAGAGATTCCACAAACAATGAACCAATGTTTGGCAAATAGGAATCCCAATTAGGAACACAATAATAATCTCATGAATCAAGAATGATGAAAGTCTCATTTATGAAAGTGAAGGCTAATCAACTATCTCCAACGAAGAATCAGGAAACTTTGAAGCATCTGTAAATTCCTCCAAAGGATCACAAACATGGGTTATTATCTCTGAAGAATGAAGAGGCACATCGAAATTGGAAAGAGGATCATTGAGAGATGGTGAAGAATCATGCTCTCCATATAACTCCCAAATGTGATTCCAAAGAGCATGAGGACACTCAAAGTGAATAATTGACTCCAAAATGTCATCATTTACATTTTCAAAAATAACTCTAAAAACTTGAGCTCTAAAACTTTTCCAAATAAGATGTTCACAAGGTGTGCCAAGAAAAGAAACTTCATTATACAAATAAGACAATAAATGACACTCACTAAGATGAGTGAGGATAAAGTTCAAAATAAAAAAATGGTAGCCTATATGACTAGACAAGGCCTGTTTTCCTACAAAAAAAGACGATAGGGCTTAGATAATGATAGATGTTGTGTTCAGTTACACACATGCGAATTCACAACAATTTAAATGTGCAAAATAAATTTAAAACCCAAAAATACTTCTCACGATAGCGATGTGGGGCAAAACATCCCAAATACTCCACTAAACAACTCGCACACAAATATCATGGACAAATCACAAGTTGAGCAAGATCCTCCAGAAAGTGATAATGAGAATGAGCTTCGGCCAATATCTCTTAGCCATAGAGGAATCAAACCAACTAAGCGATGAGGACAAAAAAAACACAATCAACAAGCCTTTCACAAGGAGCATTGACCGATCCACAAATATTGACCGATTGACAAATGTTGCTAAGAAATACTAATGGTCAATCCATGCACAAAGCCAATGCAAGTCGATGTGTAATGTGACTATGGTTTGAAAGAGGCCAATTACACAATCTGCTTACGGCACAAACTACATGCCTAAGTCAAAGAAGAAATCAACCAATAAAAAATTAAAGACTGCCAACACATGATAGAGAACCCCACGATCGGTTCAAACTGGACATCGGGTCTGCAATGGGGACTATCATTGAGGACAGAGATCCACAAAGTAATGTGAAGAGATCACGGATCTAAAGGTGGTGAGGGAAACTGAAACTGTCAATTAAAGCCTCAGATAATGAGACCCACAAATGACATCCATATCCTTAATTAATGGCTCCCACAAAATATAATTGATACATCAGTGGAAGTCGTGGCCAATCAAATATGATTACTAGTGAAATAAAGTGTCATCCTTTTGCAAATAAAAACACCATGATCCACAGACACATTGGACTCTCACCAAGGATGGAATGGAGCCTCCAAACTATCACAAACAGTCAATGTACAATGCACCAAAAGAATATGGGGCAGATCTGAGAATAATGACCACTCAATCCGATATAAGAACAAATGCTCTAGTATGATAATGGAAAATGCCCTCACAAGCAAATGTGTGGTACATGACCCTCTCATATATGATGACAACAATGCTTGCAAATCTAATAAATTCTATGCAATAAGGCGCAAACCCAATAACTCAATAGAGATCTTGAAAACTCAAACAAATGCACCCAAGTTCTGGTAAACAATAAAGTTGCCTCTAGATAGAATAAGGATTGAGCCTAAAATAAGGCCAATCACAAAGGATGGCCCAAACATCTTCAAAGAAAATGAATATTTATAGTAATTCACATATCTGAGTAAGAGAACAGTGGCCAAGGCAAAACAAAGTACCTGCAAGACTGTGCAAGAACAAGACCTCGTAATCAAATAGTTGTAGCCAATATAATAAATTTTTTCAAAATATTATAATTTGCACTTAGATCCAATAAAAATATGTAGAAAATCAATAATGACAAAAAAATTTCGCAATCGGCTAGTCGGGAGGGGCCAAATGGTCCTCTAACTAAAAAAAAATTTTTTATAAAAATAATTTTACCCAATATTTGTAGTTAGAATTCATCAGAATGACATCCCAAACACAATGGCGATGCCCAATCAGCCACAAACTACACCCAACAGCAAATTCAAGCAAAAATATCATCTCTTGAGAAGGAGTCTTCATACCTAGAGATCTTTGATACCATGTTGGACTTTTAGGTGACTCTACAACACCCCCAAGATCAAATGAAAGACCAAGATAAATTCCAGAAGAGAATGGCAAGAAGATTGCATCACAATGCAAGATGATGATATTACTAATGGACATACAAATGTACATAATGAAACATGTTTAAATAGGCAAGAGAAAAAGAGATGAGAGCACACAATGATGACATGTGGCTCAATGAAATGCAAGGGTAGGTAGGAGTAGTTAGAACTCAACCACTCAATAACTATGCATGCACAAATAATTGTGTAACCTAGGAAATAATGCTACCTAAGTTAACTTAGGAATATGAGTAAATTATATTTATTCCAACACAAATCAACAAGTTAATAAAGAGTGTTGGAAACTTGATTTATTGTGTCATGTTGTCATTGATGTCACTATGTGTTGTAGATGGTCCAAAAATACGTGTTTCGATGTTGTTGTATGGTATGTTAGTGATATTGAGTAAGTATGAGGTGTTTCTAGAATATTGGTGTAGTGAAAGTTCCAATATGCAAGATAGAGTTTTTAATGTCTTAGTGGAATAATATTTTACATTCCTCTGATAACTGGAGATTATGGAGTGTGGTTTTAGATATAATATTTATGATCTGTGTACATTGTGCTATCAATTTTATAGGTTACCTATCGCTCAGATGGTTGAGTTAGTTGTTGGTGTTTCTGACAATGACCCGTGTCTGGCAAAAATTGGTCTAGAGAATGCTTAGAAGTTTTTTGATTTGTGGTTTTCATTTCCGCGGTGTGGAGGACATGTTTCTTTGGTTTGTGTAGAGTTCCAATTTAGTTTTCTAGTGATGGTTTGATTGAGAAGTAAAGTTATGGTGTTCTAAGTTTAGTGTTGTCAGCTGGATTGATATTGGTTAATTGAGGTGGTATATCCTATCTAGATCATGTCCTTTTGGTCTGAATATGCTTTGGTGTTTGATTTTAGATGTTGATATGGTTCTCACCATAGTGTGTGTTGATCTGTATTGTGTTTTGTACATTGGAGGTTATTTTTGGGTTGACTGGTTGGCTTGCTACATTGTTTATCTACATCATTTTATGTCAACCTTGGAAGATGCGCTAGCATGTGAAATTCTTTGGAGTCATTTGGAAAGTATATGTTGAGATGTGTTTGGGTTCCCTTTATCTCCTAGAGTGGACCACAATGGATGTTATAGGTCTGGATGGTTAAATTCATGTAATATTGTCTATTATGTCTATGGTTGACCCTCAACTAGTGTTTCAATCAATTATCTTGGATTTATAGGAAAGAAAATTTGTGTAATTATGGATGGGATGTATATGAATTGATGTAAAGTGGATATGAATTATACACAATATATTTAGTATAGTAGAAGTGCAAAAGATAGTTTGTAAAGAGCTTTGAGACAATGTTTGAAGTCAGATATGTTTGCCATGATATTGGTTGCTTGACACAGTGGTTCAAGGATAATTTTATGATCTAGAGACCTTGTTAATTTTAGTTTATTGACCCTCTACACCTACTGAAAGGTGTGTTTCTTTTGGCATTTTGTGCAACCCTTTCTATATTTCCCTAAGGCTGTGTAGCTTAGTCTTGCAAGTCCTTTGGGGAAAGTGAGCTCCTTGGCCTTGAGTCTAAGCATTGTAATCAATTATTCAGATTGTGAGTGTGGTTATTGTAGACTTATAAAAATGACCATATTCCTAAATGAATATTTTATGTTCATTTCTCTATTTAATTAAATCCAATTTAATTAAATTATCCACATTCCTCTATTTAATTAAATAAGTTACTCAATTTATTTAAATTAAATTCACTATACCCATTTAATGAATAAATCATTTTATTCAATTAAATCCCCCTAGCCACTTTTAATTAAATTCAAATTTAATTAAATAGTTATCCCAAATTGAATAAATCTAATTTATTTAATTTCTCTAAATTGCAACCAAATTGAATGAAAATCATTTAATTCAATTAAATCCTATTATCCCCCATCCACTTGCAAAATCCCAAACCCCTTCCTAATCCCTTCTAGAATCTTCTAATTGATTCTAATTAACCTAACCCTCCTCTAAAACTTTGTCACATCCCTAAGCAAAGGGAGGTCACTTCTCAAATAACCCAAAGTCTTGGATAACCATTGAAGGTTTTCAACCTTCAACCACCAAAACCCTTAAAGTCTTTGAAAACCATTAAAGGCTTCCAACCTTCAACCACTTAATCCCCAAAGTCTCCAATAACCATTAATGGTTAATTCAAACCTTCGCACATGGTTAAAACATTTGTTTTGACTCAACCTCTATCCAACCCAAGGGTCTCATCAGGCCATTAATGCTTTGACCATGATTATCTCTTAATCATTTGCACAAAGGTTTATCCTTGGATTAACTCTTAATCTAGTGGGTAACCCTAACTTAGACTTGACCCTTAGCCTTTAGATAACCATGAGGTCTTCTCAGGCCTTTAATGCCTCCAACCTCTTCTTTCAACCCAATCTTATGTTGACATTTGTCATCATTTCATTGGTGCAAATCGTGCACATGGATCCCCAACTTTCAAACCTGGCCCTTGATTAAACCTTTCAATCCTGACCATCCATTGCCCTGTTTTTTCTATAAATAGAGCTCTCATTCCTCCATTCAAAACAATCATCTTTCAAATTTGAAGCATCACACTTATGCTCAAATTCTTTCAAGCTTTCATTTCATAAATGCTCATTTAGCCTCTTTTAGATCATAAATTAGACTAATATGCATGCTAGAGTAATTTATTTATCATTTTAGCTCAATCATAGACTAAATATAGTATGTTAGGATAGTATTCATACTAATCCTGTCATCTTATCATTTAGTTTATTGCATTTCTAGCATCATACATAGCTTACAACACATCTCATACTAAAATCAATGAAAATCTCTCTCGTTCTCATATTTGCCATCCCTAAACCATTTTGCTCAGTGATCTGAGAGCAAAAATGTTGGTTTGAGGGACATTGTGAGATAGAGAACCATGGGACCCTCCTTAGGAAGCTGAGTAACACTACGTTACTCCATAGCTTGTATCAAGAAGTCTTGTGTGTGTGTGTGGATTGGTATTTCTCGTATTTTTCACGTTTTAAGTTTTATTCGCCCACTTTTTCCACATACATTTCTGGTGCCCACCGTGGGGCATGCACCCCAATAACCTATCTTTTTTTAAATTTGAAGACTTTTGCAGGTACGCGAGAAACTAGGATTAGCGCGTCTAAGAGATATTTTAGCGCATCCGCCAAACAGTTTAGCGCTTCTAGCCTACTGTTTAGCGCGTGTGCTTCCTGTCTTAGCGCGTCAAAACTGTTCCCTAGCGCATGACCCTATTTGACAAATTTTCCTGTAGGTGTCGACGCCGGCGAAACACAGACTAGCGCATGTACCAGACAGATTAGCGCATATGATAAAACTTTTAGCGCTTTAAATACATATTCCAGCGCGTTGAAGCAAACAGTTAGTGCGTAAGATTCAAATTTTTCCTACACAAACGGATCCCGGGAAATATCAAAAACACAGATTAGCGCGTGCAACACACAGTATAGCGCATCCGAGAAACATAATAGCGCACAGAAAAGAAACAGTAGCGCATCCGAAGAGTATTGTAGCGCGTACAGTTTGTTCTGTAGCGCATCACAAACAAAAAAAAACAAAAAGATTTTGTAATCGAATTCCAAAAATTTAGACTTGTGGAAGTCCCCCGAAAACAAACTAATAGCCTTCTTGTTATTTTACAGGATTTTTAACAATTTTCTTACAGGTAGAGCGAGTAAGTTTGCTTTTAAAGAAAAACGCTTTTCTTTTTGTTGACCCCCGAAAATCGTATTTGCTTTGTTGACGATCTATTTTCCATAGATTAGATAATTATTGCTATGAAGGATTAAAAGAAACATCATGCTTGTTGGAGCAACATCTCCAATTAGAAGTTAGCAAATTATTGTCTTAAAGGTTAAAAAGAACAAACTTATTTGCCTTGTCTCGAAAGTGGAAGGTATATGCTCTCCCCTTAACTGGGTGACCAAAAAGCCAAACCACTCTTATGCTTTCTGTACTTCAAGCAATAAATCCTTTAGCAGGCCTGCCTTTCCGAGGAGTTGCAATCAACTCTTAAAGCTGTTTATGGTCGGTGTGAAGGAAATGACCTAAGTAGGGAACGACTTTGACGCCAAGAATTCCAACCCACTATAATCAAATGTGGAAAGTGACGAAAGTCCTTTTCAACGGTTGCGCGCAGTGATTAGCCTTCCCCCAGTATCCTCGAGATACGTAAAGCCTTTGTTCTAAAGGTTGGGAAGCCTCCTGAAGGAGTTTATCACTGACGGCCGAACGGGAAGCCTGATTAAGAACCTTAGCATTAGAAACTTTGAGCTGTGTCAGTATCCAAACATTTGTAACATCATAGTGCAAGGGTGGGGAAGAATCCACCCCCAAGATTACTCACCATATATCTCCCAAGATAACTACTCAACTGTGAAGCAATTCACTTTGGGTTAACTTCTGGCAAAAGGCAAAAAAACAAGCGCCCTCTAGGGGGTGACACGGCTGTTTGAGCTGACGGAGTATCGAGACTAGTGGGCTATGATGTTGCTTATGACCCTTGAATAAAGAGTCTTTCTGAAGTGTTTATCTTGTATCCAACCTGTTAAAACATTGGGGATTTGAACACATCCTCGACAGAACATACACTTTATGTTAGATTAAGTGAAATGATTGTACTTTGTGTGTCGTGCTTGCATTTTGTATTTCAAAAAATCATCCATCATACTTAAAATTTCTCTCAACACAAAAAAAAAAAAAAAAAAATCAAAATCCTCACACAAACAACCAAAAGAAAAAAATCAGGGCAGTTTAGCGCGTGAGAGCAACATCTTAGTGCATGTAACAACTCTTTTAGCACATCCAAAACAAAAAATAGCGTGTACAACAAAAACAGTAGCGTTTCAACTGCAAAGCAAAACAGAGAATAAATCTTTAGCGCGTGCAAAATAGATTCTAGCGCGTCTCAGGAAAACATTAGCGCGTAGAATGCCCATTTTAGCGCATTAACCAAAACAGATAGTGCGTAGGAGGCACAGTGTAGCGCGTTGTTTTTCAAACAAACTTCACAGCAAAATTCAAACAGCCTGTCTTAGCGCGTGAAACAAACAGGTTAGCGCGTAGAAGGCCCATTTTAGCGCATTAACCCAAACAGATAGCGCGTAGGAGGCACAGTGTAGCGCGTTGTTTTCCAAACAAACTTCACAGCAAATTTCAAAACAGTCTGTTTTAGCACGTGAAACAAACAACTTAGCGCGTAGAATTCCTGTTTTAGCGCATTGGCCATACCAGTCAGCGCGTGTAAAACACAGTCTAGCGCGTACATCTTTCCCAGTCAAAAACAAAAATTTTCCAGCATCAATCTTTTAGCGCGTAACCCGAGGCAGAGTAGCGCGTGGGGAAATAATTTTAGCGCATTGAACACCTGTTTTAGCGCGTGAGAAAAAGGAGAAAAAAAGAGAGTTGAAAAACCAAAAATTTTGAAAATCTCAAAAATATTTTAAAAACAGTTTTTCATCAAAACACATCTTTTATCAAACCAGAGTGACAAAAACGAATCATTAAAACTATTTCTCAAGTCAAAATTGTGTCAAGCAAAGTTGTCAGCATCCGAAAATGAATCGAGCAATAGAAGACGTCTTCCCTATCATAATCCAGAAACTTTTCATCATCAGTATCAATCCAATCCTTTAAACATCTTACGGATTTTATCTCCAAAAACACTTGTCTAAAAATTTCCAAATTGTCGAATCCAGTTTCCAGATCGGGAAACTTTTATCCATATCATTTGACACGCTTTATCGTGAAGGGATAGCTAAACCTTCATTCTGATAAAGTAAGATTTGAAATTTTCAAAACAAGAATCAACTAAATCCAAACAAATCAAAGGAAATCATTGATCACTCATGCATGACTAATCCCCTCATTCTGAGAAGAAAGAACCTCTATCGCAACATCACGTTGAAGAAACAACAACCGAGCTTTTCCAAATTCATCAAGAGAAATAAATTTTTATACATCAATCGTCAACTTTTCAAATCCCATCGGGTATTTCTTCATCACGTCAAACATTATATCCAAAACAAATCCAACGAATTTGACAAAGAACCCCTGAAAACAAGAGCATACTGTCAAAAGTCTACTTTTAATCAAAAGATAAACCACGGAGGAAAGATCAATCCAGCATTCCTGCCCGACGAGTGCATCACATATAACACATCTCGATCAGAACCACCAACGCCAGAGCAAAACAGCAACGAGGACTTTGTTCCTTTCATCACTGAAAGTTTCTATTGAAATGCCTATGACTCGCTCTCAACGAAACAAACAAAGCGAGACACCCGTAGAATCAAGTATGAATCGTAGATTATCAAATCCTTTTGAAGTTCCATCATCAGACGATCCTAAAATTACTGACGCAATTCTCCGGGAATGTCAAGAAAACCCTTCATTCCAAAAACTCATCGAAAAACTCATGGAAAATGACAAAGAAAAATATCTACTCATGCTTACAAGCAAAGGTGTCAAACTTCCTGAAGATTTCGACGCGAACGTCTTTCAAATAGGATCTCAACAATATACATATCAAGAACAACAAAGGGAAGAAGAAACTCGCATACCTGAACAACATATTCCAAAACAACATATACCAGAAATGCGAGTACCTGCTTTTGAAACCCCAGAACAGCACATACCATTTACTACACCTTTTCAGTTAAGAACAAATACGAGGGAAGAACTCTTCCCTCGACAAGATAATGCACCCTTGGTTGCTCTTACTCAACAAATGCAAATGTTGCAAAGACAAATACACGATATGCAACAAGGGACAACAGTGCGGTATTCTATAAACGAAATTTGTCCTTATCCGTTTGACAGAAGTTTAAACATGATACCTTTTCCTCCAAACTCAGACATTCCCAAATTTGATAAATATGATGGGAAAGGTGATCCTCGAGATCATGTTCGAGAATTTTGTACTATGAGTCTGGAATTTGCTCATAATGACACTTATCTAATGAGGTTGTTCCCAAGAAGCCTGGTAGGACAAACAATGGAATGGTTATCCAAGATTACACCACCTGTCAGATCATTTGATGAATTGGTTAACAAATTCATCACCCATTATTCTTACAACATCCAACATGCCATAACCATGCTAGATATTTGCAACACCAAACAAAAGAATAATGAAACATTCATGTTATTCCTTCAACGTTGGCGACGCATGGTATCAAGATATCCTCGAGATATTCCTGAAAAAGAGAAAATGGAAATCTTCATTGATAACTTAAATGGTGAAATGAGTTACAGACTCAAACTTCAATGCATACCATCTTTTGACAAATTGATCGAAAATGGCATCCAAGTAGAGGAAGCTTGTGTCAAAAAGGGAACACTCAAGTTCTACAAAGAAGGGATGAACTCATCAAACTACAATAACCAAAACAACACTAATTTGGACAAAACTCAATTTTGGACTCGAAACAAAAATGAAGGCAACAATGAATCATATGATCCCAAATCTAAACAGCCAGTGCTTGCCTTATCAGGAAATACTCAAAATACGAAAAATCCTAAAAATGCTACTCCCAGTGCCAACACATATGCACCAAACAATGCTCAAGGACAACTCAATACCAACAACGCCAATGATAATCCGAACAAAAACCTGAATCTAGGGCCTAACAACAATTCACGCAACAACACCAACAACTTCCATAAACGTATCTTCACACCATTGGGCCAATCATTAGAGTCTGCATTCAGAGAGTTGTTGGCAAACAAAGTTCTTTCTTTACCTCCAATCAACAGTTATGAACCTCCAATCAAACCACCTTGGTGGAATGATTCACACTATTGTGATTTTCATCGAAACAAAGGTCATAGAACAAACGAGTGCATGAGATTGAAACACATAATCCAAGACATGATTGATCGAGGTGACTTAACAGTGGATGGTCTCAAAACAAATAATGATCACGAAGCCTTCAAAGATCCTCTTCCAAATTATAACAAAGACGGAGCATCAACTTCAAATGATACACGCGAAGCTCGTATTAATCACATCTACAACAACACAATCAATCACATATCAGCCGAAGACCATCAAGTCAATGTTATAACCATTTGAGATAAACGTGATCATGAATCTGTCAATGTAACAACCCGGACTCAGAAATATGTCTTGAAGGGACACACTGCACTTCCAATCACCACACCAAAAATCCAATACGACTTAGTTAATCAACTACGCAAAACTCCAGCTCAGATATCTATCCTGGAATTGTTGAAACTATCTCCAAGACACAAAGACATATTGGAGCAAGCGCTATTAGAAACAAATGTACTTCAAAATTTGGATACAGACAGATTCCAAGCTATGGTTTCCCACATGATAGAATCTCATAACCTCACCTTCTCAGAGCATGATAATACTTCATTGAGTCATCCGCATAATACTCCTCTCCATATTGAAGTCATTGTTTGCAAACACCGAGTCAAGAGAGTCCTAATAGATGGAGGAGTCGGCCTTAATATCTGTACTTTAAAGCTTATCCGTGCACTCGGCTTCTCAGAAGAATCTATTGATCCTTGTAAGAAGATTACCATAAAAGCATATGATGATGAGGAAAGGTCCTCTAAAGGCACAGTGATATTGCCTATTTAGGTAGGACCAGTATAAAAGGATACTGTATGTCAAGTTTTAGATATTGATCTCACCTACAATATCTTATTAGGCCGACCCTGGATACATGAAATGCAAGCAGTACCTTCTACATACCACCAGTGTGTCAAGTTTCCTTATGATGGACAGAAAATCTCCATATCCGCTGATCACAATCCATTTCAACATTGCAATGCAATGGGGGCAGCCCAAGACAGTTTGGTTCCTTATAACAGAGAAAAGCAGCGGTCTTCAACATCTGATCCACCAACAGCAAAATCCAACTCCTTAGGGGGAGATTTCAAACAGAAAATGCAAATCAAAGATCAAGGCATGGGCGAATACTCTATGGAGCCTTTATGTTTGACCAGATTGCCAACATCACCTAGATCGCATGGTTTACCTACTCTATCAACACATCTGGCAACTCAGCCCATAACTAAATTTGATGGTACCTTCATCCAATTAGGGACTCTAGCACATGAATCAGAAGATAAGGATGTTCTTAACTGGCTATACAAAGATGAAGAAGAAAATCATAAAGCAGCTGCTCTAGACATTGTGCTACCAACACACATGTATGGAAAAGGCTACTTAATCATGAAGCAAATGGGATATGACGGCAAAGGACCTATTGGGAAACGCCGAGAAGGAGTTACTGAACCTATAGATCTTCCTTCACAACCTAGTAGAAATAAAGAAGGATTGGGTTCTAAATTCACTTTCCTATTGAAAAGGCCGCCACATACCAATGCAAAACCTCAATGGAAGGAAAAGAAGAAATACAAGGAAGAATCCTGGCAGGAAGCTCTCTTTGAATCAGCAGAAACAATCTGCAAGGCAAGAGAACGTCAAGATCAGAAGATACATCAGGGAAAGCTTTTGAATCATAAGAAGGCCATCTCTGCAGCAGTGGCTCATATTCACACACTAATGGCTCAAGACCGAATCATATCATCACAAGAAACTATCATTCCTTCTAGGGGAAGCACAATCTATGAACAAATCTAGACTATAGAAGATGGATCGAATACAGAATCAACACAGAATATCAAAATAGTATCTATCATCAAGGATTTGTTTTCACCATACAACATACCTGTTTACAGCACAGATAGAATTTGGGATGATGCTTATGAGACAGATTCAAATAAATATGAATGGGGTACCTTCTCAGATACTACTACAAATATCCCAGATGATGCTGATTTCATATCCGTTTCTCAAGAAGAACATAACGCAGAAGATAGACCTCTTGAATTTGGACCACAACATATCTATGATGTTCAGGAAAGCGAATAGAAATATTACGAACAAGTCTATGTAGAAGATGATACCATCGAAGACCTCGAGAAAACCTTAGACTTCTTTAAAAACAAGACCCATCACGATGATAACTCTATCCTAACACTTACAATAGCTAAACTTGACCCACCCCATGATTCCTTACCACTTGTCTTTCCTGACCTAATCGACTGGACTGAACCTGAGACTCACGATATCCCAATTTTTCCAGATGATAAATCTATTATCCATTACTTATGCACCGTCAATCCTGAAACGGGCTCTACCAGTGAACCAAATAATGACGTCTGTTCTTCAGGGAGTGCCAAGTCTCTCAGTCGCAAAAATGAATCAAATAATGAATCTAATGCTGAAAACCAGTCAATGGTAGCAGTGGATCCCAAAAAAGTAAAAATAAAGGACGCATCTGAGGGTGAAAACCTTTTTAAGGCACCTAACGATGGGAGACTTGACACTCTTCCTGAACATTTTCATGAACGATCACCCATATTGATTGAGCCCACTCAATCAATCAACATTGGTACCACCGAAGCGGCTAGAAACATTCACCTTGCCGAATCTCTGACAGAGGAGGAAAGATCAGCATTCATCATCTTCTTTAAAGGACAACAAATTAACTTTGTCTGGTCATATGCTGATATGCCTGGAGTGGATCCACACCTAATCATGCATCACTTGTCCATCTTTGCGAGGGTCAAGCCAGTCAAGCAAAAACTACGAAAGATGAATCCACAGATAGCACTCATGGTCAAAACGGAATTAAATAAATTATTAGATGTCGGATTCATTCGACCTATTGACTATGCAGAATGGATTTCTAACATTGTTCCAGTCTCAAAACCAGATGGCAGTATCAGAATATGTACTGACTTCAGAGATGTCAATAAAGCTTTCCCAAAAGATGACTTTCCTCTACCAAGTATTGATATAATTGTAGATCTCACAGCAGGCCATGCAATGCTCTCATTAATGGATGGTTTCTTAGGCTATAATCAAATCAAAATAGCTCCTGAAGATCAAGACAAAACAGCATTCACCTGTCCTTGGGGAACTTACTGTTGAAATGTTATGCCTTTTGGCTTAAAGAATGCCGGAGCCACTTATCAAAGAGCAATGACAACAATATTCCATGATATGATGCACACATTTATGGAAGACTATGTGGACGATTTACTAGCAAAATCTTACACCAGAGCTGAACATCTTGGCATCCTAACAAAGATCTTTGATCGATTGCAGAAATTCAAGGTCAGACTCAACCCTAAGAAGTGTGTCTTCGGGGTTACATCAGGCAAGTTACTAGGTTACATTGTCTCAGCTAAAGGTATTGAAGTTGATCCAGCAAAGGTACAAGCCATCATGGATATGCCACCACCAAAGAATATCAGTCAACTTCGATCTCTCCAAGGACGACTTCAATCAATCAGGCGATTCATCGCTCAACTAGCAGATAAAAGTCTGCCATTTAACCACTTGCTACATAAAAATGTGCCATTCAAATGGGAGACTAAATGTGCTGAATCCTTTTACCAAATTAAACAGTACCTAATGAATCCACCAGTTCTAGTACCACCAATTGCAGGAAAGCCTCTTATATTGTATATCTCAACGATAGATGTTTCACTGGGGGCACTATTGGCACAAGAAGATCAACAAGGAAAGGAACGCGCCATATATTACATCAGTAGAACATTGAATGGCTATGAACTCAATTATACATTCATTGAAAAGGCTTGCTTAACAGTTGTTTTTGCATCTCAAAAGTTCTGACATTATATGCTAGCACACACTATCAAGCTAGTAGCCAAAATTGATCCTCTCAAGTATCTACTCAGCAAGGCCGCTCTCACAGGCCGATTGGCTAAATGGGTTATGATTCTCAGTGAATTCAACATCCACTACACAGAAAGACGAGCCATCAAGGGACAGGCAATTGCAGATCAGCTGGCTGAAGCACCATTACCAGGAAAGCAAACCATGGACATTGAATTTCCAGACAGGGATATTTTTTCTCTTTCCTCCAAACAATGGACCCTATACTTTGATGGATCCTATACACAACATGGTTCAGGGGCCGACATTCTATTCATCACCCCTGAAGGACACACTATGCCGAGATCATACAGGCTTATGTTTCCATGTACAAATAATATGGCTGAATATGAAGCATTGGTCATAGGCATAAAAATGGCTGTCGAATGGAAAATCACAGAATTGAAAGTCTATGGAGACTCACAACTGGTCATCAATCAAATCAACAACAACTATCAGACAAAGGATGATAAGTTACTCCCCTACAAACGGATGGTGGATGACTTCAAACAGTATTTTGTGCACATCACCTTTGAACAAATACCCAGGTTGAACAACAAAGCAGTCGATGCAATGGCTACGATCGCTTCATTACTACAAATTCCAGCACAACGGAGTCGTTATGAGTTCCTGGTAGAGCAACTGTTCTCCCCCGCCTATGACCACTCTGAATCCCATGTTATATATGCCTTAACCGGTTCAGATTCTCCGTTATATGGACCAATATACGACTATCTCAAGCATAATATCTTACCCATTGACCAATCCCGTAACCAAAAACGTAACTTTATCCGACAAGCTGCCCGTTACACCCTTACCGCTGATACCTTATATCGTTGAGGTCTAGATGGTACTCTTCTTCGTTGTCTTGATCGTAATGATTCTGATTCAGCCTTACACGAGCTTCATGAAGGTATTTGTGGCACACATTCGAGTGGCACTACTCTTGCTAAAAAGCTTCTACGAATGGGATATTACTGGCCTACAATGGAGAAAGACTCATATCATTTCGCCAAGAAATGTCCTAAATGCCAAATCCATGGCAATCTGATACATGCACCAGCACAGGAACTGCAACCATTTACCACATCCTAGCCCTTTTGTCAGTGGGGATTGGACCTGGTAGGCAAGATACATCATTCATCTTCAAATGGACACAAGTTCATTATAACTGCAATAGAATACTTTACCAAATGGATCGAAGCAGTTCCCATGACCACAGTGACTGGGAAACAAATTGCCTCTTTTATCCTAAATTATCTGATCTATAGATATGGTATTCCAAATTCAATCGTCACAGATAATGGACGACCTTTCAAAAATCAAGATGTGCAGGAACTATGTGAAAAATTCAAAATCCAACATCGGTTTTCTACACCATACTATCCACAAGGAAATGGTCAGGCAGAAGCATCTAATAAAACGATCCTAAAAATCCTCAAGAAAACAGTGAATGATGCAGGCAAAGATTGGCACATACAACTTAATCCAGCACTTTGGGCCTACAGGACTAGCATCCGCACACCTACAGGGGCAACACCATATTCCTTGGTATATGGATCAGAGGCTATTTTACCCTTGGAGGTAGAAATTCCATCTCTTAGAGTCTCTTTGAAAGGTTTGATTCCAGATGAAGAGTATCGAGTCAACCGACTACAAGAACTGGAACTATTAGATGAAAGATGCCAACATGCTTATACTCATCTCAAAGCATATCAGCAACGCATGTGTAGGAGCTACAATCATAAGGTCATTCCTCGCAACTTCAAGGTTGGTGATCTAGTCCTAAAAGAAAATCCAAGAAACCAACAAGATAGAGAAAAGAAAGGGAAATTTGAACCTAACTGGTTAGGTCCCTATGTCATCATTTCAGTCTATGGATCAGGTGCCTATCAGCTAACAAATTCTAAAGGAGATGTGCTTGATGATCCAACTAACAGCATTCATCTAAAGAAATACTATACTTAAGGTAGCCTAGTGCACGGAAAAAGCCAAAAACAAACAAAAAAAAATCAAAAAAATCCAGAAAAAGCAAAAATACAAAGTACAATAAAAACAAATGGTGAAAACCTGGTAAACAGGCGCCCTTGTGAAAGGTTGGCTCCTTTATCTATATCCATGCCATTTTATCCATCAAAACACTATCGGCCATCGCCCGACACTTAGCATCTATCCATCCAGGGCATACTTAGCGTAGTCACTATCCTGAGTTATCCATCTATATCATATACATCTACCACATTCCACCATGGCTTGGAAATCACTGTACATAATCATATCCAGAAGAACACTCATCTAGGGGCATTAAACTGTTCAAAAACTTGCAAACATTCAAGACATGCCAACTATTGAAAAACCTCAAAAACAGGACATCCAACAAACACAACTACGCTTCATCGCAACAACCAAAACACGAACAATACACAAGAAACTTAAGGATGGATGATTTTCTGAAGTACTAAATGTTGCATTATCGCATTAAAGTCTTGATTATTTTTGCATTTTGAACTTTTTCAATAAATTGGAATCTTCTCCTTATCTCATCAAAAGCTTCACAGCCAGAGATCATGAGGGGCTTCCAAAATTTTCTTAGTCTTCTGTCTGGGAGGCGATCACTTGTACTGTGTGAATATTTGCCTCGAGACATGATCCATATCACTGAAGGCCTGATTCCATTTCACGCATATAAATGATCTAATCTTGTATGTTTACGCAATACGCACTCAGGTCATCCTGGTTCAATTATACCTTGACGCTTGTGCTATCTTGCAAAATCAAATATCATGTAAATTTTTCTCAGGTCATTATGGTTCAATTATACCATTATGCTTGTATAAATTTTCAACATATCCAAACATCGATAAATACTCCATGATGATATTTACAAAGAAAGCAAATAAATGGTTATATCGGATGGCAAATACAGAATGAGAGATGCTCCCAAAAAATAAAAATAAAATAAAATAAAATAAAACAATTAGTTGCATTTCATTTTACAATTAGTTGCATATCATGTTACAATTAGTTGCATATCATTTTACAATTAATCGCACATCATTATCCCATATCATTATTACATCATTTCATATTACATGTAACAGCATATTAAATCATACATCTCATTTTCAAGATACATCTCATAGCATATAAAAACATACATCCTGCATAACACATTACATCATATATGTAAGCATTACATCATCATATGAAAGGAAGTAGCACACATAAAATGCATCCATAAACACATCACATCGATCAAAAATGGTGCTCTATATATATATATATCTCAAAAAATGATCAAAATCTACAAAATGTGTCAAAACTGTGTCCAGTACAAAGAATACACTGCTCAAAATACAATAGAGACCCTGCCTCTCAAGTATGACTATCCCCTGATGGAGATGGTCTAGCTCCTGATGCACCTGCCCCTAGATCTCTAGGAGGATCCTGCCTAGCTCCAGATACACTCGCCCCCGGATCTGCAGGAGGGTCCTATCTCGCTGGCCCAGTCACTCCTCGGCTCTCAGAGCGTGTCCTAGCAATTCGAGATCGACTCGATCTCGACTGTGCAAAACTCGCTACACGTCGCTCTCTAGGTACTGCATCCTCATAATGCTACCTATAATACTCGACCTCCTGTACTCTCCATGTCAGCTCTCTCAGGGTGTCTCTCAATGGACCACCCGCCGCTGCTCTCTGTACACTCGCCAAGGCCTCCTCCGCTCGACCCCGCCGCTCTATCTCCGTATCTCTCTCAACGGTCAACTGCGAAATCTGCCGCTGATAGGTCAAAATCTGTGCCTGCAGCTGCTGCACAGTAATCTGTAGGGTCCGGATCTGTGCATCCTCTACGTGACCCGGCACTCGAACCCGCAGTGGTACCTGTGCTGGCGCCACTCCTCCCACTCGGCCTATCCTAGGTACGGGAGGTGGGAGTATATCTATCCTCCTCCTCTGTACTAGCCTCCCCACCTCCTCCTCTCCTCCCACTGCAGCCAGCACCTCTGTCACTCTACCCTCTCTCCCGGCTCCAATGGCCAATCCTCCTCTCCCCCTCTCGATCCTGCCCTGCCGCACTGCTCTTTGTACACCTCTCCCTCCCCTCCTCCGTCTACCTCCTCCATCATCCCCCTCATCCCCATCATCTCCCCCGTCTCCCTCCTCTCCATCTGAATCAAAAGCTAGCCTCATCTCCTCTGGATCTGAGATCCTAGCCACGGCCCGAGCAGCAAATAACCGAGCGAACTCATCAGTCATGCCAGCATCCTGTATCTCTGGGGCATAGTCCCAGATCTGTCCAGCCAACCCTGTAAACTCCTCAATGGCCACAGCACTGTCAATGGTCGGCCCCCAATTGGCCACATCCTGCTGCCACCGTGCGTACAAGCACGCTCCCTGCGGAATCCCCTACTGCCTCCCGAACTGTCGCAAAACTCAGGTAACCAGAAACCGCTCTATAACAAATGGCATCCTCCCAATCAGATACCTCGTCATGAACACGAAAGGCATCTCCATCCCATCCTCAACCCACACCTCACAGTCTGTATACGGTCTCCAGGTGACCGTATCTATATCGTCGAACACCCTCCTCCAGTGCTCTAGTTTGCCCAGCTTACGCTGGACAACTAGGCCTCTATAACCATAAGCATAAGCCGCCCCTACGGGCCTATCCCTATCTGCTAGTGGCCTAGCTGCAGGAATGTGCTCCCAGCACCATACCTGTAATAGGGTCACCCCTGCTGATAAACTCCCATATCCAAGGTATACTACCTCATGCAGGCTCCTATAAAGGTGGGCCAACATCGCTGACCCCCATGCAAATCTTCAGCCCTGTGTAACCATCTGCTCCAGAACCAGCCCCCATCCCACTGAAAATCCCTTTGACCTGCGATTAGGACAAAGGAATCCTCCAATAAATCCTGCCAGTACAGATGGCAGCGGTGCATAATCTAAATCCAGAAACTCCTGCCAGGGGATCTCATAGCCGCAGATAGTCTCATCATGAAATATGCGGCGCAGCGCCTCTGTACCGCCCTCCTCTATTTGCTCATATGGTAATATGACTCCTACCACAGGAATGCGCAGAATGCGATAGCAGTCCTCTGGTGTCATTGTCATCTCTCCCGTGGCAAAATGAAAGGTGTTTGTATCACTGTGCCACCTCTCTGCCAAAGCTGTCAACAGTCCCCGGTTCACAGTAAACCGAGGCATATCCAGAAGCGAGGTCAATCCGCATCGCTCAATAATATCCAAGTCTGCCTATGACAAACGTGGTATCAACGTCCATGGTCTCGGGAATCTCTCCCTCGACTGCACGATACCCAATCGCTCCTGTCAACCAACAAAACATATCCAATATTAGTTTCTACATCAACACAAAGATATCAAAATAAAACTTACATCAACAACATGAAACAAATTTGCTCATCTACATCAAGTTCAAAATCCTATCATTTCATATCAACTTGTAAAACAACTCAACTTCTCAAAAACCATATCAAAACTTGTAAAACAACTCAAGTACCACAATGACATAAACTTGTAAAACAACTCAAGTTTCCCACCCATATCAAAACTTGTAAAACAACTCAAGTTTCCAACCCATATCGGCTTGTAACACAACTTAGGCTTTCATACACATTTGAACTTAAAATAGACAACGCAAATAATCATGTTTTGATCAACACAAACAGCTTGATATCTATACATAACTTGGAAAATTGCACATCAAAACAAGTTATACAAATACTCATCTTGGATACATGCATCAAAAACATGACAGGCACGCAAAAACACAACTTTTCAAAAATCTGCCCAAACTACAAAATTTTCATGGATGCGCTAAAATAGACCTGAAATGCGCTAAAACAAACCCACGCGCTAGGCTGCTTGTCCTACGCGCTATCCTATCTGCCTTATGCGCTAGATTCTATCTATGCGCTACTCTTTTATACCGATGCGCCATCTAATTTGTCCTATGCGTTAAACTCTGTCTACGCGCTAATCTTTTTCTCCATTGCGCTACCCAATCTAACCTATGCGCTAGACTCTGTCTATGCGCTACTATATCCTCCCTAAGCGCTCCCCTTTTCATCCTATGCGCTAGGTTAGTCCTAAGTGCTAAACCCCTTTGCCTAGGCGCTACCCTTTCAACCCTATGCGCTAGGTTAATCCTACGCGCTAGCCTGTTCCTCCTACGCGCTACTAGACGCGATACCTGTGCTATTTTCCGTCCACGCGCTAACCTAAAAATCCTATGCACTAACCAATGTTTTCGGATGCGACCCCTAATTTTGAGCTTGATGCGCTACTTCTCACTATGTATGCGCTAATCTACGCCTTAGACGCGCTAAACCGAAAAGCCCGAACTTGAAAATTCAAAAAACACCTAAAAACGACAAAATCAAAAATCAAAAAGGGGTCAAAAGGGTTGACTTACTGGTGGTCCACGCGCTACTGGTCTCCGGTATCTCCGAATGCGCTCGAAACGGTGTCTGTGATAGGGAATAGGCATTTTTCTCTCCAGAGCCAAATCTCTTTTCTTCAAAGTCAACAAGCACAAATGAGTTTAAATCAAGCCCTTTTCCCCTTTTATAGGAGGAAAATCAAATTAGGGTTAGCTAATTGAGCCTGTAATATGGTCGCGGTCTCCCCTATACCAAAACATTTATAATTTATCGGGAGATGAATCAATTTACACACTTTCTACACGCACGAAATCCTACACATCATATGAACTTCATCAATTTAAATAAAAAATTTTCCAAAAAAGTATTGATTCATCTCCCGAGGGGGCATCACATCAAATATCAAATCTGGGGCATCACATCAAATCTAGGGCATGACTTGCAAATCAAAAGAACGACACAAAAATTGCATTTGATCATAAAATCACAAAAACACATCATTTTTCTTTGAAATAACATGTACACACACGTCACTTCAAAGAGGGGCAAAATGTAGACGTATAAAAATGACCATATTCCTAAATGAATATTTTATGTTCATTTCTCTATTTAATTAAATCCAATTTAATTAAATTATCCACATTCCTCTATTTAATTAAATAAGTTACTCAATTTATTTAAATTAAATTCACTATACCCATTTAATGAATAAATCATTTTATTCAATTAAATCCCCCTAGCCACTTTTAATTAAATTCAAATTTAATTAAATAGTTATCCCAAATTGAATAAATCTAATTTATTTAATTTCTCTAAATTGCAACCAAATTGAATGAAAATCATTTAATTCAATTAAATCCTATTATCCCCCATCCACTTGCAAAATCCCAAACCCCTTCCTAATCCCTTCTAGAATCTTCTAATCGATTCTAATTTACCTAACCCTCCTCTAAAACTTTGTCACATCCCTAAGCAAAGGGAGGTCACTTCTCAAATAACCCAAAGTCTTGGATAACCATTGAAGGTTTTCAACCTTCAACCACCAAAACCCTTAAAGTCTTTGAAAACCATTAAAGGCTTCCAACCTTCAACCACTTAATCCCCAAAGTCTCCAATAACCATTAATGGTTAATTCAAACCTTCGCACATGGTTAAAACATTTGTTTTGACTCAACCTCTATCCAACCCAAGGGTCTCATCAGGCCATTAATGCTTTGACCATGATTATCTCTTAATCATTTGCACAAAGGTTTATCCTTGGATTAACTCTTAATCTAGTGGGTAACCCTAACTTAGACTTGACCCTTAGCCTTTAGATAACCATGAGGTCTTCTCAGGCCTTTAATGCCTCCAACCTCTTCTTTCAACCCAATCTTATGTTGACATTTGTCATCATTTCATTGGTGCAAATCGTGCACATGGATCCCCAACTTTCAAACCTGGCCCTTGATTAAACCTTTCAATCCTGACCATCCATTGCCCTGTTTTTTCTATAAATAGAGCTCTCATTCCTCCATTCAAAACAATCATCTTTCAAATTTGAAGCATCACACTTATGCTCAAATTCTTTCAAGCTTTCATTTCATATATGCTCATTTAGCCTCTTTTAGATCATAAATTAGACTAATATGCATGCTAGAGTAATTTATTTATCATTTTAGCTCAATCATAGACTAAATATAGTATGTTAGGATAGTATTCATACTAACCCTGTCATCTTATCATTTAGTTTATTGTATCTCTAGCATCATACATAGCTTACAACACATCTCATACTAAAATCAATGAAAATCTCTCTCGTTCTCATATTTGCCATCCCTAAACCATTTTGCTCAGTGATCTGAGAGCAAAAATGTTGGTTTGAGGGACATTGTGAGATAGAGAACCATGGGACCCTCCTTGGGAAGCTGAGTAACACTACGTTACTCCATAGCTTGCATCAAGAAGTTCTGTGTGTGTGTGTGGATTGGTATTTCTCATATTTTTCACGTTTTAAGTTTTATTCGCCCACTTTTCCCACATACAATTATCACTATTGTTTTTCTTTGTTTATTTTTTTCCATATAAATTTGGTGTTCATGTGATTGATGTGCTATGTGCTTTTTAGCTTCACAATTGTAGTAATAAGTTAATTTTTGTTTAAGATTTGAAAAATCAAAAGTAAAGTATCTAGAGGTGTAAATTGATTCACCCCTCCCTCTCAGTCTTGTGGCATGTTCAACAATTGGTATCATAGCTTGGTTCCTCTTAGTGAAGCTTAAATGCTTAAGGAAGATCCAAAAGGGTGCATGAAGTTAATTTTACAGCACCCAAGTTTGATGGCACTGTGAGATTTGCGAAGATCAAGAGCTCAATGAAATGTACAAATAGAGAGACAAAATATAAGATAAGAATAAACTATATTCTCATCAATAGATAAATGATCAAAGTTGTTCAATACAATGAATATGAGCCTGCATATATAGGCAAGGCAATATGGATATGTGAGCACACAAACATGACATGTGGCTCAATAAGAAACAAGGGTAGGTAGGAAATAGGTGTGGTAGGTAGGAGAAACAATAAAATATTCCACATGAGGTGGATCACCCACCGAAGGTGGAATTATCACTCCACAATAAGTGGATATGATAGAGTAGTAACAAGATCACACCATAAAAGGTGGAAATTCTCCTACACACACTATCTCAATATGGCACAAACACCTAAGTGTCTCATACCCAAACTACTATGAAATGCATTTCCTAAGTAAACTTAAGTAAGGTGTAATAATATCCATGATGAATAATTATTTACACGAACAGGCACAAGTTATTGTCACATAAATCTGTCCACTTAATTAAATGAATATTTAGTATTTATTTGATTATTTAACCATCAATCAATAATTAATTAAATTAATATTTAATTAATTCATCTTAACCCTCTTCTCCTATTAATTAAATAAATTATTCAATTTATTTGATTTAATTCACTTAACCAAATTTAGACCATTAATTAAATAAATAAATCATATTTGTTTAATTAAATCTTCTCTCACATTTAAATAAATTAATATTTATTTAAATCCCCCAAAATCCCATCTCTCACATTTAAATAAATTAACATTTATTTAAATCACCTTTATCCTCCACCCACTTGCATTTTCCTACAAATGAAAGTTGCACAACTATTTTAAATAAATAAATTATTTATTTAAAATCCTATTTATCCTCACCCACTTGAAACCTTTAATGGTTTCCCTTAAAGTCTTCAAACTTAATGGCTTCCTTCTAGAGTCTTCTTAAGCCTTTAATGGTTTCCCTTAAAGTCTTCAAACTTAATGGCTTCTTTCTAGAACCTTCTCAAGCCTTTAATGGTTTCCCTCAAAGTCTTCAAGCATTTAATGCTTTATCTTCCTTTTTCTCGTGTAAATAAATTCAGATTTATTTAAATACAAATCCAAAATTCACATTCACATTTAAATAAATTAATATTTATTTATATATCTATCCAAATGCAAATTACACCATTTAATTGAAATAAATGATTTTATTTCAATTGAAAATCCCAAAATTCCTCCCACTTGCATGCCTAAATCCCTTCTAGATTCTTCTAACTCCTTCTAATTAGCCTAATCCTATCCTAATCATTGTCACATTCCTAAATAAAAGGAAGTCACTTCTCAAAAACCTCCAAAGTCTTCAATAACCATTAAAGGCTTTATGTCTTCAAATGGTTAACCTCTAAAGTCTTCCAAACCATTAAAGGCTCTTACATAACCATTTGTGGTTAACTCACCTTTTACCTTTGGTCAGAGACTTTCCTCTAACTTAACCATCCATTTGACTCATGGGTCTTTTCAAATCATTTATTTCTTTGACTAAGGTAACCATTTAACCATTGCACATTCATTTATCCCTTGGATAAAAGGAATATCCATTAACCTAACCCTAACCCAACCCCCCAGGGTAACCATCATGTCCCCTCAAGCATTCAATGCTCCTTATCTCTTTTCTCAAGCCTCCTCATGGTGACACTTGTCAAGATTGGATTGGGTTGAAAGTCTCACATGGATTGAATATCTTTCAATCCTAACCCTTGTTAAGATTGCTCAATCTTAACCCTTCATTTCCCTATTTCTTCTATAAATAGAACCCTTCTCCTCAAGCAAAGAAGGAAGCATAAGAGTATTATTGTTATACTGGTATTAGCATAGAGATTTTTCATAGGATCACTATCTACACTTGCATAGCATTTGTTTATCACATCCAACCATCTTGAATCTCCATATGGCATCCATGGCTAATGCTAAAAGCTGAGAGCTACACTCATTTGGGACTTGGAGAGGGGAAAAACAAGGGAGAAGCATCAAAAGGCATCATTGAAGCATCTTAGAGAGGCTCTTCTCCTTTCTTTTGTTTTGTTAAGCTTCTTTCATGCTTTTTTGAAATCTTTTTTGATATGTTTGGAATGGTTTTTAGTTCTTTGTTTTGGTTTTATGGTTGAAACTAACTTATTAACATTGAACTTTGTTGTTGCTTTGTCTCCCATTTCCATGACATCATTTGGTGAACCCGACATGAAAGAATATAATTTTGCTTTTAAATTAGCTTTTTTTTCTTTTTTTTTGAATAAACCTTTTTAGTTAGTTGTTTAGAATGTTTTTTTTTATTAAATGGTTTCTTTTTTAGAATAGACTTTTAAATTAGCTGTTTAAATTTAATTTTTTTAATTAGTCTTTTAGAATAGGTTTTTTTTTAAGTTTCTTAAAATATTATTTATTTAAAATTAGATTTTATTTTATTGTTATTTTTAAGTAGTCTTTAAATTAATATTTTTCTAAATTAGTCTTTCATTTAGTTCTAATTTAGATTTTAAATTAGTTTTTAATTTAGTTTTCGATTAGATTTAAATTAGTTTTATTAATTTAGATCTAATTTATTTGTTAGTGTGATTTATGTTAATATGATTAATTTAATTTTGGGTTTACATCTTGTGCAGGACATAAGGAGCGTCTTTCTAACATATTGTTGCAGGTGTTGAAAGTGTCAAATTTACAAAAAAAAATTCCTTAACATGTTCTAATTGGAAAAATTGATCAATCCTAGGATAGTCATTCACATTGTCTTCATTTTGCTATCTTGGTCTAAAAATGAACAATCACATTGCTATCTTGGATTAAAACGAACTTTCATTTTTGCAATCTTGGCTAAAATGAACATTCACATCTTACAATATGGGCTAAAAAGAACAATCAACTTGTTATTTTTTTTGAGTTTAAAAAAAACAATCACATTGCTATCTTGGATTAAAACGAACTATCATTTTTGCAATCTTGGCTAAAATGAACTATCATTTTTGCAATCTTGGCTAAAACGAACATTCACATCTTGCAATATGGGCTAAAAAGAATGATCAACTTGTTATTTTTTGAGTTTAAAAGAGAACAATCATTTTGCAATCTTGGATAAAACGAACACTTCATTTTGCTATCTTGGCTAAAAAGAACATCATGGTTGTTGAAGCAACATCTCCAATTAGATAGAACATCATTGCAATGACAAGTTAAAAAGAACAAGTGTATTTTGTGTTTGGCACACTTGTACAAAAAGAGTTTGTCGAGTGGTCCCACTTCTAACACACACTATCCTCTCCCTTGGCTTTCGTGGTCCTAGGTGCAAGAGAAAAGTGTTAGTAATACTCAAAATTTTATTTTTTTAAGAGAGGCCTGCCAAGAGACACATCACTCTTGGGAATGACCTTGAGTGGTAAATCTTTCAAGCTGCTATAGAAATCAGGTGAGAGTGAAAGTTGTAGCTTTTGGTATAGTTGTTCCTATAGTGTAACTTGCCGAAAGGACAAATGGGTCCTACCACAAGTTACAAGGCTCTTAAGTGAGTCACTGCAGAATGAAGTTATGTCCAAAAACATCAAAAATTACTAAAAACTTTTAAGTAGTAGCCCACCCATTCTATTGATTGAGGATATTTGTGATAAATTCAGTGCAAGAGCATAGGAGGTTTTGCTCCCAAGATACTCACCATACATATTTGCTTGAGTAGAAACATAGCTTTTTTGAAAGGTTACTTGTAGCCCAATAAAAGTGGTGACTCATCATAGGGATCATCTATTTGTTATGCTCGTGCAAGACTTAGTATATCACATCCTTGCCTAACACGGCGGGATTCATAAGGTATGTAGTACCAAAGTCAAAGAAATATAAAGATGTGGGCTGAAATTATCGCAACTGGCTATTTGACCTTAGGGATAAAGAGTGTTTAAAGTGCTTTCATTTTTGAGTCAAGACCAGTACAAATTGAGCCGACTTCAGGCTTTGGGAAACACCTAAAAAAAACATTTGAAGGAAAGGGTCATAAAAAGTTCAAAAGATTGGGTTGATCTAGACCCATACTTACTTGTACCTTTTGAGGTAACATTCTTGTGTTTGTGTGCTTGCTTTGTTTTCTTGTCAAAGAAACATCATAAAACCAAAATCCAAAACAAGTATTCATCCAACACAAACATTTTCAAAAACAAAAGATCGAAAAACCAAGAGCAACAAAAAAAGTGTCGAATTATATGACCATTCTTCACATCTTGAGAAAGCAGAATCTTCATCAACACATCAACTTGAAAAAAAGACCATTGAGCTCAAAGGCTCTTATCAAAAGGAGGAAATTCTTCTATCTTAATAGACAAATCTTTGTCTCTCATAGAACCTTCCTACATCACATGCATCTATATCTTCAAGGGAAATCAAACGAATTTGATCAAGAGTCATTAAACCGCAGAGCTTTTATGCAATATCAAGCTTTGAGTTATCACAAGAACAAAGGAGGCAAAATCAATCCTAACTTCTTTCTCAACATTTTTATCACATATAACGTACCTCGGGAAGAACCACCAACTCCTGAAAGAGAAGAGGAAAAATTTGTCCCATATGTGACACAAAGCTTTTATTGAAGTTCACATTTCATCCATTATCATATCCATATCTCATCAAATCCACTTCCAACTCTCAAAAAATCAAGAGGTTTTTGTCCTAAGTTCTATTTCGATATTGCTTGAATCAAACACAATACATCACTTTTTAGAGTGTCTCTACATCTAGGATAAACTCATCCTAAGAGACATTTCTACGCAGGTTAAAACTAGTCTATTAGTGCAATCCTCTCATTACTAGGTAGTTGAGTCTATAATACATCTCAAATTTCTCTAAACCTTATCACATCAAACTTTGTCAATCAAACACAACAAGCAATTCAAGAAAGAACTTTGGTACCATCTACCTTTAGTGCTAGAGATTCATTTGTGGAACACTTCACCAAACATCAATCTTTTATTTCATCACCAACTCATCATCATTTTCATCAAACTTCAACAAAAACTTATAAACAAAATGGCTCATACCAGATCAAGATCTAGACAACAAGAAATTGAAGAGGAAGAGGAAGAAAATATCAATGAGTTCCAAGAAGCCCTAGGAGGAAATATAAATGATGAAAATCCAAGCACTCCTACTCCGGAGGAAATAGAAAGGGCACAACACAACCCTCTCTTTAATAGAATTTTTGATGAAATACTCAGGAGCAATGCCGATGCTCACTTTTTAAGACTTGATCAAGAGGGGGCTAAACTACCCTCTAACTTTGATGTTGCACAACTAAGACAAGCATCAGAATGCCAAAGTCGTAATGAGGATGAAAGAGGTCGAAAACATATCAGATACAACCTTCATCAAGGCAATCCCCCACCTCCTCCTCCTCCTCATGAAATAGAAATGTTGCGGCAACAAGTTGAGAATCTCGCCCAACAACTTCATAGTGGTGTGAAAACTAATCAGTTTTCACTTAATGACATTTGTCCCTATCCCTTTGATAGGAATCTTCATATACCACCTTTTCCATGAGGGTTTGAAACACTCAAGTTTGAAAAGTACTGAGGAAAAGGAGATACTCATGATCATGTTAGAGAATTCCATTCATCTTGCCTCGAAGTGGCATACGAGGATACATAGCTAATGCGACTTTTTCCCCAAAGCTTGGAAGGAACAACCACATCATGGTTTTCCTGATTACTAGGTGGCATTAGGACATTTGAAGAACTCATCCAGAAATTCCTGGCACATTACTCACACAACATTGAACATGATATCACAATGGCTGATCTATGTAACACTAAACAAAACCCAGGTGAGCTATTTTCAGTCTTTCTGCAACGATGGCGTCAAATGTCTAGCAGAAATTCTCTTCAGTTACCTAAACAAGAACTAGTGGAAATATTTATTTCCAACTTAAATGACGAAATTAAATTTCACCTAGATGTAAAAGACACAGACTCTTTCAATAACATGATCACAAAAGGTTTAAAATGTGAGTGGGCTCTCATCATAAAAGGGCTTATCAAAATATATAATGAACCAAAGGATGGCCCTCGCCCACGCTTCAATAGTGACAAGCCTTAGAACTTTTGGAACAAAAACAAAAACATCGTCAATGACGGGGTTGTGGATGCAAGAACTATCAAAAGTGCACAACTTGTGGTACGATTTGTAGGACAGAACCCCCCACCCAAGAATAACACAGTTGCTCCTCCAAGTCAAGGATGCAATACATCTCAAGAGGAACCCAGACAACATCAACAAAATTTTAAACCTAAACAAACATACACTCCCTTAGGGGAACCCATTGAAACGGTATTACGTCAGTTGGTTTCTCAAAATCTGGTAACCTTACCCAAAACATCAAATTATGAACCTCAAGTCAAACCTTCATGGTGAAGGGATACTGAGCATTGCGACTTCCATCAAGGGAAAGGACATAAGACAAGAAATTGTCACAGATTGAAAGATCTTATTCAGGATCTTATTGACCAAGGTGAAATCAAAATCGAAGGACATGACCCAAAGACAACAAACAATGATCATCTCACGTTTAAAAATCCACTTCCATCACAAGATCAAAGGGGTCCTTCCACTTCAGGGCGAAACACAGATACCACCAATTATACGCAAGCTGCATATAATTACACTGTGAATCACCTATATGATGCCAGTGAACAAATTGCAACTATTACCATCAAAAATCCCAGCTCCACTTGTAATGTTGTTACACGTCGCGGCAAGATCACCATACAAGTAGCTCCACAAGGCACCCCATCTATCCCAAAGTAGTATAACCTTGTGGAACAGTTAGACAAAACGCCCGCACTGATATCTATCTTAGAGCTATTGCGCCTATGTCCATCCCATAAAATAATCTTGGATCAAGCTCTCCAAGAGGTGTTAGTCCCTGCAAACCTAAATACAGATTAGTTCCAAGCTACGGTTGGAAACCTAAGATCATCACCTGGTCTCACTTTCTCTGAAAGTGACAACTCATCCTTCCAGCAACCTCACAACGCCTCACTCCATATTGAAGGGTTTATCAACCAACATAGGATCAAGCGAGTCTTGATCGATAATGGAGCAGGCCTGAATATCTGTACGCTTCAATTAGTCATAGCTTTGGGATATGCAATTGAATCAGTGGATCCTCGCAAGAAGATAACAATCAAAGCTTATGATGATGTAGAGCATTCATCCAAAGGAGCTATGACGCTACCAATCTGAGTGGGCCCTATGGTGAAACATGTCATATGTCAAGTTTTGGACCCTCCTCTACCATACAATTTATTATTAGGAAGACCTTGGATACATGCCATGCAAGTTGTTCCATCCACCTACCATCAGTGTATCAAGTTCCCGCATAATACTATAGAAATTACAATCCTGGGCGATGCAAACCCCTTTGCATATTGTCATAATATAAGTCATCAACCAGAGATTACCATTCCCAACAATAGAGAAGCCATCTCATCCATGTCATACGTAAGTCCAGCCTCTCTTTCTAGTTCAAACACCACTATACCCAAGCAAGAGAAGCTCAAGATGAAAATAGCAGAGGAAGGTCCTGGGGAATACAATCTTAGCCAACTCTTTTATGTTGGACAAATGCCCACTTCTCCTAGAACACATGGCAAACCTCAATGGTTACTTCAAACACCATTGGACAAGACATCATGTACTTTGATGCCATTCATCCTTGGAAAGAGCCAAGAAGAAGAGACCAGAGATGAGGACTTCGCAAAATGGATCTATAAAGATCCCATCACCACCGATATTCCGCAAGCTAAGCTTCCCATAGATCAGTATGGAAAAGGACTTCTCATTATGCAAAGAATGGGTTATGATGGTTTGAGTGCTTTAGGACCTTGCAAGCAAGGATGACATGAACCGCTGCAGCTGGAATTAAAGCCCAAAGATAACATAGGACTAGGCTTCCAAAAGGAGATCTTTCCTAAACTCAGATTTAAAGGGAAACCCAACAAACCGCCATATCAGCCTATTACAAAGAGGTCACCTTTGGTTATATCAGTAGCACCAGGCACCACACCAACTGCTCCTTTAAGGCTAAAAATCCAAGCAAAACCATCTCTAACACCCTTCATCCCACCAATCAAACTAGCGATCCTATCAGTAGCAGCAATAACATCAATAGCACCATTAGTAGCAGCAACTGTATCAGAACCCACAATAGTATCTACAACACCAATAGTTCTAGTAGAAGCAGCAGAGTCAACACTACCAATACTCCCCGTATCAGATTCATTGATCCCCATAATCCTTCCTACAACACTAATCATTACATCTACAAAACCGATCATGCCTGCAGTGTTTAACTCAAAGGACATCCTAGTATGGTATAGTAATCGAATACTAGAAAGTGACTCAGAGACTAACTCGCATGAATCAGAATTTGATTTCATCCAGCTTAATACTTCAGATGAGGAAGACACATCACTACATCCACCCCACAAAGACATCCCTGTTTACGGAGAGCACAAATAAAGACCTCTTGGGTTCCTAAGCTGGAAACATCTTCCATAGACCCTACGTCACATCCTACTCTTGATTCTGACAGGGAGAGTACCATCAATGACCTTCACTACAACGTCTTAACCCTCATTGACACATCTTACAAACTTAACCTAATTGATGAGGTAATGCCCATTATCCATCCTGAACTCATCGAATGGAACCAACCTAATCTTCCATGTCTTGACCATTTCCAAAATGATGAGGTGACCATTGACTTTTTGGAACTACAGGATAACATACCAAGTAGGGATCACAAAGCTGGATTCGCCATTGAACTTAATAGCGCAACATACTTCAGGGCGGATGCCAAACCTTTCAGCTGCAAAAATATAACAATAAAACATGGATCTTCCAGTGAAAACCACACTGTGGCACTTTTTGATCCCGCAAAAGTAAAAAGAAAGAGTGTATCCAATGGTGAAAACCTCTCTAAGGTGCCTGAGGATGAAAGGTTTGACATTCTCCCCTCTAGTACACAGCAGGAATGATCAACAATTCTCATTGAAGAGATAAAAGAATACAATGTGGGGACTCCTGAAACACCTCACCACATACATTTGACATCTCTTTTAACTCTAGAGGAATGGCCTAAGTTTGTAGAGTTCTTCCAAAAGCGTCAGATCAACTTTGCATGGTCATACATAGACATGCCTAGGCTTGATCCTAATTTAGTCATGCATCACCTCACCATAGTAGAAGGAGCCAAACCTATCAAGCAGAAGCTTCGCAAGATGCATCCTCATATTGCAGTACTAGTCAAAGGAGAACTTAATAAACTCCTAGAAGTTGGTTTTATTAGACCAATTGATTATGCAGATTGGATATCCAATATTGTGCCTATCGGCAAACCAAATGGGGCCATCTGTATCTGTACTAACTTCAGAGATCTAAACAAAGCATGTCCTAAGGATGAATTCCCCCTACCAAACATTGACATAATAGTGGACCTAATAGTAGGACATACCATGCTTTCTCTCATGGATGGCTTTTCAAGGTACAACCAGATAAAGATCACACCTGAGGATCAGCATAAGATGGCCTTCACATGTCCATGGGGCACATACTGCTGGAATATCATGCCTTTTGGTCTAAAGAATGTAGGAGCGACCTATCAAAGAGCAATGACCACCATCTTTCAAGACATGATGCATACCATAATGGAAGATTATGTTGATGACTTATTGGCAAAATCACTAACAAGATAAGGTCGTCTAGAAATATTAGAGAAAATCTTTGATAGACTGGAACAATATCATGTTCGACTCAACCCAGAGAAATGTGTCTTTGGAGTAACCTCAGGGAACCTTCTAGGATACATTGTCTCAAGTAAAGGTATTGAGGTTGATCCTGCAAAGGTCAAAGCAATCATGGACATGCCACCACCAAAGAACATCAGTCAGCTAAGGACATTACAAGGATGGCTACAATCCATCCAAAGATTCATTGCACAACTGGAAAATAAGTGTCACCCATTCACACACTTGTTACACAAAAAAATCTGCTTTCAATGGGATGCCAGATGTCAGCAAGCATTCCAAATGCTTAAAGACTATCTCATGAATACACCATTGTTGATCCCACCAGATCCAAATAGACCTCTATTACTCTATATCTCAGCAACAAATACAACATTAGGAGTGCTACTAGCACAACACAATGCAGAAGGGAAAGAGTGTGTTGTTTACTACATCTCTCGCACACTGGTTGGCTATGAACTCAATTACACACCTATTGAGCAAGCTTGCTTATCAGTAATCTTGGTAGCCACTAAACTGAGGCACTATCTGTTAACACATAAAGTACAGCTAATTGCAAAGATTAATCCACTCAAATACTTACTCAGTAAAGCAGCATTGGCAGGCCACTTGGCCAAATGGGTGATGATTCTAAGTGAATTTGACATCAACTATGTGGACTGTAAGGCTATCAAAGGCCAAGTTATTGCATATTAGTTGGCCAATTCTCCCCTCATAGGTGATCATCCTCTCATTTCCAATTTTCCAGATGAAGAGATATTCATGATCACAACAGCACAACCATGGAAACTATACTTTGATGGTTCATACACTAGGCATGGCTCGGGGGCAGGCATTCTGTTTATCACACCTCAAGGTGACAGCATCCTGAAGTCTTACAGGCTCACATTCCATGCACAAACAACATAGCTGAATATGAGCCCTTGATCACAGGACTCAGGCTATCCATACAATGGAAGTTACAAGAACTACAAGTATATGGTGACTCCCAACTGGTCATTTGACAGGTAATAGATGAATATCAGACCAAGGATCACAAACTCATGTCGTACAAACAAATGGTGGACAAATTAACAACATCATTCACTACTATCACCTTTGAGTAGGTACCCAGAGATTAGAATCAAGTTGCTGACGCTATGGCTACCATCGCATCTCTCCTAGATCTTCCACAAAATTCAACACGCTACGAGTTCTTGGTAGAACAGCTTTGGATTCCCGCTTATGATATCCCCAAATCTGAGATGATATGTCACCTTTTCGGTTCTGAATCCTCATGGTATGGTGAATTCTAGACCTACCTCCATGATCACACCCTTCCTCCTAACCAATCAGATAACCAACGTAAAACCTTCATTCACCAAACCGCTCGATATACCATTATTGTTGAAACCCTATACCGACGTAGTCTTGATGGTACTCTCCTTCGATGTCTCGAATAGGATGAGATAACAAAGGCCTTGGAAGAGGTACATGAAGGAATTTGTGGAACTCACACAAGTGGTCCTTCCCTAGCAAAGAAGATCATACGCACTGGATACTATTGGCCGTCTATGGAAAAAGACTCATACTACTTTGTCAGAAAATGCAAGAAATGCCAAGTTCATGGAGACCTGATACATGCACCGGCATAGGAATTGCAACCAATCACAACACCATGGCCTTTTTGTCAATAGGGACTTGACCTTGTGGGTAAAATCCATCCATCTTCATCCAACGGCCACAAATTCATCATTACCGTCACTGAATATTTCACAAAGTGGATTGAAGCTGTTCCACTTACTCAAGTTACCGACAAGCAGATCACCTTATTCATCCTTAATTACATCATCTGTCGATATGGTGTACCCATGTCTATCATCACAGATAACGGGCTTCCTTTCAAAAATCAAGATGTTTGTGAGCTCTGTGAGAAGTTTCACATCCAACACCACTTTTCCACTCCCTATTACCCACAAGACAATGGTCAGGTCAAAGCATCAAACAAGAACATATTAAGAATCCTCAAGAAGACAGTCAATGATGCTAGTTGTGATTGGCATGTTCAATTGAATCCAGCACTATGGGCATATCGAACTAGCATTTGAACCCCTACAGGCGCAACTCCCTACTCACTGGTCTACGGTGCTGAAGCTATCCTTCTTATTGAGGTTGAGATACCATCATTATGGGCTTCCTTGCATAATCTCATAGATGATGAAGCATACAGAGTATCAAGTCTCCAAGATTTAGAACTACTTGATGAAAAATGACAAGCTGCATACAACCACCTCAAAGCCTATCAGCAACGCATCAGAAGAAGCTATAATCATCGAGTTAGACCTCGTACATTTGAGGTAGGTGATCTTGTTCTTTGAGAGAATCCTTGTAACCAACCAAACAGAGAACATCAGGGAAAGTTTGAATCAAACTAGCTAGGTCCATATGTTATCACTACTGCATTTGGGTCTGGGGCATATCAGTTGGCTACTTCAGAAGGAGAACCGCTAGCAGATCCAATCAACAACATGCACCTTAAAAAAATTTATACATGAGTTTCATAGAGCATCGAGCTCCCATACATACCAAAAAAACACCAAAAAAACATTCAGATAAATGTCCTGAAGAAAATACAAAAACATCAAAATAGTAAAGAAAAATCATGCATCCAAACGGTGAACAACCACTCTGGTGGCACCTTGGGTAAGTGCGATGGTGAATACCTGGCAAACAGGTGCCACTTGTAAAGGCTATGGCTCCATTGTCTTTCAGACTTATTGCGATCACATTCACTCATCCATCAGTCCAAAACCATGGCTTGTTATTTGATCTGCAATCAAGGATAGTACTTCATGCGTCTTGCATCCCGCTTTTTCATAGTCATATCTAAACTAGTGGCAATGCCCTTAATCTAGTTGATGGAGGTGGATTCTACATTATTTTGTGATTCATTGAGTTCTTCATTCAAAACTATCTCACAAAATCCAAAAACATCAAACAAACAAAAACATGGCAACACCTTGTACATACGTTTTTTAAAGCAGATACCAAACAAACATTGTGAAATAATCAAACGATGACCACTTATCACATCGACCAAACAATCAACATCGACATGCAAACTGTCTTAATAGGGATAAATCTTTCCTCACCAAAACAAAGACAAGATAACATTTTATTTGACAAGAAAATTTTGTTTAAGCTATCAAGTACTTGGTCGGTTTGTTAGTTATTTATTCATTTATATCAGGTTCCTACGCTACTCTAGGATATCCACAAGTGATTAGAGTGGCCAAGATGGTTCCTAAGCATTGTTTGTATGTCTTCTATGAATTATTCCAATGAAGTTTTGGGGCATGTACTAATGGTGTCTACGTGGGAAGTTCACTAAGCTACGTGATCTTATGCAAAATACAGTCATGGATCATTACAGCTTGCTGACTACAGCGTATACCTCGACCATATGAGCATGAACCATTATGGAGGGTCCATATTCTTTAATATTTATTTATGTTTCTTGCTTGCAGGTACAATGCTCCATCCTTGGTTCCTACTGCCTCATCCAAGATTGATACTACCATGCTCAATGATGAAAAATAAAGCATTATGGATCATCATTCCATCTCATCTGTATATATTGCATTCTATTGCATTCCATCCATCCATACATTCATAATAGATGCATATCATGCATACATAGTAATGACAATGGATACTCTATTTTCCTCTTCTTCCATAGGAATGCGTCATAGGTCCTCCATTTCTTCTATCTAACATCGAACCCCGCCCTCATCCTCCCCATCTTGGTAATCAGCATCACATACCCTACATCATCTCCCATCAACCCAATCAAGCCAATTACTCTGTCTACACAGGCACATCGACTCACACACACCTAGACTATCAACAAATACTCTAATCAAGTATCTTCGGGTCTCAACAGGTAATCGATTATGGCAAACCTAGACTACAACAGGCATTTATCATAATGACCTAGTCTCAACGGGGCTGCTATGATTCACCACAACTATCCATCACACACACACACTATCAATTGATCAACCAATCAAACACAATTATAACGGACAATTACATCAATTGTCTAAGTCTCAACGAGTATTTTGCTTCAAATACCTTGACTTCATCGGGCAATTACATCAATTGTCTAAGTCACCATCGGGTCACTTTGATTCACTTACTTAGACTTTATCCTGTCCAAGTGAACAACTGACATCAACTGTCATGCTTTGACTCGACCGGGACAATTAAACTGATTGCACCAGATTGTCCAACCAATTTTGATCAATTGTACAGTATCAATCAAAAGCTCAACACCACATTTGCATTGTATCTCCTGCATAACCTACGGGTACTCACTGGCTTGCCATTTCTCCGTATTCACTCTGTTTTCTTACATTCTTTCACCGTTATTGCTAATTTCTTTTATTCTACCTCCCCTCCACTTCTCGTTCTTTTTTCGAGAGATCGCCCGATTCTTTTAAAAAAAATTCAGCCCATCTCTCGAGGGGTCATACTACCCACTAAATTAACATTTATGGGGCATATTTCTTCACACCTATTTTTCTTTCTTTGAAATGACGCGATAAAATCGCACAGTCTCAAAGAGGGGCAAATGTAGTCACATAAATCTATCCACTTAATTAAATGAATATTTAGTATTTATTTGATTATTTAACCATCAATCAATAATTAATTAAATTAATATTTAATTAATTCATCTTAACCTTCTTCTCCTATTAATTAAATAAATTATTCAATTTATTTGATTTAATTCACTTAACCAAATTTAGACCATTAATTAAATAAATAAATCATATTTGTTTAATTAAATCTTCTCTCACATTTAAATAAATTAATATTTATTTAAATCCTCCAAAATCCCATCTCTCACATTTAAATAAATTAACATTTATTTAAATCACCTTTATCCTCCACCCACTTGCATTTTCCTACAAATGCAAGTTGCATAACTATTTTAAATAAATAAATTATTTATTTAAAATCCTATTTATCCTCGCCCACTTGAAACCTTTAATGGTTTCCCTTAAAGTCTTCAAACTTAATGGCTTCCTTCTAGAGTCTTCTTAAGCCTTTAATGGTTCCCCTTAAAGTCTTCAAACTTAATGGCTTCTTTTTAGAGTCTTCTCAAGCCTTTAATGGTTTCCCTCAAAGTCTTCAAGCATTTAATGCTTTATCTTCCTTTTTCTCATGTAAATAAATTAAGATTTATTTAAATACAAATCCAAAATTCACATTCACATTTAAATAAATTAATATTTATTTTAATATCTATCCAAATTCAAATTACACCATTTAATTGAAATAAATGATTTTATTTCAATTGAAAATCCCAAAATTCCTCCCACTTGCATTCTCCTACAAAATCCACTTGCATGTCTAAATCCCTTCTAGATTCTTCTAAATCCTTCTAATTAGCCTAACCATATCCTAATGATTGTCACATTCCTAAATAAAAGGAAGTCACTTCTCAAAAACCTCCAAAGTCTTCAATAACCATTAAAGGTTTTATGTCTTCAAATGGTTAACCTCTAAAGTCTTCCAAACCATTAAAGGCTCTTACATAACTATTTATGTTTAACTCACCTTTTACCTTTGGTCAGAGACTTTCCTCTAACTTAACCATCCTTTTGACTCATGGGTCTTTTCAAATCATTTATTTCTTTGACTAAGGTAACTATTTAACCCTTGCACATTCATTTATCCCTTGGATAAAAGAAATATCCATTAACCTAACCCTAACCCAACCCCCCAGGGTAACCATCATGTCCCCTCAAGCATTCAATGCTCCTTATCTCTCCTCTCAAGCCTCCTCATGGTGACACTTGTCAACATGGGATTGGGTTGAAATTCTCACATAGATTGAATATCTTTCAATCCTAGCCCTTGTTAAGATTGTTGAATCTTAACCCTTCATTTCCCTATTTCTTCTATAAATAGAACCCTTCTCCTCAAGCAAAGAAGGAAGCATTAGAGTGTTTTTGTTATACTGGTATTAGCATAGAGCTTTTTCATAGCATCACTATCTACACTTGCATAGCATTTGTTTATCACATCCAACCATCTTGAATCTCCATATGGCATCCATGGCTAATGCTAAAAGCTGAGAGCTACACTCATTTGGGACTTGGAGAGGGGAGAAACAAGGGAGAAGCATCAAAAGGCATCATGGAAGCATCTTAGGGAGGCTCTTCTCCTTTCTTTTGTTTTGATAAGCTTCTTTCATGCTTTTTTGAAATCTCTTTTGATATGTTTGGAATGGTTTTTAGTTCTTTGTTTTGGTTTTATGGTTGAAAATAACTTATTAACATTGAACTTTGTTGTTGCCTTGTCCCCATTTCCATGACATCAGTTATGCTTATTGGAACGAAATGATGGAATGACATTTGGAATCTCTGCAGACTGGATTATGGGAGAGTATCCATAAGGGGTATACTCATCCAACAAATGATCCTCAAAATCTAGATGAGATTAAGACGCATGAGAATAATGCAAAGACTGAAGTTGCAATTATTAGCTATTTAAGCTAATTCAATATTTGCTAAAGTTATAGGGTTTGAGTTAGCTAAAGAGATCTGGGAGAAGTTGAGTAGTGTATATGAAGGTGATTAGAAGACAAAGTAAGCCAAGTTGAAAAATCTAAAGCACAAGTTTGAGAAATTAAAAATGTTTGAAGATGAGAGAATTGATTGCTATCTACATCGATTGAATGAGGTTGTGGGTCCAATTAGGTGTATTGATGGTAAATCAGAAGAAAGTGAAGTTGTGAGAAAAGCAATGTTGATACTACCTAAGTGCTACAAACCTAACAAGTATGTCATTGAAGAAAGTTATAATGTGGACAAATACACCTTGGATCAGTTGTATGCCTCACTCTTTGCCTTTGAGATTGCTAAGCTAGATGATTTATGGAAAGAGAAGAAATATGAAACATTAAAAGCTACCACAAAGATTGAAGATGAACCTGATGCAAGCAATGACATTGATGAGATAGGAGAAAACTTTTTGAGAAGACTAAAGAAAGGATCTAGAAAATACAAAGGTAAGTTACCCTTCAAGTGTTTCATTTGTGGAATAATTGATCATTATGCTTCTAGATGTACTTATAAAAAAGACTTTGGTAGAATAAGTGTTGATGATAACAAGGGAAGAGATGATCACAGATGGATTAATATAAACAAGAGAATAGATGATAGTGAAAAAACTAAGAAGTACTTCTATTCAATGGAGACCCCTTCATCTAAAGAAGAAGATGGTAATGACTCGAATGAAGAATCATTGTTTTTAGCTATAGAGGAGAAGAGTGATGAAAGATATAATAATCTGGAAGAAATGAAGAACAATAAGAAATAGTGAATGTGAAGACTATGTTGCATGCAAAAGTAGAGCCTAAGGCATGGATAATTCACTCTAAATGTTCAAATCATATTATAGGTGATAAAGGAAAAATTATTGATTTTGAGAAATATGATTGTAGATATATGTAATTTGCATGTGAATAAGTTGAACCTATTTGTGGTTAAAGTATTATTTAAATTAATGGTAAGCATAAGATAGATGGTGTTTATTATGTTAAGGGTTTGAGACATAATCTTTTGAGTGTAAGTTAGATGTGTAGCAAAGGCTATAAGTTGATATTTCATGCATTTGGATATGAGATTAGAGAATAAGTTTCAAAAGATTAGTTGTAGAAGGTATAAGGACTAATGGAAATGTCTATGATGTGAAGGATAACAAAGGAAACAGTTGTATGTTGGTGTAGAGAAGTGAGTTTTGGCTATGGCACAAAAGGATGCTAGGACATATCAACTTTGACAATATGGTGAAGATCAATTCTACTCATATTGTGAGATATTTACCAAAGATTATTAAACCTACTCATACTATGTTTAGGGAATGTTAGTTGGGAAAGAAAACTAGAAGGAGATCCAAGAATAAAGAGTATTTTACTACAAACTTTTGGAGCTGGTGCATACAGATCTTGATGCAGAAGCATCTAGGGTGTAAGAGAAATCTTGCATCACCCAAAAATATTGCTTATTTGTTAATGTTGGTGTAAATAAATATTCATTTTGGATATTATTACACTTACTTAGTTAACTTAGGATAATGCATCTCTTCATAATTTGGATTTGAGACACTTAGGGAAGTGTGCACATAGGGATAGAGCTTGTAGGAGAAATTCCACCTTTTGTGGTCTTATTTTGCTGTTACACTCCACATTTGGTGGGTCATCCACCTCTTGTGGAATATTATATTATTTCTCCTACCTACCCCTAGTATTTCTTACCTACCCTTGTTTCTCATTGAGCCACATGTCATATTTGTGTGCTCATACATCCATATGGCCTTGCCTATATAAGCAGGCCTATCTTCATTGTATTGGTTGTTCCAGTTGATCATTTGTATATTGATGAGAATATAGTTTGTTCTTGTCATTCTATTGTCTCTTTTATGCTTTTCATTGTGCCCTTGATCTTGGCAAAATCCTACATGGTATCAGAGCTATTGGGGCTTCATTGATCGGTTTTTGGAGACATCGTGGAAGGCTTCTATTTTCGGATTTGGGGATCTTCATTTTTGGGGGGCATCATACAGCGATTTGGACATCACCGTTGAATTCGGGAGGCCGTTTCCATAAATTTCAACTATAAAGTCGACCTATTTTGGTGAGAAAAAAATTCTCCCCATTTTGGCTATTATCGTACGGATTTCGAAATTTTTTATTTTTTTTTTAAATTTATTTTTCAAAAAAAAAAAATTTCAAAATTTCAAAAAAATCAAAAAATCAACAAAAAAATTTTTTTTTGCTGGTTCTTTGGGGGGTCTGCAGACCCCCCTCGTACCCCGTACCTGCGTGTCGCAGGTGTTGCAGGTGCCGCAGGCCCACGTCACCCACCACTGCCGCCTCCGTACCTCCTGGTCTCCGCACCCCGCTCGCTGATGCCGCCCGTGCAAGTCACCGTCGCCACCGCCGGCCATCCTATCCCATCCTCACGGCTTCCTCCTCCGGCGACCGCAGCCCCCTCCCATCGGCTAGGACACAGACTCCGTTGGCAAAGACCTCCGGCGACGGTCTAGTCACCTCCGGCTGCCACGTAGACGCCCAGTCGGCTTCCAAGACCTCGCCACGCGGCACACATAGGGACATCCATACGCCACATCACCCACACCGCACAGACCTCTGTATGCACTGTCAGACTACCACGTCATCAAACCATACGCCTAGTCATCTACCCAGTCATCGCGTACAGTCAGCAGTCCGTACAGTACGGACGCCCAGTTAGCAGGGAGGCGAAATTTTTACGACAGTCATATGGTCGTCAAATTTAACATAGTGACTTGCTGATGTCAGCACCACATCAGCATTTTTTGAAAAAAATTTGACCCCTCTCCATTGGGCTTTTCAGTTTTGCAGTCCAACTTTGAAAGGCCATATCTTGCTCATTTTTGCTCCTTTTTTGGTGCAATTTGTTTTGAAATGGGCTAAAATTTCATAATCTTCATAGTGGTGTGGTTATTTTATGATTTTGGTGCACATGTTTTTCGGAATTTTTGGATTCTCTCAGTTGTACCTATCCAATCCTCAATTCTGCAACTTCAAAGGCCTCGTTTGAGCTCATATGACCTCCTTTTCAAGTGCCATTTTTTTTAAAGTGCTTATTTTTTCATCTAATTTCATAATCTATGATCAAATTTTAGATATTTTGAGTGGAAATTGTACTTTCAGATATTGGTCTTATTTGGCCTATTAGGTACTTGTAAATTGCTTGGATCTTAGTTAGATCTCTTGCATTATCAGTTTGAGACTCTTTTGGCCTTATTGAGGTAGTTGTAAAATTGTAATCAAAAGTCCACTTTGCCATTTTTTGCAAGTGGCCCATTGTATACGCACTACTTATATAGTGCCAAATCATCACATTTGGGGGGGGGGGGGGGGGTTCTTTGATTGAGTGAATTTGGGGGGGGTGTCTTGTGTGATTGTACCTCTCTTTGTGCTCTTTCCATTTTTGTTGCAATGAGTCCTAATAAATTTCCACCTTTAACTCCACATAATTATGCATCATGGAAAATTAAAGTATGGAGTAAACTAATAGAAAAGGGTCTCACACACTACATAGATGGAACAATAATAGCACCACCTGATCCTAAGGCTGATCCAATTGCTCAATTAGATGGCTCACAAATAATTGCATGGCTCTTGGAACCTTACGCAAGTATGTATCAGATGACCTCATTTTTCACATTAAGAAGTGTAAAACAATCAAAGAGGCTTGGGATATGTTTCAGAAATTGTATGGACAAGTTGATGAAATCAGAGGCTATCAGATTGACAATAAGCTCACCAACTTGGATCCCAAGAGTTTTGATACAATCCAAGATTATGTCACCAAAGCAAATGAGCTAAGAGCAAAGCTTAAGGATTGTGGAATTGACAAAAAGGATGCTCAGTTGATATTCAACTTGTTGGATAAGCTTGCACCAGAGTATGCAGCATTTGTGTCTAGCTTCCAAACTCATCATTTGATAGTGGGGAGTTCTTATGTTATGCCTTCATTTGATGCTTTCACAGAAATGTTGATATTGGAACAATCTAAGTTGTTGAACATGGGGTTTCTCAAGTCTTCAAAATCCAAGGCTTTGGTGGCTAATCAAGGGAATCAAGGAAGTCAAGGCAAAGATTCCAACAAGAAGAAGAAGCAATCCAAGTCTAAGCCACACCAGGAAAAAGGACAATCATCCTCTCCATCACAAGGCAATTTTTCATCCTCTTCCAAGAAGGGGACACCACCTAAGAAGGATAAACCAACTTGTGCATATTGCAAAAAGTATGGTCATGATGAGCATCGATGCCACGCAAAGCAAGTTGATGAGTTAACCAATCTTCTTAAGAAAAACAACATCAACTTGCCATCCACCTACACAAAGAAGGATTCATCTCCTGCCTCTTCCTCACAGTCTAAGGGAAAAGGGCAAGCATTTGTGGCTACAACAGGTTCTTCATAGCAATGGATACTTGACTCGGGTGCCTCATATCACATGGGTTCTACAAAGGAGCAGTTTTCTTCATTGGAGCCATCTAAGGTACCTCACATTTACATAGGGGATGATACATAGGTAGAGGTTGAAGGGAAAGGTTCAGTTGACATGGATGATGGAACATTTGAGAATGTTCTCTATGTTCCTAACTTGTCTACCAACCTTCTCTCCATCTACCAAATCACTCACTATGGGAATGGGAAAAAGGTTGAGTTTACACCAGATTCAGTTGTGGTAAAGGAACTTGATGATGATGCCTTGGTAGCAGTGGGACAAGTCAATGAAAACTCAAGGCTTTATTCATTCTCCTACTTTGTGCCAAGTTCACCTTCTAGGGCCTTGCTTACTCATTCAAATTCAAAAAGTAAGCTATGGCATGAGCAGTTTGGTCACTTCAACTACCGCTATCTTCAGTAGCTAAGCACTAAAGACATGGTCACAGGTCTACCTCAAATCAATTTTTCAGAGGGTGTATGTTCAGGTTGTTCCATGGGCAAGCATCTTGAAGAGGAGTTTGATAAAGGGAAAACTTGGAGAGCTTTGCAGAATGCAAGAATAGCACTCTCAAAGAAATGGCTAGCTGTATGATACATGCACGTTCTCTTGATCCCGCCTTTTGGGTAGAGGCTATCAGTTGTGCCACACACATCTAGAATTAGGTTCCTCACAAATCTTTGCAAGGTATTACTCCTTTTGAAGCTTGGGCTGGTAGGAAACTGATTGTGAGACATTTTAGAGTCTTTGGGTGTCCAGCATGGGCTCACATACCTCCGTAGAAACACAAGGCATTGGAACCTCAGAGTCAGCCTTGCATATTTGTTGGATATCCTGAGGGTGTTAAGGCATATAGATTGATGGATCCAGAGACACATGAGGTATTCATTGAGAGGAGTGTTCACTTTGAGGAAAGCTCTCCTAGCTTAGCCTCTCTACCTCCTCCACCTTCCTCCATTGTGGACAGTGATGTTAGTGATTCAGATGATGAGACTCGCTCAACTCCGACTCGTAGGGTTACACCTCTGTAGGGTCCACTTGCAGTTGAGGAGCCTCATTCTCCACCTCCACCTAGACCTCGTTGGGCTCGACAGACACTTGAGTTTGCGGGTTCTCTTGTTGGGGATCCTTCAGATACATGCAGAACTTGATCACAACATCAGGATCTTCCACATGCATTCATTGCTACCGCTTCCAATCCACAGACATTTAGGGAAGCATCAGGGGTTCCTGAGTGGGACCAAGCTATGGAGGAAGAGTATAGTTCCTTGATGAGGAATAACACATGGGATTTAGTCCATCTTCCTAAGGGGAGAAAGATGGTTTGATGTAAGTGGATCTATCAGACCAAGTTTGCAGCGGATGGTAGTGTGGATAAGTATAAGGCTTGGCTTGTTGCGAAAGGTTTCTCCCAGGTTGCAGCTGTTGACTATACTGAGACCTTTGCACCCGTAACCAAGATGAACTCCATTCATTTGACACTTGCTATTGTTGCAGCTCATGGTTGGACTATACATCAGATGGATGTGAAGAGTGCTTTTCTTCATGGTGATCTTGATGAGGAGATTTATATGGAGCAGCCATAGGGTTTCATCCAGGATACTTCCTTGGTTTGCAGACTAAGGAAATCTCTCTATGGCCTTAAGCAGGCCCCCAGGGCTTGGTATGCCAAGATGGATTCCTTTCTTCTCTCCACAGGGTTCACCAGGTGTCATTCCAATCCAAATGTCTACATTTTGAGACAGGATGACTCTCACTTGATACTTGTGCTCTATGTTGATGACTTGATCATTACAGGGAGTACTTCATCCATCATTAGTAGGGTCAAATCTGCTTTGCATGACAGATTTGCTATGACTGACTTGGGTCTTTTGCACTACTTTCTCAGGATAGAGATTTCACAGTCTCCTTCTAGGATTACACTATCGTAGTCCAAGTATGCTCTTGATCTACTTGCACACTTTCATATGGCTGATTGTAAGCCTGCCCCAACTCCCTTTCTTTCAGGAGTCAAGCTTGAGGCTCATTGTTCTTCTCCACCAGTTGATGCCACTTTGTATCATCAACTTGTGGGTAGTCTCATCTACTTGACTCATACACACCCTGATATTTCATTTGCAATTGGCATGGTTTCCCACTTCATGCAAGAACCACATGAGCTTCATTGGAAAGCCACCAAATGCATCCTTCATTACATCTAGGGTACACATCACTATGGGATTCACTATGCAGCAGGCACAGGACTTCGCTTGGTTGGTTACACAGACTCCGATTGGGTTGGCGATCTAGTTGATCATAAGTCTACTTCTGGTTATAGTTTTCACCTTGGTTCAGGCCCCATTTGTTGGTAGAGAAAGAAGCAACATGCTATTGCTCTCTCTTCGACAGAGGCTGAGTATCGAGGCACTGTTAACGTAGTGACTGAGACTATTTGGCTCCAACAAATTCTCATAGAGTTTGGCTTCACCACTCCACGGCCGACAATTCTACATTGTGACAATCAGAGTGCTATTGCACTCTCGAAGAACCCGGTCCAGCACCAACAGACCTAACACATCGAGATTCATATGCACTATATCCGAGAGCTCATCCAAGACTAGGTCATTGATTTGCAGTATTGTCCTACAGTAGAGCAGGTTGCTGACATATTCACCAAACCTTTCACCGAGAGTAAGTTCCAGCAGTTGCGAGCTCTCTTGGGGGTGCAAGATGTGTCATTAGGGGGGGTCAGCTGACTTCTCCTTCCTCTCTTATGGGGGGGACTTTTTCCTCTTTGAGGTTTTGTCCTTCTTCTTTGAGAGTCTTTTGTACATTCATCTCTCTTTTGGGGGGGAGTTTTTTCCCACTGGGTTTTCTCCCTTTCTCCAGTTGTGAGAGATTGCATTGCATAGTTTTGCTTGCATTTGCATATTGTACATGGGTACCTATCATGGCCTTATAGCTAGGACCCATCTTGGATTGTTGACTTGAGTCTTCATTCCCCTAAGTTGCACTTAAGGGGGGGTGTTGGTGTAAATAAATATTCATTTTGGATATTATTACACTTACTTAAGTTAACTTAGGATAATGCATCTCTTCGTAGTTTGGATTTGAGACACTTAGGGAAGTGTGCACATAGGGATAGAGCTTATAGGAGAAATTCCACCTTTTGTTGTCTTATTTTGCTGTTACACTCCACATTCGGTGGGTCATCCACCTCTTGTGGAATATTATATTATTTCTCCTACCTACCCCTAGTATTTCTTACCTACCCTTGTTTCTCATTGAGCCACATGTCATATTTGTGTGCTCATACATCCATATGGCCTTGCCTATATAAGCAGGCCTATATTCATTGTATTGGTTGATCCAGTTGATCATTTGTATATTGATGAGAATACAGTTTGTTCTTGTCATTCTATTGTCTCTTTTATGCTTTTCATTGTGCCCTTGATCTTGGCAAAATCCTACAGTTAATAAGGGATAATTTTGATAAATTGGAGCTAATGGTGAAGAAATCATCCCAATATCTTATGGCATTTGGGAGTTATTCAATCTTTTTTGGAAAATTTATCGAATAAAACTTCAAATGCATTTTTGAGAGTTTTAGAGGCCCCAAATCATGTCAAAAAGTGTAGATCTTATAAATCTAATAAAAGCATGGTGTAGATCTCTCTGCAAGATTTCCAACAATATATGATAATTGAAAATCCAACACTCGAGTTAAAAGATATGGCCTCTGGAAGTTGTGCTACTTTAGGAGAAAAATAAAATAAAAATAAAAAATTCTCAAAATATCCCAATAGACACCAAAACCATTTAAGGTGTATTCTTGGCATATTCCAATATAGGGAAATGGGATACAAAAGTGGTTGGCCTCAAAAGGGGGAGTTACACTTCCAAAATATTATGGGCAAATGGGGGTTGCAGGGGGATAGTACCTATAGTGCAAATTGTGGCTCTGACTCGCATATTATTGTAATGAGAATGCCCATGTAGCTATTACATGTTATTTTTCTTAATGTTATAATTTCCTTTCACTAAGAATAGAAAACAAGTATTTTTTTCTTCCATTTTACTGTCTATTTTCTTTGTTTATGTTGTGTGTTTGGGTTTATAAGGGGAGTACCCTCGATCAAATATATATGGTGAAAGGTATTTTATATTACTTATTGATGATTACTCTAGAATGACATGGATTACTTTTCTTAGAGAAAAATCTAAATCTTTAGAAAAGTTTAAAATATTCAAGTCTATGATTGAGAATCAAGTTGATGTTAAGACCAAATGTTTAAGGTCTAATAGAGGAGAGTTAACATTATATGGATTTGATAGATTCTCTATAGAGTATGGTATTAGAAGATATTCTTTTTCTCTTAGGACCCCTCAATAGAGTGGATTTGTTTAAAAAAAGAATAGGATTGTTGTTGAAATGGCTAGAACTATGAGGAAGGATGCTAACCTACATAATATGTATTGGAAGAGGTTGTGCATATGTAATGTTGTTTACATTCTTAACAAGGAATTGATAAGAGTAAATCACACAAAGATACCTTATGAACTATGGAATGGAAGACCTCCTATAATCAAGTATTTTAAAATATTTGGAAGAAAGTGCTACGTAAGGAGAGATCAAGAAGATCTAGGGAAGAATCTTTGAGGTAAGAGGAAATGTGTTCCAATATTTTCTAAGTGTATGCTACTAGGTTCATTCCAGTAGACATCTATTTATATGTTGTAGATAGGTATTTCATTGCAGTGAGAACTCTATCAAGTAGTATCCTTTATTGCCTTGAGTAGGAAAGTACTTGCTTATGAGTATTTGTTAAATTCAATGTGCTATACCAGTAGAGTTGATTGAATTTGTGGGCTCCTTTAGACCCCTCTTGCAAACTTTGTATCCTAGAATTATTTTAGTCCAATTCAAACAACCTATCTATCTTACATGCTTTTCAAGTGTCTTCTTTCTTTAGAGACAATTGAAAACATTTCAAACATCTCAAAATTTTGATTGAAATTAACCTCAAACTTGAGACTAAAACTAAGACCATTAGGATTGCATCCCTTGTTTTCTCGCATTTACCTTCCATATTTAGAATCAATCAAAAATTTCCTTGTATCTCGATCAATTTTCTTCAATCAAAACCTTGGGTTAAACATTTGTTGTCAAAACCTTGAATCTTTCTAATCATCAATTTGGCCTTCATCTTGGGTCAGTCTAGTCTATCGTCCTATCCATTGGGCTTGCACTCATCAGTCTAGTGCGAGTTTGACTAAGCAACCATTATCAAGTTTCATTATCTAAGGTCTAGACATTCCTTTGACAATCCTACCTAGGTTGCCTTTGTTTTCACATTATCATAACCTCAAAATCCAAAAACATTTCAAAATCCCCATAAAAAAATCCAAAAAAATCATAATATTCCAAAAATCTAAAAACATAGTCTTTAGATTTCATGTTGCTTTCATTTTGTCTCTAAGGTATCTATGTCTCTTTCATGCTTCTCATAACTCAATCCCAAAATAAAAATGAACAAACCCATAATAAACATCCTCTAAACATCAACATGGAATACACTAATCTTGGAGAATCAACCAAATCTTGCTTAAGAAAATTGATCCAAACAAACATCATTACCTTAGCTGAAATTTTTCATTATGAACCTCACATCGAACCAAAATGGTGGAAAGATACAAAAATTTTGTGAATACCATAGGACCAAAGGACATAGAAATCCTGGTTATAAAATTGAAAATTTTCATTCAGGACCTTATTGATCAATGTGACATTACTTTTGAAGAACATCCCAATAATTCACCTAAAGAGAAATTATACATATGTCAAAACACTTTTTCCAAGCATGATCAAAATCACACACCTATTCCTAGCAATGAATCATTCCAAAATAGCTTTCTTTATACAAATCCCCTCTATGATTCCTAAATTCTAGATCCAATGCCATCATACACTCCAATGAAAACCACTCTAGAGAGTCACATTGAAAATACATTCCTATAATGTCAAGATATGGACTCCATCCAAGAATATCCTATAAATATCAGAACTCCTACCCCATGTCAATAGGATAATCCAAAGATTGAAGAAATAAGTCTTGAAATAAAGCAAGATCAAGATCTCAAAACATTCCCATTACATCCAACATTTGACTAAGATCTCATTCCCTTTGATGATCCCACCATCCCTTATCATTTCATCCAAGATGATTCCCTTCCACCTCAAGAGAAAAGTGTCCTTCCAAATCACATTCATAATCCACAACGCGAGCAAGATCAATGTATCCCTTTACCTCCTTATCCACTTCAAGGTCTTATCTCCCTAGATGATCCCATCATCATTCCTAATCCCCCTCATGATCCCAATCCACCTAAAGATCACATAACCCCTTCCATCCTTTCCAGTAATACCATTAAAAATCAAGAACAAAGAACCCTTAAAATCAAGTCCAAAGATCCTCTTTCATGTCATGATTAGAGTATCCCTTCATCTCCATGTCATAATCCTCCATATCCACTACAATAACCCATCATTCCTCCTAATACCCCTCATGATCCCAATCATCCTCAAGATTCCAATACCTCTACCCAACCTATTCATGAACCCATTATGTATTGCATTGGTTCCTCCACTTTCATCCAATCTAGTTTCCTCCATGATCTTATCATTCCTTCTATACCATATCCCCCTCAAAATGGACTCGCAGCATGTTTCAAAAATAACAAGTACCCCATTGGTAAACATATTTGTCAAAGAATTCATTATCAAGGTAAAGGGTTTGGCCTACATGAACAAGGTATATTAGAACCACTTCATATCAAAGAAAATCTTGATGAATATCATGGCCTCAACTACATACCTCACTCTCAAGGCATCGGTATCCCTAATAAATCCCATGTCCCTCCATCTAAATCCAAACACCTACATTATCTCTCCTCTTAACCAAAGTCTTCATTCCTTTCATCCATCTTGGGTCCTTTATATGTCAATCCACTACCCATATCACCACAAGCACATGATCCACTTACCCTATCATAAATCAAGATCAGAAAAGGCACACATCTTTGAGAGCCTTCCAACCATCTACTCCCATCATCCCTTCCAAAATATCTCCCTATCACTCCTATCCATCCATGGATCCCATTCCTTTAAAAAAAAATTGGATTCCAAGAACAAAATCCATAAGTCTAAAAATCCACATACGTCCAAGGATCAACATGTCCCATCTAACAAACATGTGGAAATAGAAAAAATTGATCCAAAAGAAAAAGGAAATAATCAGAAGGCCACAAAGGCCCATTAAGAAAAAATAAAAAATAAAAAACCATATGGGTTCCTAAGTTTCTTATAGAAGCAATTCATTCCAAAGAAACATAAAGAAAATAAAAATCAAAAACCATGTGGATTCCAAAGTTTCTCATAAAAGCATTGCATCGTAAAGAAAAATCAAAATTGGCATCCAAAAATGCTATTCCAAATGCTTCCTTCATTCCTCCATCTAAACATCTCCCACCTTTCAAATATATTCCTCCATATTTTCCTTAATCCATATTGGGTCCTTATGTCCCAAAATCCATAACCACTCCATCAAAATTTCAATGTCCAAAAGCCACTTGTCCTCCATCTCTCCATCACCCCTCAAGGTGTGTGCCAATGTTGATCTTACCAACCTTTATATCTAGCCATACATAATTTTCCAACACCCCATCCATTATCCAACACCTATTTTCCATCCTCACATTCCTCCTATCAAATCCTTTGCATAAATTCTTATCTCGTTATCCATGTCATTTCGATTCCATCACCCTATCAACATCTTTAAACATACTTTCAAATACATAGTCCATTACAACACATTCAAGGGTATCATCCAAAAAACAAGATGCTTGAATCCTTCATCCATCTCCTATCATGCATCTATTATCTTCCCAAAATTTAAAAGCCAAAAATTCAAGAAAAACGGAAAATAGTAAAGAGAAAAAATCCATCCATTGGTGAAAACCTGGAAAATAGGCGCCTTGGGCAAAGTACCATGATGAAAACCTATCAAACATGCATCATGTGTAATTCATCATCCTCTTATGCTCTACAATTGGGGGAAAGTTTCATCCCTACTATCTCACCTATCACATCCTCTATTGTCCTTCATCCTCCACTATCCATCACCCTACATACATCCATATCCCCTTTTTCTACCTTTGATCTTGACAAGGCTAGGGATCTCCGTGAGCATTATGCATCCGATCTTCTTCACCTTATCTACACTCTTTCAGCCATATCCCTTATTTTATCAATTTCATGCTTCCATCATATTTTACTACCTTTAATCTTGTTTATCCTATCCATATCATATGTCCATCCATATTCTCTTTTCCATCCTTGATCTTGATCAAAACTAAGGACAAAAAAATACAAAACATGGTTTCAAAAACCTCTTGACATGTTTGTTTTCGTGGACCATATGCCATAAACTTACATTGCCATATATATTCCCTTAGCTGGGATAAACATGTTATCTCGTTGCAAGATAGACCTTGGAAACAAAATCAAATCTAATTCCATAATAAGCTACCTTCATCTTTGCTTTATCTTCCATCCCACCAGTTCCTTCATCCATTCATAATATTTCTTGCCTCACTAGACATTGGGGATAAAAAAATACATCTTGCTTGTAATCTAAAAATACCTAAAAAATTAGAAAAAGTCTTTAAAAAAATCACTAAAAATAAAAGAAAATGTCCTTAAGAAAGCCTTAAAAATTATATCAAAACTTGAAAAAATTCAAAAACATTTGAAAATGTCCATGAAAAATATCAAAACATCAAAAAACTCTAGAAAGTCTAAAAAAACCATAAAAGCAGAAAATAATCAAAACCCAAAATCATTCATCATTCATCGTCCATAATAAAACTATCCCTTGCAAAAATAAACGTATAAACAAATATGCAATAAATCAAAGCTTTGAGCTTAGCAAATCATGCATCAATAGACAAACTCCCAAGCTAGTCTACAACCTAACCAAAACACTTATCCTTGGCAAGAAGATTAGTATGGCTATTGACTTGTATGGTCTAGTGAATCTTATATTTTATTTTATTTATCTTTACATCATATTCCTATGCTACTCAAGGATGTCCACAAATGACTAGAGGAACCAGAATGATTCGTGGTCCTTTTTATTTGTTTTTTGTTGGTGATGTGTTTTGTAAATTTTTGGGGCAGTAGTATTTTGGGTGTTTATGTTGATACATTCATTTGACAAGTATCCTATGCAAAAATAAATTCAAGGATCACTATAATTATGATTGTCACACATACCTTGACCCTAATTAAAACAACCCTAAGATGGATGGAAACATTCTTTGTTTGCAATGTGTCTATTAATGCAAAGAAATAGCATCATCACCTTGGTCTTTTCATACCTTGGTGCAAATATATCCATTTTCTATATAAAAATACTATGATGATAAAATTGCACAAATGAAAGCTCATTTCATCAAACTAACTATTCTTCACTACTCACTGATCTTTCTTCTGGCTAACATTTCTTCTATCAATTAATCCATCTTTCTTAATAATCAAATCATCATTTCATATCAAATCATTTTGATCTATAAACTATTGCTTGTCTTATATAGGATGTGTCTTTTTTGAAACTAGACACTTGACGCTTGTCTTATGCGATATGTGTCCTTCTTGAAATGAGACATGATTAATCAATCAATCTATTAATCAAATCAGTCACCACACTTTGGCAACCAATCTTTATCAATCAATCATTCCAATCAATCTCAATCCAGTTAGTCAATCAATCAATCTCATGATATCTATTCTTTTTTATCAATCATACTTATCCAACTCTAATATTGATCAACCCTTATCTACAATCAACTAAGATTATTCATTTCTTACTAACCATTCTTCTCTTTCTTCTTCTTTCATCTCACATTCTTCTTCTTCTATCAAGAGATCGTTCATTCCTTTCATGCATAAACAATCTCTTGAGGGGGAATCCTACCTCCATCCCTTGGGCTGTTGGGGCATGATCTTTCAATTTTTCTTTGAAACAATATTCAAATTCATATTGTCTCAAAGAGGGGGAAAATGTAGACACTAAAAATTGTCCAAGTCTATAGCAATATTTTATTAATCTTCTTCTCAACTAGTTAAATAATCTTATTATTTAATTAGAAATAATTTTCTTCCACTTCTAAAATAATTTTTAAATTATCATTTCTTCTAGTATTTAATAACTAAATAATTTTAAATTATTTAATTAAAATCTATTATTCATCTTTAATCAAACAATTTTGATTCATTAATCTCACGTCAACTAATTATTTTTTCATGATTAAATAATTATGCTAATTATTTAATCCCTAACTAGTCTTCCCCTTTGATTAAATGATTATGTTAATTATTTAATCTTTAATTAACCAATCATCTAGATTAAATAATTCTTTTATTATTTAATCTTTTTTAAAATCTCTCTAATTAAATAAATTTTATATTTATTTAATTATCTTCAACATGTGGGTGAAAATAAATAAATATAATTTATTTATTTAAACTCCACCTTCTTATCTTATTTTTAAACTTGCTAATTTCATCTCCCCTTCCAATTCACGAGTTTCTAATTTCTTCTCCACTTTCACTCTCAACTTGCTAAATCCAGTCTTATGTCTTTATCCTTCAAAATGGTAACTTTCAGTTCCATTTGATCATGTCCATTCATTTCTTCATTGTCAAATCAATCTCATATGTTCAATAAACTCTCAATTTCTAATTTTAATCCATCTCTTTTCTTATTTCAGTTAACTACGCCTTCCAAATCTTCGCATTATCATATCATGTTGCTTTTGTGCACACTTAATTTATAAGAGCTAATTTGCAAGAATACTAGATGATCAATGGAGGTCACGAATTTTATGTTTGGTATAGCTTGTTTTAATTTTTATTTTTAATGCATCGTGAATTCATCTTCTATTGGTTGTGTGGGTTTATTTTGCATAGAATTTGGAGTTTGTGGTTGCTCGAATGGTTCTTTGCAAGTTTCCCACTTTCTTACATGAAAACACCCACTCACACTAATATTCACTTTATTAATCCTATGCAGATTAATTAAAAGTGTAGGAAAGACCTAGGAATAGGAAAATAATTAACCAACTAGGAAATATGAACTTACACTAACAACTTGGACAGTCGAAGGTCCACTAGTTGTTATGTGTTTACTTTATTAGTAGGAGCAATGAGTTGGATAAGTGACAACCAATAGTTGTGACTTGTCCACCACTAAAAAAAGTATATGGATGCTACACATACATCTAACTAGGTAGTTTGGTTACAAATAACTGGTAATGCTATTTGTTTTGATTGTAAGAGAGTGATGATCAGATGTGATAGCCAAAGTGTCATATGTTTAGCCAAAATTATTGTGTATCATAATTATACTAATCAGTTGATGTTTAATATCACTTTGTTTGAGAAATGATTGAGAATAGATAGGTCTTGATTGAAAAAATTGACACTTTTGATAATGTTGCATATTCTCTTAAAAATCTAGTAGCTAGAGACAAGTTTTCTTAGTGTAAGAAGGTCATGGGCCTTGATTAATGTACTAAATTTTAATTTTATGTGTCTCTATGGATATAATTTATAATGTGTGATGTCAAGTGGGAAAATGTTAGGATTTAGGTGCCATCAACCTTGTAAATCCTTAAATTCTTTGTTCCCCTAATTTTATTTGCAATTTACCCATAAACCACTTATTTAATGGCAGTAAAAGAGAACATGTAAAGATGGAGATAAAGTTAGCATTTTTACTTTAGGAAAAGGAAAAATAGATAGGAATCCACATTAGAATATTCCAATTTTAGGTTGTAGGACACATGCAAGGAGTTGTAAGTGCATGTACGTTAGTTATGACAAATGTAATAAGTTATCATGAGATACTATGAGTCCATTTATGATATAAGACTTCTTTATTGATTTTATTTATTGAGATGCCTTATGAAAACTATAAGAACATTTGTAACTGGTTATTTTTAGCTACATGCATGATTCCAAGAAGGAAGGTGTGAGATTTGTCTAGGCAATTTTACTGCCTATTGTATTGTGATACCATAGTAGTATTCACTCCTATAATTTCTATATATTAGGGTCTTGAGCTAGTGGTTTGTGTCAAGTTTGTTTAGTTGTGCAAGTAACATGGTGGTGTTTGATTCTGCAAATTTCTTCAGAGAAGTGTAATGTTGTTGTATTCTCTCTTTGGACTAGTAATTTATTTGTCGCTCTTTCCATGGTGGAGTTTTTTTCTCTTAGGGGTTTCTCCATGTATATCTAGTATTAATTGTGTTATGATATCTATTTCTTTATTTGACTCTATAATCACATTCTTTAAGATTCAATCTTTGAAATTTAGATTTCCAACCACTTAGTTTAAGTTCATGTTGCAAGATTTTCTCACCTTATTGATCAACATAGGCAACACCAAATGAAATTCATATGCAAGTAGTCAGTCAAATATTCAAATATCTAAAAGGTACAATAAATTTTGGGTTGTGGTATCGAAGAGGTGAATATTTCACCCTCAGAACATACATGGATGTGGATTGGGTTGACGATGTTGATGATAGAAAAAACACAAGTGGAGGAGCATTTTTTCTTGGTAACAATCTTGTATCTTGGTTGAGTAAGAAATGGGATCTAGTTTCCTTATCTACAATAGAGGCATAATGAATTGTACTATAAACTTGTTCCACATAGGTTCTTTGGATGAAACATGCATTGAAGGATATTAAGGTTGATTATGGGAATCCCATTTTCACATTCTATGACGATACAAGTACAATCAATATCACAAAGAATTTGGTTATGCATTCTAGACCAAATCATACTCTAATGAAATATCATTTGTAAGAGAGGGGGGGTGGATTAATAAGTGAAATTAGAATATGTTTCTACAAAGGAACAAATTGTTGATATTTTTATGATGCATTTTCCAAAAGAGATTTTTGAGTATCTGAGAGAAAAATTGGGAACAATGTAACTCTCATCTAGTCATTAAACCTTTTTAAAGAGAAAACATTTATTTAGGGAGCTATTCAATATCTTATTCAATTATTCCTCGATACCCTCTACCATTGATGTCAAAGGGGGAGAAGCAGAGTAAGGGGTAACATTTCAATCAATGGAGCTGTATGATCTAGTTGCATTCATAAGATTATTTTTTTATGGTTTCTGTAGACACCTAAAAAAATGTCTCATCGATCTTACACTAATTATTCGTCTATTTAATTAAGTAATTATTTAATTAAATGAACCTATTCTTCTATTCAATTCAAATCATTATTAATTGTCCAAACTTTTGCATCATTCTAATTAATTAACCCTATCTCAATTATTAATTAAATATCAATTATTTAGTTAATTGCGACTTATTCCTTAGTTAAATAATCTTTATTATTTAATTAATTCAACTTCCTAAGTTTAAATAATTTTATTTAAATTATTTAAATTCCTCCAATTCCCCAAATTATAATTCCAATTAATTCCATCTAATTTCATTTCATTTCTCCCAAATTATAATTCCAATTAGTTTCATTTCCTCCAAATTCACATTTCACCAAATCTGAATTTCAATTAATTTGATGTGCATTTCAGCATTCGAAAGTCCAAATTCAAATCCAAATTGAAAATAAAATTCAAATTCAATTTCAAAATCCTACAAAACATGCTAAAATCAGAACTAATTGATCAAATCAGTTAACTCATCAATCATCCTTTTTAACTCACAATCACCTTTTTCTGACTAATTCATCTAATTAGGCATCTCCCTAATCAATCCAGTCAACTAGTTAGTCAATTTGGTTTACTGATCAATCAATTGAGTTTACTAGCCAATCTATTTAGTTCACTCTCCAATCTATTGAGTTAACAAATCAATCAACTTTGTTAACTAATCAATCTAAATCAGTTATCTATCAATCACCACTTGAGTTCTATTTCTCACCCCCTTTGTATTCAAAATCTATAAATTCAACCTCATTTTCTCAATTCAAGATAGAGAATCACGGTCTTCAAAGCTATTGTCCATCTTATGCAAGAAATCAGTGCAATACTTGAGAGCCACCTACATCAACAATAATGGAGATGAGCAATGGAAGCCTTGCTATGTCAATTGAGGGAGTTTTAGATAGATCTTTCTTTCATTTCAATTGATTTTGCATCATTCCATTGTAATTTAGGAGTAATATTAATTAAATTAGAGTTGTGACTCGCTCTTTGATATCTGATTATAATTTACACTTGTTTTACCCCTAAGTACAGTTTCCATCAATGGCAAAGGGGGAGATTGTTAGATTTTTGGCATTGATGCCAAAAGACAAATCAATGGCATAATTGTTGGAGAACTTGTGCCAAATTTATGGCACTATGATCAATTTTTATTGATCAAGAGGTATTTAGTTATTAAATTGTACAAGTATTTAATGTTTTCCGTCCATGCTTGAAGGAGATTTAAGTTAAAACACAAAATAATATTTTTATTAGGGAGGACCACCTCTTGGTCTCCCCCCCCCCCACCCCTTTAAGGAGGAATTCAAATAATATTTATTTTTGGTGACCCCTCTACAAGGGATGACCTCCTTGAAATTAGTGCTCACTTTGAGAAAGAGAAAATTAAATAATAAAAATTAAGTTCTATTTAATTTTGCATGACTTGTTTAAGGAGTTGCAACCCTTGGTTGAAGAGTTGTTTGAATGAGTATAAATAAGAGACTTTTGTGAGATTTAATATGTAAGAAATTAACAAATACCTTTCTAAATTTTAAAGTAGTCTATAGTATTTTGAAGAGCATAATTTGAAGATAAAGTTATAATATATTTATGAGCAACATTTATGCAAATCTTGTGAAGAGGTTTATGAGCAGTTTTTACAAAGTAATTTTGAATGAATTCTTAAAGATAATTATGTTGGTTGAAAATTTTGTAACCTATGTGAACTTACAAAATTGTAATTTTAAAAATAGTAACATGGGATATAATCCCTCATGTTCTTCTGAGGGGAGGCTCCCCTTTTAATTGTCTAATCTCTTCTATTAAAACAAGATACAACCTTTAATTTCTATTCTAAGAATGAGTGGTGCATCATCCTATCTTATTTTTTCAAGATAGATGTTATTTTTTTCCTCTTACTTCAAGAAAGAATTTACAACATAGAGCAGCGATAATTCTTACATCTTGACGTTACAAATTAACTCTTAAAAGAAAGAATAAGAAAAATAATGGATAAGGAGAGAAGCAAAGTTTCCATGAAGGGTTGAAAGTCCCCCATTGCTTCTCTAGGATGGGAAAGAGTGCTCAAGATAAAAGTATTGAAGTCACTTCTCTCCTATCAACCTTTCTTCTAATAATTTCTTTTGTAACACAATGTGTTAACCAATAAACCAAAATAAAGCACAAAATATTTGACAAGATTTATGATTATGCTAATGATAATAATTTTTTGAAAACAATGATAAGAGAAAAAAAGTCTTCCAATCACAATCTTCTTTTTCCCAAGATAATGCAATAAAGCACAAAGTCTTTTATTACACCACTTCAATATATTTCAGCTAATCTTAACTAGAAAATATCAATGCGAAGCACAAAGTCTTCAAAGTGATATAAATCTCACCAACTCCTATTTTAACAACAATAGCCAAGATATGACACAAAGTTCATAAGTCAACAATTGGCTCTACACTTTAACAATATTCTCAACTTGCCTTCACTTGAATACGATAAGAATTTATAACAAAAGTGACATAAGAACACTCTCACCACAAACCACAAATGAATCCAACACAAAGTCTAGATGCCAAAATTTTTCTTCTTATTTCATCAATTTGCAAAATCACAAGAATGAACACAAAGTTTCACTTCTCAGTTCTTCACTTAAGAAGAGTTTTGGCATAAGATTAAAGATAATATCTATGTGTATTACAAAAATAAACCTCATTTATATAGGAGAGAGGTGCTAAGAAAATCTGGAAAAAATATGACTAATTCAAGGAAGAGTCATGATTGACTTTGGACTCATGCATTGCCTATATGTAAAAACTAAATAAAAAAATGACACTTCAAGTGTCAATGTCTTATTCAAAATTACATCTAACATGGAAAACTAGTAAGTGTAACAAGACACTCCATTATGATCCTATTTCATAAAATCCTTGAATTTTTGGAGTACTGCTTTCATCTACTCCTAATCTTGTCCTTTAGTATGACGTGTGATGACCTTGACCCAAGTGATAGAATCTCCAAGGTTCATGTAACATTTCTTATGCTTCTTTACAAGCAAGGCTAGATCATCTAGATTCACCTAGATATCAATTAACTTATCAATGGAGAATAATGAGAAAACTTTCTTGTCAACGTCTTCACCAATCAGCAAACTGAACTCTTCGACAATAACATCATATTGCAGAAGTTTCTAATTTTCATCAACGAAAGTGAATGGAAGAGTTGATATCTTCTCAGTAATGTCCCAACCCTTATCATTGCATTCCCTTTGAGATGTCTTCAAATCCTTGATAGGCATCTCAAGGGTATTCATTTGATGTTCTAGAATTTCCCTTTGTTCAATGTACATACTCCTTGATGGGATCATACAATTGTCAACCAAAACGTCTAACTAGAAATTGTCTAACTTCAACCAAGAGTCAAAATTCTTTTCACATGTTTCCAATTCAGTTGGGAACAAATTCAAAGTATTATCATTCTGAACCTTTACCTCCTCAAGACTGCTTTCCAATGGTGTAGAAGCACCTAGGAATTAGGCTTATAGTATTTTCTCAAATTTGTCTTGTACTAACCTTAGCCAAGTTAGGTTCTTAATAAGGACTCCAGGAAGGTCCAAAGAGTGAGTGTGATGAGTCAATTGTAAGCCTAGTTGAGTTAGTTTCTTCCTAGGTTTGCATTTTGTGCATAGGTAGTGGTTTGAGTAGGAAATTGACCTTCTTGATGGTAAAAAGTGGTAAAAATTGGTGTGAGAATGAGAGAGGTTTAGTATGGTCTTAGTAATGCTTAAAAATTCATGAGTAATGACTTAAAATAGGTTTTATAGGTTGGCAAAGCAAAAAGTGCAAAATTGTAAAAGTTGTCATCACAACTTTTGTCCTAAAATGCTTAGCGATGGAGTTAGGGATAGCACAATGCCATAGAATGCCTCCACATGTGGGGAATACTATAAGAAACTCCTCTTGCATGGTTACCAAGGTTGGAGTTTTGTTTTTGTATGATCAACAATCTGAAACTACTCATTTTCGGATTGTTTGTCAATATTTTGGCTTCTTTGCTTGCAATGTGAATACAAATGGATTGAATCCATTGATCACATAATGGATTGACTTTCCTTGGTGTTTTTTAGAGTCATTTAATGTATTTAAAGCTTTGTAGTTAGTGTGTGTTAGTATTTTTATTGCTTTGTTTTCAATCAGCCAGTTTTGGCTTGTAAATAGCAATTTTGTGTAAAATGGTTACCCCATAAAATCCCTTTGTGCTACCATCATGGCCTATTGGGACATGGAATAAAAACACTTATAAAATGTAAATATGTAGGGAGAAGTTTTGGAAGTGAATTTTGACATATCTATCACCTTGTTCTAGGCGAGTCTAGGAGCAACCCGGCTAGAGAAGACGGGGTGAAATTGGAGTAGAAAGTGCAGGGGTGAATACCTAACCACAACCAAAACTTTTGGAGAGGTCCATGAAGTCAATATAGTGTTTCCATTGCAAGGAGAAGCCTTGAAAATACCATAAGATGCCCATTTCATAAACTTGACCAGTCACTGCCAGTTGGGAGGCCTAGAAACCCTTCAAAACCCTCATTTTTGGGTTAGGGCATTGTACAGTGAGTTGGGAAACCAAAATCACTTAGGGATAGGTGAGTGTTTGAAGAAAAACCAACCTTGTTGGAGGGTCTTTTGGACTATTTTCTTCTAAGCCCTAGAAAACCGGATTTTGGAGGCTTAAAAGGGGCTCATTCCTTGTAGCCCTTTTCTATGCAAAATGGTGAAATCGGTAGGAAGAATGATGGATTTAAATCACAAATGGACCCAAAAGTTATTTATTTCATGTTAAAATCCACCTCCACACCTCTGCAACAACTCACAATAGCAGGAGGTGAAATTGACAAGTTGAAGACAAGACAACAAGAATGAGCATATGGGAAACACTTTGAATTGGTAGGGTTCCTAGTTAAACACTTGATGCAAACACATTGAGATGGGAAAGAAGAAATCCCTAGAAGAGATTGAGAAGGACTTGGAGGTCTTGGAGCATAGCTAGACCTAGAGAGGTTGGTGGAATTGAGCAACACCAACTAGGTGAAGTGTGAGCAAGCTGGGTGAACCCCATAAAATTGGTATCAGAGCCTATAAGATTTGGGCTAGGTGAGTAGATGTCCTTTGTGGAATTTTTAGGAGATAACAACATGGTGACCAATGCAAAGTTGGCAAAAAAAGTGGATGATCAAGAGGAAGAAAATAGACTCCTAAAGGAGAAGTTGATTGAATTGGAAAGTAAGCTTGGTGAGATTGAAACCAAGGCACATGAAGTGTTGGTAAAGGTTGAAGGAGCATAAGGGAAGGGTAAAGAAGTGTTAGAGATAGACAAAGTACCTAAACCTGATCCTATCTTAGAACAAGAACCTTTCCTAAAGGCATTGAAGGCCTTAAGTGGTAAATCACTAGAAGGATTGCCATTATTTACTGGTAAGATGGAAGCAGAAGTGGTCCTAGAATGGATAGAAAGCATGGAGAACCATTTTGAATGTGAAGGCATAACTGAAGCCCAAAGAGTCAAAGTGGCCAAATCTAGGATGAGGGGAGCTGTTCTCACATGGTGGAAATTTGTGCAAGATGAGAGAAAGAAAATGGGCAAAGCACCCATCTCTTCTTGGAAAGGGATGTTAGTCAAAATCAAAGAAGTCTATCTCCCTGATGACTATGAAGTGTAAATTCATAGGAAAAGACAAAACTTAAGACAAAAAGACCTTGATGTCAGTAGTTATATGAAGGAGTTCCATAAACTTAGCCTTAGATCTCATGCGGTGGAAGAAGAGATTCTTAAAGTTGCTAGGTATTTAAATGGTCTATGGTAGAACATCCAAGAAGAAATCAGTATAATGAGCCCAAAGATAGTTCATCAAACCTATCAACTTGCCCTTAAAGTAGAAGAAAAATTGAAAACAAGACATGATTCAAGTAGCAATAGGGGCAGGGGTAGAGGAAAAGAAAATAGAGGCCATAGGGGAGGCTTTGGAGGAAGAAGTTCTAAACAAAGAACACAAGGTGAGTCTAAACTCACTGAGCAACAAGAGAGTGGCACTAGTAAAGGAGGATTCAATAGAGGAAGGGGGTCAAACAGTGGTTTTAGAGGAAGATCTATGGACAAGGTAGAGGTTCCTCATATTTTGCAACAATGAAGTGTTACCATTGCAACCGACTTGGTTATCTAGCATATAGGTGTCCAGAGAAGGGATCATCATCACAAGTAGTGAAAGGAGAGTGAACTATCTTCAAGAAGAGACTTCAAGCAGCAAGACTTTAGAGGTTGCCTTAGAATCAGAGGTAGGTGACAACTTGATGATAAGAAGAAATTTGATAAAAGAACCTGTCAGAGAAGAGCCTAGCCAAAGGAGGTCATTATTTAGGATCAAATTCAAGATAATGGACAAAGTTTGCAAAGTGATCAGTGATTTAGGGTCAACAGACAACATTGTGTCAAAAGAGGCAGTGAGTAAGCTTAAGTTACAAAGGATACCTCACAACAACCCATATAAAGTCACTTGGTTGAACAAAGGCCAACATGTCCTAGTCAATGAGCAAGCATGGGTGGATTTTACCATTGGGAGGTATAAGGACAAAGTGTTATGTGATTTCCTACCCATGGATGCATGTCATCTTCTATTAGGAAGACTATGGCAATTTGATAGACAAGATATTCATGATGGAGCCAAGAATGCATACTTGTTCAAGAAATATGGAGTCACATTCAAGATTCAATCCATCCTTTAGGAAGGTGGAAAAAGGGCAGCAGGTCCTAATGTTCTTTTGGTGAGTGAAAAATGGTTCTTGAAGACACTTGAGGAAGGTGAAGGTATAGGGTTTGCATTAGTAATGAAGCCTAAAGAGGAAGACAAGAAAGAGCAACCAGATTTGCCAATAGAAGTTCAAGACCTATTGAAGAAGTTCAAAGGCATAGTGAGTGATGGACAGCCAGCCACCTTACCTCCTAAAAGAACCATAAGCCATCAAATAGACTTTATTCTCGGAGCATCCTTACCTAATAAGGCACTTACAAAATGACTCCCCAACAAAATGTTGAGATTGCCAAGCAAATCCAAGAGATTTTAGACCAAGGCCTAATTAGGAAAAGCATTAGCCCTTATGTTGTCCCTACTATGTTAGCCCCTAAGAAAGGTGGTACTTGGAGATTGTGTACTGACTCTAGAGCTATAAATAGGATCACCATCAGATATAGGTTTCCAATTCCTAGAATAGAAAACCTAATGGATTTTTTAGGGGAAGCAAAGTACTTTACCAAGATTGACCTTAAAAGTGGATACAACCAAATTAGGATTAAGGAGGGTGATGAGTGGAAACTGTATTCAAGACAACAAAGGATCTTTATGAATGGCTTGTAATGCCATTTGGCTTATCCAATGCTCCAAGAACCTTCATGAGACTCATGAATGAGGTGATCAAGGACTTCATAGGCAAATTTATGGTGGTATAATTAGATGATATTCTCATATTCAGTAAGGATAGGGCAGATCATATTAATCATTTGCAAAATGTGCTACAAAGATTGTATGATGAAAAGCTAACCATGAACTTGGAAAAGTGTGAATTTTTTAAGTAGGAGTTGTTTTACCTTGGGTTTGTGTTGTCTCAAGGAAACCTCAAGATGGATCCTAGCAAGGTTGAAGCCATAGTAAATTGGCCTACCCCTAAGTCAACAACAGAGGTGAGAAGCTTCCATGGACTAGCCTAGTACTACAGGAAGTTCATTAGGCAATTTAGTGCTATATGTGCACCAATGTTGACACCATTAGAGGTGGAAGGAAGGCAAAGTTTCAATGGAATGAACAAGCAAATAGAGGTTTTGAAACCTTGAAGGAGAAGATAGCTACTCAACCGGTGTTGGTATTGCCTAGTTTTGAGAAACTCTTCACAGTGGAATGTGATGCAAGCAATGTTGTAGTAGGTGTTGTCCAAAGCCAAGAAGAAAGACCAGTAGCTTTCCATAGTGAGAATATAAGTGATGCAAAGAGGAAGTAGTCCTCTTATGACTTGGAACTATATGATTTAGTGCAGGCTTTGAGGAAGTGGAGACACTATATCCTTCCTAAGGAATTTGTAGTCTATACGGACAACCAAGATTTGAGCTTTCTAAACTCACAAGATAAACTCGGTCATAAACACATTACATGGGTGGAGTACATGCAAGCCTGACATTCACAATCAAACACAAAAAAGGACAGTTGAACCAGGTTGTTGATGCATTGAGCAGAAGACTCTTGACAGTCCAAGAAATTTAGTTGAGGAGCATAGGTGTTGATAGTTTTAGAGACCTATACCAGGAGGATGAAGACTTCTCAAATTCCTACAAGGTGTTAAAAGAATACCAAAATCATTTTCATAGTGAGTATTCTGATTTTACCTTACAAGAGGGACTATTGTTTAGAGGTGGACAACTTTGTGTGCCTAGAGGGTCAATGAGAGAAAATCTCATACAAAAGAAGCATAATGGCAGCCTTAGTGGTCATTTTGGAGTCAATAAGACTCAAGAGTTGGTTCAGAGGTATTATTATTGTCCAATGATGAATCAAGATGTGAAAAAGTATGTGGAGACTTGTATAGTTTGCCAAAAGGCCAAGGGTACTTCTTCAAATGTCGATTTATACCAACCTCTTCCCATACCAAATAGACCTTGGGAGTGCATTAGTATGGACTTTGTAGTAGGTTTACCAAGGACAAAGTAGGGATTTGACAGCATTTATGTCATTGTGGACAGATTTAGTAAGATGGCCCACTTTGTACCTTGAAAGAATACTCATGATGCATGCCAAATAGCTCATTTGTTCTTCAAGGAAGTGATAAGGATACATGGTTTACCCATGAGCATTGTTTCAGATAGAGACTCAAAGTTCATGAGTCATTTTTGGAAAACACTTTGGCAAAAGCTTGGCACCAACCTATCTTTTGGATCAGTCTACCATCCACAAATAGATGGGCAGACCAAAGTAGTTAAAAGAAGCTTAAGGAACTTATTGAGGTGCCTTACCAAATAATATGGTCAGACATGGGATCAAGTGCTATCACAAGCTGAATATGCTTACAATGACACAATAAATAGGACCACCGACAAGAGCCCTTTTGAAGTGGTCTATGGTGTTCACCCAAGGGGTATTTTGGAGTTAAGGGACTTAGGTAATGCAGCAGAAAGAAGTGGATATGCAGAAGACTTTGCTCAGTCAATGAAGGAGGTACATAAATTAGTCAAGCAATCATTGAAGGAGAACACAAGAAAGATCAAGCAAAAAGTTGATGAGAGAAGGAAGAACCTACAATTCCAAGTAGGATATATTTTCATGGTGCACCTAAACAAAGAAAGGCTATAGCAAGGGGTACCTAACAAGTTGCAAATGAGAAGGTTGGGTCCATGTGCCATTCTAGCCAAGTATGGAGAAAATGCATACAAGGTGGACCTACCTAGTGACATAGGATTGTCACAGGTTTTCAACATAGAAAACTTAGTTGCCTACAAAGGACCAATTCAAAGTTCAAATTGCAGTCACTCAGAGGTATCAGATGATGCAAACAACCTTTAATTACTAGAAAAACCAAATCCAAATGCTGAAAAGGTATTGAGTTCAAGGATCACTAAGAAGACAAGGCATCAAATCTATTGGGAGCACCTAGTCAAGTGGAAGGGTATGGATGTTGTTGAAGCTACATGGGTGCTTGAGATAGATTTTAAGAAGTTAGGCATTGATCTGAATCTGATCCCCAAGGAGGCGACTTAGTTTTCTTTTGTTTGGGAGAATGGTGCAGGAGCACCTAGTACTTAGGCTTATAGTATTTTCTCAATTTTGGCTTGTACTAACCTTAGCCAAGTTAGGTTCTTAATAAGGAATCTAGGAGGGTCCTAAGAGTGAGTGTGATGAGTCAAGTGTAGGCCTAGTTCAATTAGTTTCTTCCTAGGTTTGCATTTTGTGCATAAGTAGTGGTTTGAGTAGGAAATTGACCTTCTTGATGGTCAAAAGTGGTAAAAATTGGTGTGAGCATGAGAGATGTTTAGTATGTTCTTAGGAATGCTTAAAAATTCATGAGTAATGACTTAAAATAGTTTTTATAGGTTGGCAAAGAAAAAAGTGCAAAATTGTAAAAGTTGTCATGACAACTTTTGAAAGGTGTCATGACAACTTTTGTCCTAAAATGCTTAGTGATGGAGTTAGGGATAGCACAATGACCTAGAATGCCTCCACACATGGGTAATAATATAAGAACCTCCTCTTGCATTCTTACCAAGGTTGGAGTTTTGTTTTTGTATGATCAGCAATCTGAAACTACTCATTTTCGGACTGTTTGTCACTATTTTGGCTTATTTTGCTTGCAATGTGAATACAAATGGATTGAATCCATTGATCTAGTAATGGATTGAGTTTCCTTGGTGTGTTTTAGAGTCATTTAATGCATTTCAAGCTTTGTAGTTAGTGTGTGTTAGTGTTTTCATTGCTTTGTTTTCAATCAGCCAGTTTTCGCTTTTAAATAGCAATTTTGTGTAAAATGGTTGCCCCATAAAATCCCTCTATGATACCATCACAAACTATTGGTAAATGGAAGGAAACCACTTTTACAATGTACATATGCAGGGAGAAGTTCTGGAAGTGATGTTTGACATGGCTATCACCTTGTTCTAGGGGAGTCCAGGAGCAACCTGGCTAGAGAAGATGGCGTGAAATTGGAGTACAAAGTGCAGGGGTGAATACTAAACCACAACCAAACCTTTTGGAGAGGTCCATGAAGTTGATACAGAGTTTCCATTGCAAGGAGAAGCCTTGACAAGACCATAATATGACCATTTCACAAATTTGACCAATCACTGCCAGTTGGGAGGCCTAGAAACCCTTCAAAACCCTCATTTTTGGGTTAGGGCATTGTACAATGAGTTGGGAAATCAAAATCACTTGGGGATAGGTGAGTGTTTGAAGAAAAACCAACCTTTTTGTAGGGTCTTTTGGACCGTTTTCTTCTAAGCCCTAGAAAATCAGATTTTGGAGGCCTAAAAGGGGCTCATTCCTTTTAGCCCTTTTCTAGGAAAAATGGTGAAATCGGTAGGAAGAATGATGGATGTAAACCACAAATGGACCCAAAAGGTATTCAATTCATGTTAAAAGCCACCTCCACACCTCTGCAACAACTTACAATAGTAGGAGGTGAAATTGACAAGTTGAAGACAAGACAGCAAGAATGAGCATATGGGAAACACTTTGAATTGGTAGGGTGTGAGGCCCTACCCCGACTCATCCTAGCATTTCAGTATTTTTCATGTTGAGACTATTATGGATGCTTTATTTTTATACATTATGGATTTGGAACTTATATTATTCCATGATTTGGATAACATTGATATATATTGATGCTTCATTTCTATGCATTATAGATATAGAACTCTATATGATTCTAGGAGAGGATTACTTTGTGATGATGTATGTCATTATTGGAATTGTAGGACTTTACTATAATGATAGAAATAGGATGCATGTTTTATGTATGGATCAAAATTATGTGGATTATGATAATTGCTTATGTGGATTTATTTGGATATAAGATATATCGATTTGTTTAAATGTAAATTGTATGCAGAGTGTTTGATGTGTATTCTTATTCATGTGCTTAATATTATATGAGGTTACTTGAATTACTAATGTGTAATTGAGATGCACACAAAAATTATCCATGTGACCATGGAAATACTATGGAGAACCAAACCTAGACCTATGTACGTTCGTAAAGCCAGGGGTTGTCTATTTGGAGAGACAACACCCCGTATGTATTGTATTTTATTTGTAATAGTAAATGATGCATGTGTGTTAAATTTTATTATTGATTTATTTAAATCCAACAAGAGACAATTTCCATGTGTAATTTTGTAATGTATTTTATTGTGTCACTTGACACGTGATGATTTATGTCTTGAATTTTGACTTGTCTCTTGAAGGGAGTTGTTCAACTATAGCTTTTTCAAAACATTTGAATGTGGTTCTAAATTTTCCTTGGGTAGAGAGTCTTTCGAGTGGTCAACATAGGTTGGACCCGAAATTTAACTTCAGATGGGTTTATAAGGGGTCAAATGGACTCCTAGGGGTAGTTTAAAGGTGTTTCTTAAAGCCCATAAGGTATACCTATGAGTTAGGAGTGTTTTTAAGCATGTGTCTACTCCCATGTGACTGTTTAGTCGTCCCAAAAAGTGGATTTTCTAAGATGTGCGAAAATTCAAAATTAGAAGGTCCCATCTAGTTTAGATAACCTTCCTTTCTGTTGAGAGATCCTTTTTGATCTTTTTCTTACTTTTTCCTTTTTCAATTTTAGAAACCTGTGAGAACTCTCACTGAGGTCTTCTTAGGCAAGAATGAGAGATTTTGTGGGTAATCACCCACTCTCCATTTTTGGAGACTATGCATTTTGAAAAGTTGGTTTTTGGATTCGAAATTTGGCTAAATGTAGAAGGGAGGATTGTGGATTTGGGCTGCTCATCCTCAAACTAGTTCTAGCATACCTTTGGGCATATTGAAGGTTGGTTCATCTCTTTGCTTTTTACGTTGCATGTCTATGTTGGAAAGTTTGGTTGTATGTGAAAATGATTCTCTTGTATTTTCTTTTGTGAAAACTTTTATTATGCAATCTGTCTTTTATTTTCTTGTATGCATTTTTAGTGTTTTGGGAGTAACCAAGGCCTTCTACTCTTGGGAGAGTAGGATGGTCTTGTGGGTGGTAGAATTTTGATAGCCCTTGAGTGAGAGACTCTCTTTATGAGAGCGAACTCAAGGGGTGTATTTGTGACCCTTGCTGCATGGCCTAGTTTGTGCATTTGGGGGTCAGAAGGGGAGAAAGTATGGCATGAATGCCTTGGGGGGCATAAGGAATGTGGAGTTAATGATCTTATGAAATAAATTTGGTTTCCATGAAGTGGCATTGTGTTCTACCATTCTTGCAGTCTCCTTAGGGTATTTGGTCCACTACCACCCATGTAAAATCATCACATTTTGTGATGAAGTGTAGCCTTGGTTGGGAAAGTGTTTGCTATATGTTTTTTTCCTTTCTTGTTGTGTTTGCATGTCTGTAACCTGTCTAGGGCTTGGTTCTCCAAGCTTAGGGGTGGCTTCTAGTAAGCCTAGGCTGGGAGGTGAGCACTCCATGGTCAAGCCTTATGATTTATTTGTAGGATTGCTTGGAAAGGAAAGAAAAAGACAAGCTAGGAGTTGCTAGTTTATGTTCTTGATTTGCAGAAAAAGAATAAGAAAAGGGATGCTATATTTTTCAGTTGTAGAAATGTAAATAAAAGTTGCATGTTGTATTTATTTTGAAAGGAATGTATTCATTTATTTAAAGTCCTCATTTAATAGAAAAGAGAGACTAGATGGGTATCTCACCCAATTGTAATGTTGACTATATTGCCTTTTGAATAAACTTCAAAGAAATACATTATTTTTAGTAAGTATTATTTTGTTGCAAAAAAAAAAATGAAATGTGTATTTATGGATTTAGTTCCTATAGTTACTGAAATAATATTTGTAGTATGCATGTTAGTTTTGAAAATAAAGGTTCATTTTATCCCCTTATGCATAATGAAAAACAAAAGGGAAATAAGTAAAGTAGAAAGCTTGCATGTTAGTGAAAGAAAATTATGCATTTAGATTTAATTATTTATGTCCAAATACATATCATGGTTTAATAAATTTAACATGCATATCTCTAAGTTTTATTTCAATGACTTCTAGACTAATATAGTTGTTGGTTAAAATTATTTAATTCTGTCAATTATTTATTTGTAGAAAATAAATCTAGAGTTAATTAGTCTATCTCTAACTTTAGCTACATGGAAACCAAAAAAAAGGAGAGATACATTGTTCTAAATCTGGAAATTTTTAATCAATCTGTTAAAAGTTCAAAAAAAATCATATCATACATTTGCATGGTAAATTCTGACAGTTCTGATACTTAATATAAATATAGATCCAATAGCCAACAAGATGAGAGGGGGGGGGGTGAATCATACAAACTTAATCATCCATAAAAATATGAGATTCAACCTCGATAACATATATATTAGTCATATAACCAAAAATTATCAAACATGCAAACTCAAAAGCATATCAACAATATAAACCTCATAACACCAGATTTAACGTGGAAACCCAAATAGGGAAAAACCACTGTGGGATTTCGGACCCACTCAGAAATATACTCTTCTAGAGTATGCTCGGTTAAAAGAAAATCCTATTAAAGATTACAAACACATTGCTAGATGTGCCCTGGTTAAGGGATTTCCCCCAGATCTATTAGGATCTTCACTTTGTTAGAAGTGACCTTGTCAAAGGATTTCAAACACTCAATTTGAATGTCACCTTGTTAGAGGATTTACATATAAGACTATTAAGTCCACTCGGTTAAGAGATTTCCTGTCACTTTCACAAAATAACAGTAATGAAAATCTATCTGCAACTTCACATCTAAAATGCTAAAGCAGATTCCTATTTGTTCAATACAATCTAGACATAGAACTAATCTTGTCTATCTGTTGGGCATCAATACTCTATTATTCTAACAGGTCTTCAAGCTTCCGTGCTTGGTAATCACTATGTAGCATCCATGTGCATACACTTGCCCACATACATTGTTTATCAATAGTTTCCTATTTAGAAACAATCTTCTAACCGCTTAATCTCATTGATCACATTTCCCATGATCAATCATAGCCATCAGATCTTCAATCTTGTCCAGGTTCAATGTATTCTTCCGATCTGAAAATGTTTTACCCCACCTTGGAACTTGCACATTCACCTTGGAACTTGTGTTAGGGTAATGTGGTTCAATCTGAGCTATAGATTTTCATGTCGACTTTCCATTGCCTTAGATTCGTTAACAAACTTCTTCCACGGCTTACTAATCATTGATCTGCTCCAACTCATCAGCTTCTTTCATTAAATATCACATGTAAACATTTAATGCATTTTGTTATAGCTCAGTTACAACTTGGTGAATACTAAACTTCACTCAGTAGACATTCTGCCTTCATTTATCAATAGCAATAACCTTAGGGTTTACCGACTAGGTTCTTTACCTGATAACATAGTATAGTATTAACCTTTACATTTTACAACATATGTATGATGTTAAAACAATCTAAAACATCATGATCTCATCATTGTCTTGACTCGGTAGTAGTTGCCCATTGAATAACTTATCCACTTATTCATCATATTCTTTCCTGTGTCTTTACCGGCTTCTTTATAATCTTCATATCATACTTCTCAAGATGTGGTAACATCATACTGAATTAGAAAATCAATTTCTTGACATCAATGACAAAATAATAATATCAAGATAGTAAAACATCTTTAATCAGTTATGTCCATAATCATCAATAACCTTCTCAATATCCTTATTGAAATGTCAACAATCTTTCATTGTCTGTTATACTGTAATATTGCCAACAATCTCCCCCTTTGGCATTGATGGCAAAACCAATTGATTTGACCTTTAAAAGATTTGGATTGTTGTGATTCTGAAATGCTGAAATGCTCTGCCCCATACATTAGACTTCTCTTCTATTTTCAATCTCTATTTCAATCTGTAGTCTTCTCTCAGTCTTCTCCCATATATTCTCAGTCTTCTCCCCCTTTGGTAGGTCTTCTCCCCCTTTGACAACAATGCCAAAAAGAATAAAACTAAAACATAATTTCTTTCTGTAAGAAGTTATTTCCTGTTGTTGTGTATCAACTGAGTCTTGGTCAGAGCATTTGACTTCAATTCTTGTTCCTTGTATCATTCTCTGTATTATTCCAGTATTACTTCCAGTACACTTTTTAGAAAAACATTCTAAAGTGTATCACTCCAGCATCAACTCCCCAAAAGGTATTCAATAGAGTCATCGAAGTGATGCTTTCACTGAACTCAGTCAGTGAGTAGAAGATAGGTGTAGGACCCCTAACTTACTTCTGAGACATTCAAAAGTGTCCTTTGGTAGTGGCTTGGTGAAGATATCTACTATTTGCTCCTTTGTGCTAACATATTCCAACACCACTTTCTTCTCTTGAGCTTCTTCTCTAAGATAATTATATTTGATAGATATGTGCTTTGTCTTAGAGTGCATAATAGGATTCTTTGAAATATTAATGGCACTAGTATTGTCACAGAATATAGTTACTAGCTCGGTAACTCTCTCATTTATACCTTCTAACAGTTGTTTGATCCATGCAATGTTGGTACAATTTAGTGCTACTGCAACATATTCAGCTTTGGCTGTTGACTGAGAAACACATCCTTGTTTCTTGCTAAGCCAACTCACTAGACTTTCTCCTAAAAAGAAAGCTCCTCCACTTGTGCTTTTCCTGTCATCAATGTTGCCTGCCCAATCAGCATCAGTATAAACTTTCAAATCAAAATTATTTCCTTTTTGATATACTAAGCCATAATCTTTAGTGCCTTTCAAGTATCTGAAAATTCTTTTGATTGTCATCATGTGTATTTCCTTAGGATCTGCAGAGAATCTTGCAACAATACCTACTGCATGTGCTATATCTGGCCTACTGTGAACAACATATTGTAGCTTTCCAATCATGGATCAGTAGAGTGTCTCATCAACAGATGCAGATTCATCATTCTTTGATAGTTTACAGTTGGTAGTCATAGGAGTACTTACTGGTTTTGAATCCTCCATTCCAAATTTCTTCAAGATTTCCTTTATGTACTTGGATTGAGTAATGAAAATCTCATTTTTCATTTGCAGTATCTGTAAACCTATAAAATACCACTGATTAATGACATCTCAAATTCTTTGCTCATTTCATTTCCAAAGTTCTTGCATAAAGAGTCATTTCCACAAAATATAATATCATCAACAAATATGGCTGAGATTAGTACTCCATTCTCATCATTCTTCATGTACATGTTGTTGTTCTCACTTGTCCTTATAAAACCAATCTTAATCAAATAAGAGTGCAATCTTTCATACCATGCTCTAGGTGCTTGTTTCAGACCATATAAAGCTTTGTTCAATTTACATACCTGATCTTTATTATTGTCTTCAACAAATCCTTCAGGTTGTTCAATGAAAACTTCTTCTTCTAATATTCCATTCAGAAATGTAGATTTGACATCCATTTGATATATCTTGAAGTTTTTGAAAGGAGCATATGCCAACAATGTTCTTACTCCTTCAAGTCTAGAAACAGGTGCAAAAGTCTCACCATAATCAATTCCTTCTTCTTGGGCATAACCTTTGCAAACTAGTCTTGCTTTTTTCCAAATGACCTCACCTTTTTCATTTAGCTTGTTTTTGAAGATCCACTTTGTATCGATTACATTTTTGTCCTTCGATCTTGGGACCAGTGTCCATGTGTCATTCTTCTTGATTTGATCAATCTCTTCTGTCATAGCATTTATCCAATCTTCACTGTTAAATGCCTCTTTCACCATTCTCAATTCAAATTCAGATATCAAACATGTGTTATGTCTCAGTTTGTTCCTTGTCATCACTGGATCATCCTTATCTCCTATAATCTGACTTGGTGCATGGTGTCTTCTGACATACTTGGCTAATACAGGCTTGGTAGGCTCTGTATGATCTTCTTCATCACTCGGTAACTAGATATCTTCTTCATTTTCTTCAACAGTTATCTCGATAGGACTTCTCGGTTGCACATAGACAAATTCATCATAGTCTTCTGGTTCTTTGGAATTTCCTTCATCATTTCTTTCTGCAAATTCATCAATTTTCACATTTGCACTTTCTACTATTTTGTTAGATGATTTGATCAGACATTTAAATGCTTTGCTTCTAGAAGAATATCCTAGAAATGTTTCTTCTTCACTTTTCTGATCAAACTTGTCATTTCTATCATCTTTATGAACATAGCATTTACTTCCAAAGATTTTAAAATAACTTACATTAGGTTTCTTGCCATACCAGATTTCATAAGGTGTCTTAAAAGTACCTTTCTTCAATTGAACTCGGTTCAAGGTGTAAACAGTTGTTCTTATTGCTTCTCTCCAAAATGTTTGTGGAACTTTCTTTTCAATCATCAGGGTTCTGGCACAATCCACAATAGATTTGTTTCTTCTTTTAGCTATTCCATTATGTTGTGGAGTCCTCAGTGCAGAGACTTGTCTTTTAATACCATGACCATTGCAAAATAGGTTGAACTCATCAGATGTGAACTCTCCTCCTCTATCTGATCTAAGACATTTCAGTTGTCTTCTTGTTTCATTTTCAACTCTAGCTTTTTACCATTTAAACATTTGAAAAGCTTCTAATTTTTCTTTTAAAAACATTACTGACATCATCCTTGAATAGTCATCCACAAATAATATGAAATACTTATCACCATAATAACTTTGAACTTTCATAGGACCACAAAGATCAGTGTGCACAAGATCTAAAATTCCCTTAGAAGTGTAGGACTTACTTGTAAAGCTTGATCTTGTCATCTTACCCATCTGGCATCCTCAGCACATAGCATTCTCAGGTTTTTCAAGACTCGGTAGACCTCTTACTCGGTGCTTCTTACTTATTTTGATCAGATTATCAAAATTAACATGACAAAACCTTTTATGCCATAACCAGGTATCATCAATTTTTGCATGCAAACACTTATTGTGAGTTGAGTCAAGGTGAAATGTATTACCTTTTGTTTGTGTCCCGGTAGCAGCTAACTTTCCATTCTTGTCATGAACTTTGACAATTCCTTTCTGAAATTCTATTCAGTAACCTGTGTTATTTAGTTGTGCTACACTCAAAAAATTGTATTTCAAACCTTCAACCCAATAAACATCATTGCATATTGCATTATCAAGAAGTGTTATGGATCCTTTACCTCTTACTGGACATGGTGCTTCATTACCAAATCTAACATAGCCTCCATCATAATCTTCTAACATAACAAACTTGTGTTTATCTCCTATCATATGATGTGAGCATCCACTATCTATAATCCAAGAATCATTAGTGTTTATGTGAGATATTAGGGCTTTTCCTTCATACCTTTCTTCATTTGATCCATCCTTGGTAGCCACATAAACAACTTCCTCTGTATCAGTCTCATTTGATTTATCATCGTTAGATTCCTCATCAGTTATTAAGCATGTCTTTCTATCTCTTCTTCTGAAGTCTCAGTGTCCTCTATAATGGTTATCTTTCTATCTGTCATCTCGGTAATCTCTCTTTTCAGTAAAATCTTTGTCAGGACAGTTAGAAGCCATTTGTCCTATCTTATCACAATTGAAACATTTCAAAGGTAGTTTTCCTTTATACTTACCTTTGCCTCTTGGTAACCTTTTGGCCAATAGTGCTTCAAACTCTTCTTGCTTTTTGATTTCTTCATACAGTTTGTGTACCTCTTCCATGTTCTTCCAAAATCATTCACTTGCTCCACTGTGATCTCCTTCAGAGTACTTATACTTTCTTTCATTGTAATCATTAGATTCATTCAGTTGAAAAGAACTAAATGCATATTCAACTTTATTTACTGATGACCCACTATTATCAAAATTACTTAACTCAAAAGCATGTAGCTTACCAATAGTAGCATCCAAGGAAACTGGTATATTGGGTACACACCTCAATTCATTGATTGCAGAGACTCGAATTGCATAGGCAAGTAGAAGGGTTCTTAACAACTTACTTGTTACATCCTTTTCTTCAATAGTTCCTCCTGCTCCTTTGATTTGATTCACAATCTCCTTTAGTCTTGTACTGTACTGGGTTATGTTCTCACCTTCATTCATCCTCATAGATTCAAGTTGTCCTCTTAGACTATCTACTTTTGCTCTTTGAACATGTTCATCTCCTCCATATACAGATATGAGCTTAGTCCACATTGCCTTTGCATCAGTACATCCTTCTAGATCATTAAACTCTGAATCGGTCAATGCAGATGTTATTTCAATCATTGCTTGAATATGTTCATGCTTCGCCTTTATCTCTTCCATAGTCAATGGATAGGTTCTCGGTGCAACAAAATCATTCTCCAGATAGTATATAGCATATTCTCCAACTCCTGATAGATGTAGCTTCATGCTTTTCTGCCATGTAGAGAAACTTGACTTATTCAGCTTAGGTGTATCCCTTTTATACATCTTTGGATCTTTAACTCAAGTGCCTTTAAACTTTCCTTTCAGAGTCCAAAGCTTTGATACCAATTGATACTTAGATCCAATAGCCAACAAGATGAGAGGGGGGGGTGAATCATACAAACTTAATCATCCATAAAAACATCAGATTCAACCTCGGTAACATATATATCAGTCATATAACCAAAAATTGTGAAACATGCAAACTCAAAAGCATATGAACAATATAAACCTTATAACACCAGATTTAACATGGAAACCCAAATAGGGAAAAACCACTGTGGGATTTCGGACCCACTAAGAAATATACTCTTCTGGAGTATGCTCGGTTAAAAGCAAATCTTGTTAAAGATTAGAAACACACTGCTAGATGTGACCCGGTTAAGGGATTTCCCTCAGATCTGTTAGGATCTTCACTTTGTTAGAAGTGACCTTGTCAAAGGATTTCAAACACTCAATCAGAATGTCACCTTGTTAGAGGATTTACATATAAGACTGTTAAGTCCACTTGGTAAAGAGATTTCCTATCACTTTCACAAAATAACAGTAATGAAAATCTATCTGCAACTTCACATCTAAAATGCTAAAGCAGATTCCTATTTGTTCAATACAATCTAGACATAGAACTAATCTTGTCTATCTGTTGGGCATCAATACTATGTTATTCTAATAGGTCTTCAAGCTTTTGTGCTCGGTAATCACTATGTAGCATCCCTATGCATACACTTTCCCGCATACATTGTTTATCAACAGTTTCCTATTTAGAAACAATCTTCTAACCGCTTAATCTCATTGATCACATTTCCCATGATCAATCATAGCCATCAGATCTTCAATCTTATCCAAGTTCAATGTATTCTTCCGATCTGAAAATGTTTTACGCCGCCTTGGAACTTGCACATTCACCTTGGAACTTGTGTTAGGGTAATACGGTTCAATCTGAGTTGTAGATTTTCATGCCAACTTTCCATTGCCTTAGATTTGTTAACAAACTTCTTCCATGGCTTACCAATCATTGATCCGCTCCAGGTCATCAGCTTCTTTCATTAAATATCACATGTAAACATTTAATGCTTTCTATTATAGCTCGGTTACAACTCAGTGAATACTAAACTTCACTCGGTAGACATTCTGCCTTCATTAACCGATAGCGATAACCTTAGGGTTTACTGACTAGGTTCCTTAGGGTTTACCGACTAGGTTCTTTACCTGATAACATAGTATAGTATTAACCTTTACATTTTACAACATATGTATGATGTTAAAACAATCTAAAACATCATGATCTCATCATTGTCTGACTCGGTAGTAGTTGCCCATTGAATAACTTATCCCCTTATTCATCATATTCTTTCCTGTGTCTTTACCAACTTCTTTATAATCTTCATATCATACTTCTCAAGATAAATCAATTTCTTGACATCAATAACAAAATAATAATATCAAGATAGTAAAACATCTTTAATCATTTATGTCCATAATCATCAACAACCTTCTCAATATCCTTATTGAAATGTCAACAATCTTTCATTGTCTGTTATACTATAATATTGCCAACAAATTCAACCCTAGATATCATGTGCATCCAAAATATATACATAAAAATATATATATATTTATATATATATGTATATATATATAAATATACATGTAAAAAAATATATATATAGATATATATATATATATATATGTATATATATATGTGTGTGTGTATATATAAATATATATGTACATATAAATATATATATATATATGTACATATAAATATATATATATATATATATGTATATATAAATATATATATATGTACATATATATATATATAAAATGAAAAAAATAACGGGGGCTTCGGGGGGGCTGAACCCACTGTGTGGACACACAGTGGCGTCGCGGCCTCCACTGTTTGGACACACAGGGGATGGCTCGTGGCCCGCCACTGTGTGGACACACAGTGGGCGACGCCCACGGCCCGTCCTCCAAAACCACCGCCGCCACCTGCAACACAAGCCCTCTGCCATGGCCTCCTCCCTGCCAAAAAAAAAGAGAAATATAAAACCCTAACCTGGTTCGGGTTAGGGTAGCATAAAAAAATATAAAAGAAAGGAAATGAAGGGGTTAACTTTTTAAATAAATAAAAAAATAAGAGATTAGGGTTTCATTATTATTTAATATTTTAGTTAAGTTATATGGGATATTTATAGTTTAGAAAATATATATTTTCATATATATGTGTTTTAATAAATATATATATATATATAGTTTAAAATATGAATGTATAGGTCAAATTGAAGATTAATCATTTTATTAGATGTTTATATTATATATATGTTTTTAATAAACATATGGGTATATTTAAAAATGATGTTTTAAATTCTAATTAATTTGGAGTTTAATCTCTTAGGAACTTATAATAACTTTATAAGTTATTTTGACTATAAGGGATTATTTAGTCTACCTAAATTTAGGCTATTCCAGGCTAAATTTTATAGGGAAATTTTCATTATGGATTTAATTAACCCTTTAGTCGAATTAGATTAATCACCTTTTAATTATTGTTAAAATAAGATATAGACAATTAATAATCTAAGTGCTAGGACTACTTTTATTTAGTTCCTAAAAGCTATTAATGATTATTGGAGGTTAATATTATCCTTGCCAATCAAATTAGAGATTTGTGATTTAATTTAATCTATTGATTTATATTGATGAGAGAATAATTAATTATTTTAGTATTCTGCATTTAATTTAAATACTATTTTGCTTACTTGAGTTAGTGGTTAGAGTTAACCCAAACACGGTTAAAGACAAACTTGTTAGTGCATTTCATATTAGCCAATTTAATGTTATTAGGTTGTTATTTTTTTTTTTTAAAAATCTCGTTCGTGCCCAAAAGTTTGGGCATGACATAGGGTTCCTAGTTAAACACTTGATGCAAACACCTTGAGATTGGAAATAAGCAAGCCCTAGAAGAGATTGAGAAGGACTTGGAGGTCTTGAAGAATAGATAGACCTGCAGAGGTTGGTGGAAATGAGCAACACCAACTAGGTGAAGTGTGAGCAAGCTAGGTTTACCCCATCAACCAAGGTAATTGTTGAACACAAGATATGAGTCCCTTGACTCAATAGCCTATTCATCCATTCTCCCACTATTCTCCCACAGGAATTTATCTGCTCATCTTGACTTACCACCTGTTCATCTACTAAAGAAGTGAGTGACTCAATTACCTTAGAGGACTTGGTAATCTTGATCAAAACCTCAGTCAATTGATCAACCTATTTCTTCAATCTATCTTTCTTCACCTTCTTTTTATCGTACATTGTCATAAGATGTCAGAAGGAAGGTTCAACATCCTCAATTGTACCCTCATGTGTTTGTTTTCCCAGATCAATCTTCTTGACACTAATACATTTGGCCTCAAATTCTAATGAAGGTTTCCGATGGACAAGGCATATTGTGATCAAATTTGTTTTGTTTTTTTAAATGCCCGAGTTCATCAGAATTTCGATACTAAACAATAGTTGGAATTCTGACGAACTCGAGCATCATTATTAAAAAAAAAAAATGCGGGTTCATTTTAAAGGAAACCAAGCACAGGTTGGGAGCATTGTCTGCCAAAGTTGAACCTTCTCTTGCCTCCCTCCCCCCCACCCCCCCACTAGGGTGATCTCTCCACAACCGCGCACTCCTCAAGTAAGGTTTTTTTTAAATAGATAAGTGCTAACCAGAAGGGGATAGCTCCCTTACATTCAGCCCTAACAGAGACTTCTTTCATACTAATCTACTACATATTAGAGAATAACCCTATGAGATAGACTAATTCAAGAGTGATTGGAGGATGATCACTAGCCGCTCTCCAATCTCCTTTACTTTCATCTCAGATACCATCGAAAGCCAGCAATCCTCCATATCCAGCAACCTTTGGAAGGGGGCTAAGTTCCTGTTGATGACCCCAATTCAGTATAGCTCCCAGTCATCCTCGATTAAGGCCTTCTTTCTTTCCTTTTCTTCTTTTTAACAGACGTGGTCACCCTAATTCTCATAGTCAGAGTCCTCATCAAAATCAAAGGAGATATAGTAAGCAGTGTTGAAATACACTCTCAACAGACTTACCCACCTTTTTTATTCTAGATTCAATTTTTTATTGGCTACAGCCTACCCATCTATAGTGCGAATAAAACCATCTATATTTTGAATGCACATCTCCTTTGAATCTAGGACATCCACCATTGAGCATATCACAACCTCATATACAAATCCATCACACCAATGCCTACCTCTTCCAAGGATGGAGGACGCCAGCCTCCACACCGCATCAAAGACTCCTTTGTCTATGTGAAAGAACCTCCTGCATTGCACTTGAAAAGTCTCATCTCTGCACATGCAACTTAAGCTGAAATGATGCACCATATCTGCAACTAAGATAATAACCATCATGTGCATCCATTCTTCAATAAAGCATCCCTTTATAATGATCAACTCTTCGTCCCTCTGGGAAAAATCTGGGATTGATTAGACAAAATCTGACTTTCTAGTCAGTTTCCCATCCTTGCTATCTTCCCTAAAGCCTTAGCCATATCTTTCCTGGAGTACGAGCACTATACTTTAGCTTATATTTCTTATTGTATTGAGTCTAAACTACCACATTCCATTAATTGAGATAGGTATGGAGAGATTTATGAAAATGACCTATCACATTTCCCTTCAGGCCTTACGATTGACTATGAGTAGTTCCGTCTACTTTATCCTATACCCGTTATGTTATTCTGATGTTCACGTGCCTTATAATTCCTTACAATCCTTACTAAATCTTCTCCCTGTGTCTACATATTCAATTTTAAAAAATAAACATATATATCCTCCATATCCTTGTACTTGTAGTGTAATTGGTGTCATTGTCAACTAGTGAAATAGTGGTTGTTGGCTAAGAGATGTTGGGATATCAATGGCTTAGATCCTATAGTCTTTGGCCACTATCTAATGAAAGAAAAATCATAAGACCCTAATAGGATGTTTTAAAAATTAAAACAATGATCAAATTTGAAAACTTTTGTATTTCACAACCTATTTGAAGCTTGAGTACTACCAAAACCTTCTACTACCATTGTAGAACTATCTATGCACCATTACTAGCATCAACTAGTGTTAGTGATTATTTCATGCTAACATTAGGAGTGCAAAACTATGCAAAAATGTACCTTATTTAATCTTGAATACCAAGTTATTAGAGAAATCTTCTTTCTTGGGGTATAAATTTTACCCATAGCATTAAATTCTAACCCTTGAGAGTTGGTAGAAATCTCTCTTTAAGAATTGTGTGGTGGTATATGTTTGAATTCCAAATTGTCTATTTTTGTTAGTTTTTAGTGCTATTAAATAATGCATTCTTTCAAAACACTTAATATGTCAAAGTTTTTGCATAGGAATTTATCTATTTATTTTTAATAAGTGATCGAGATAATTGATAGCATGGTACATAGTGGATTAGGTGGTTTTTCACTTGGAAAAAGAGAGAGAAGATTGTTCTTATTTGATAACTGAAAGGAGATTAAATTTTGAGGTCTTATTATGTGAGCATTAATATGAATTTCAATGTGAAAAGTTTATGGTGTTCATATTTTTATGAGGCACGTATGATGGCACATTAAATTATTTGATTTGGTTGTTCCTAATAAGGTTTATAAGTGTTTCCAAATTTTGGACATTCACAAAGATAGGTACACAAGGTGTCTTTTATTTTGAGGGCATGATTGACATGTGTATAATAAGTGGAGTCTTGGTGAGAGAAACAAAGGTCAATTATTGTTTAATAATATTACTAGATGATAAAAATGATATATATGGGAGAAATAGAACAATTGTGTGTAATAAAATAGTTACACATATAACTGTATAAAATAGAAATGTAATAATTACATTGAGATTCCTCACTTAGTTAGAATAACTGTAACTCCAAGTTGAAATACCATGTTCTGAGTCCTAATCTCCTCAATCATAATCATTAAATAGTTGGAGAACAAACCATATTGACCTCCACACACATAGGACTCCATCATATTGTGTTTTGACCCTTGGAAGGGTATAATTCTTGATCTTAGGCTTGTAAAATCATTGGACAAAATTTCATATTGATTTCAACACCAAAACCTTACCTGTCTCCAAAATATCAAACTTCGCAATATATAAATTCTTTAAACCTATCGACACGATCAATGAAAGAAAAAAATAAAACAAGAAAATAAAGTTAAAAATTCTTCTCATGCAACACCTCATCTAAAAGTGAGAAGCTAGCTTGAGATGATGGAAATTATTCAAACCTCTGATTCCACCAACCTCCAAAAGTGAAGGCTCGTAGTACTAATACATTATTAGGACTTAAAAAATAATCATTAACAAAAGATTCATAATATTACAAATCCTCGCCCTAAATTTAGATTAAGTTACCTTCATTTGATTGATCTTTGATTTTTCCTTTAAGAAGATCATTGGTTTGAATTCTATAAAATCATATTATGTGACCCTTTATCTTATAGTAAAAACATGCATTTTTTCTTTTGTTTTTACCTAACTATTTATTATCCTTTGTGAATATAGTTCTTTCTCCTATTGAGGATCATCTTCTATATCTTATTTTGTCCTTTTTTATTCTACTAGAAGTGTTAAAATCATATCTTGTAAAGTTTGTGAAGTTATTTTTATTGTATTTTGAAGACAAGTTGTTTAACAAGATACTTTTAGCATCGTTATCATCTACTAGAGCCTTAACTTTCTCTAGATACCTAATGAGAAGTCTCAAATTAATTATATGATTTGACATTGTAATTTCATCTTCTAATTTGAACCTAAACAATGGTAGTTTTAGGGAAAAATTTGCATTAACCACTTTTTCTCTAAACATTTTGTTCATGGACAAATATCTACTGATTACTTATCCAAATCCATATGATGTAGTTTAGAGTGATAATTAAGAAAGACCAATAATAACCTTGGTTTTATCATCTCTACTATTCGAATCCAATAGCTTATTTTCATCTATAGGTGCCTTTTCCTTTCCACTTACTATTTCCCATAATATTTTATTCATTACTTTCAATTGTATTTTAATTCATGATACATGGAAATTGAATCCAGAATATTTGTCTAATGGAATCTCCATAAAAATAAATACAATTTTTATCGCTGCAAAAAAAATTCTTATGAAGAAACTACACAAATCTCTAATATTATTTACTATCAAATAACCTCAAGTACTCTTACAGTCAAGAAAAAAAATCAGCATATGATCTTTGACAACCTCTCTGCTTTGATACACCTCACCATCATTGTGTAACTATGCAAAAATGTTGTCAAATAGTCTCTCCTAAATCTTTCATTCACTATTGTACCTTGCCACCAATAGGTAGACCTATTATAGTCATTCTACTTTAAAATTTCTAGTATCTAGAGGGATTGAACCAATAAAATAGCATGTTGGAAAGAAACATATGTATTTGAACTCAACATCAAGTTTTAATATAACTATTACTTCCAAACTCTTGTCACCTATCACAAACCTTTAAAAAAATCATAAGGAAGAGAATTTGAAATATCCAATTCAATCGAGTAAAAAAAGTAATTAAACAAACCAAATCTTGTTGTTAGAAACTCTTATAACCAACTCTTCCATTGATCAATATTTATCACACGAGACACAAACATTCTTTAGAAATGAATGTGATTTTACATGCCCTTCTTTGTCTTCAAATGTCTTAATAATCCTTCACATAGGTATGTTAAAATATACAACTTCAATTTGAAAACTACAACCTAGACTTTGTTTACCCAACCTATCTTCCTTCTCATATAATTAAATGAAACAAAAGATAAGGACACATCTACTTTCCTATGCACTAGTTAGATCATTGCATAAGACACACACCTCTACCTATGTGCATCGCCACGTAATACATTTATTATCTTCTAGAATATTTGAAAACCTTCTATTATGCCATAAATATCATTAATCTATCAAACACATAGCAATAGAGATCAAAAAAAAAACTTACATTATTCTTCACAATGCCACATATTTTGTCTCCATACAAAACAACCTTCAACCAATGCCTTCATGCCATTTTTTAGTGCTTTGATACAAAAATGAGAGAAACAGATGTGAATAATTATTCAATGATATTATAAGATAAGAAAATTAATATATACTAGAGAAATGGAATAGTCATATGTAATAGATCAGCTACAAGCATAAGTGTATATAGTAGAAATTTAATACTTATGCTAATACTTGTTAATATAAGAGTTTATCATGAGTATAATGATGATGATTATTATTCAATCATGGTTGTTTATATGCATGCAAGCTTTGTCAAGACACATTGTTGTATGTGTTTAACATTTGATGATGTGGTTCAGTTTTAAGAGGTTCCTTGTATATCTTTGATGCTTGTTTAGCTTATTTTGAATAGGTAAATCAGGATAGGGCACAAACCTAATTATGAAATATACATTAGGGTAGAAGAGATTAGCCTCATAATGGCTAAGACTATGAAAAATCTAAATAGAAGAAAAATCATAGAAAGAGCACAAGCAAACAATAAAAACACATGACTAGAAGGAGACTATCCAATGCAATTAGACCAGCTAATGATTACCCATGAGATTGAGGCCCTTTAAAACTTACCATTTTTTATTAAGGATTTCTAAATTTTTCATGAAGGATCATTCTTTGGTAATGTTGTTCTCTTGAGTGGGAATGGAATGGGTACTAGATTTTCTTTCTCTTACCTTTCATATTAGAATTGAGAGACAAGCAAGTAGTACCAACCTCAAACTCCATGATTCACCTATCTTCCATCTTCTCCAATTACTATTGAAAATCCCACAAGATATCCATATTTTTATTGTCTCCTTACAGTATGCCACAATGTCCTACACATTTTTGATAATTTTACTTTGATTGTTGTAGACACTTTTGTTAGTCTCCTCTATCAACACAACAACAGACTTTATTTTCTCCACCTCTTGCTCAAAATTAGCTCATTTATTGAACATTTAATCCATTTTGTAAATGATGTCTTTTTTTTTGGATTTTGACATAACACCCACATTCGCCAAGTAATCTGCTCCCAAATTAGCTTCCCGAAAGATGTGATTCACTTTTTACTCCAATATTTGTTTCAATAGTTCCAAAATGGATTTTAAACATCTCCCCAATTTCCAATACTGAGTGTTTCCATTCTTGATTGTGTTGATTGCAATCTATGAGTCTCCTTCAATCTCCAGAGGGTAAAAAAAAATTTCCACACAATATCTCAAACCTCTCTCGAGTGATATAAATTCTACAACATTATTGCTTGCAAATCCTAGGTAATCAGAGATTCCAAAAACCATCTCACCCCTATTGTCCCTAATTATGCATCCATATCTTGCCTCTCCAGGATTCCCTTTGGCAACTCCATCAAAGTTCAGCTTGAAGTGCCCTGGTTCCGAAGCAATTTTTTCCATATTATTTCCACATGGGTTTCCACATTTTTTAGAAGCCCATAATATCTTCACAAACCCAATAAGACATGGGGGCGTGAGGCTTCAAAATACCACAATGAAGGTGGAGTTAAATGAAATGAGAGGATATTACATTTCAAAGCTTCTGCAATCATCGATAGAGTACCAAATTTCTCATTCAGAAAGATCAATCCAAACTCTATCATCCTTATCCTCCAAGGACTAATCACCAACCCTTGCCTCCAGTCTATTTATTTTCCTTTTAGAAATGCGAAGATGGGCCAAAATCCATCTAATAATTTCATTTTCCTTGTTGTAGGCTATACATAATTCATACTTTGTCTTCTACCTCTACCAAACCCAAATCATCAAGGGATAAAATAGGGGAGTGGGGAGGGGAACCTAGGGTCAATGAAGAAGGATTATGGGAAAGCATAGATGTATTAAGGAGGGATTCATTTGGGGTCCATTCAAATCCAGTAGTCCAAGAAGAAGAGGATTCATTGGAAACAATCTCCCGGTTCGCAAGATGAATCACAATCTTCTCTTTGTGGGGTTGAGCATGAGACTCAACATGTGTGTGTGTGTGTGTGTGTTGGTGGTCCTCACAACTGGAATGGCAACTAGGTTATAAAAACTTGATTCAGGGATTGGACATCCTTACTAAACAACTAGCTTTCCTGTAGAAAAGGCTCATTTATTTAATTGACCAGGGACGTAAACTTGAAATGGGTCAACATGGTATGTGCACTAAGTTCATATTACAACCATTCTATCCTACTGCAGGAAAGGAAATTCTCTAAAATAAATGTGCAGAAACATGATGAACTAATATTTAATCAGAACTCACAACTGAAAGTAACTTAAGCAACTTCTACCAAATGATAAAGTTCTGGCCAGCAGATAGGGAGTACTCTTCCTGCTGTGGCTGCAAGAACAGACACAGGAATTGTTTCTAGTGGATATCGGAATAGCCAAATGCCAAAACAACAACTATTGCAAGATGGAAATTAATTGAAAAACACAAAGGGACTACTCACCAAGTGGGCCCCCTTGAGTGAGTATATCCAGGATTCTTAGATTGCAACTGATAAGCTCAAAATAACATTGACTTCTTTAGTCCAAATTGACTACAATATACATAAGTCTGAAAATTGGGTATTACAAATACTATGGTCATTCTATCCTTGAGAGGATAGAGAGACCTTTTATTTATAAGGAAACTTATAACAGATTCCTAACTGATCAACCCACATTCCAATGAAATAGGCAAACAGATTTATTATACTAAAGAAGAAGTCTGCGTAGAAGAATAGAACAACATATGTCCTACAGTTGAGAAGATATAGCATGATTTCCTTCCTATATTTAAGCTCCACTAAGAACAATCATGAATTCCCCACAAACCACTCTACTAAGGAAGCGATCAAATGGTTACGGTCTTCTTCAATGCATTTTTTCTTTGACTAGGTCTGCATTGTAGCGGCATGTTTGATGTTCCTTTAAATCACCAGCTTAGTCTTTCCTTCTTCTCGGCTAACCCTACATCATGGTGTTAACGTGCACAAAAATCATATGTATCTACCAATATTAACATAACATAAATTAAACCATATTTTAAGATTAATTTAGATAATTTGCATAGATGAACCATTTAGAAATCATTATATGACAACTTTAGGTATATGATTAATCAATTTCAGAAATACTTAAAAATGAATCAACTAGGAAAGTCTTCTAGCCCAAATATTATCTAGACACAAGACCTACGCAGGAATTCTATGACAAAAATCTATCAAAACAAAGCCATTATTTTGGCTCATCATGTGTCTGTGTAGATCAAAAAAAATTGGGTTAATCATGAAAAGAAAAGCATGAAATTGATTTTAGTTAATTACAAAAAACTCAATCAATTGTGCTAATTTATCCTAATCTAACCAACAAAATAATTAAAAAAAAACTTAATGATTCAAACCATCCTTGTGTGCTTCTTCAATTAAACTTTGTTGCTTCTCCTTTCATCTCTAATTTTGATACATTTCTCTCATCATGCATGTGTAAATATGAAATGAAAGCAAGGAAGTGATGTTCGAGATTTACTAGGAATGTAATTTGTTGACAAAATGATGATGCTAATTACTAGATGAATAAATGAATCTAAATGATTTCTATATTATTGGACAGAATAACAATACTTGAAAGTTATATTACTAAGCTATTTCATAATGCAAGAAAATTAGATTGCTAAAATGACTAGATAGAGTAACAATGCATAAAGTTAGATTCTCCCCTCCATGGCACAGGCACACCAAATCTCTTTTCCCTGAAGATGCAAAGATCTTACATATGAACCAAGGAAAATTTTGTCTCTATAATGAATAGTACTTAAGGGGTGGCTTTAGAGGTCTAACCTCATGCACCAGCAAGTAAAGGGTTTTTGGGATACTAAAATACTAGTTCGTGCGTATTTTGAATAATTTTGGAGAGAGGAATTTTTGTATGAGATTTCTTTTTGATTGGGCCATCTTGGTGATTGTACCTATTTGTATAAAGAGAAACTAATAATTCCAATTACCTTCTCTAAAATTGTCTGATAATTATGTCAAGATCAAATGATTTGTTTGTTGCAGCCAAAACAAGAACATGCTCTCCATTTTTAGACATCAATTCCTCTCAATGAAACATATAAACTCATTCTTTATTTTTCTCAAGGCCTCAAGCTCTCGAACTCATGTTGTAGTCTTCACTGCCTTGATTGACTTATATATAAAATATGGAAGCCTCAAAGAAAATGCCTCAAAAAATGTGGTCTTATGGCTTGCAATGATTGCAAGATATGCACAAAATAGATTTGTTGAAAAATATTTATAAACTTTCAATCAAAGGTGTAAATCTAGATTCAACAACCTTGGCCAACATCCCCCTACCTCTAATAAAATGGGAGCTTTGGAACATGGTATGGACATCTTGTTGGCATTATGATGCATCTTGTATGACTGGTGAAATGGTTGTCATTGTTGGCAACATCATCTTCTAAGTCTCCACAGTCCATCGGTAAAGGAGTAAAGGATAACCAATGAAGAACAAGAGTCCTTATTCCTATCGGCAGTGAGTAGAATAGAATATAGGGTTTAACCGGCTAAGCAGTGAGTAGACCAGTATACAGGGTTTAACTGGCTAAGTAGAAAGTAGAACGGTATACAAGAGGTAACCGGCGAAGTAGAAAGTCGATCGGTATATAGGAGGTAACCGGTTAGGCAGAATTGGACTAGTACATAGGCGACAACCGGCATAATAGGAGTCTCAACAGATAGAATTAGAAACATCTAGTTGAACAAACAATCTTCCCTTTTCAACCGACGAGCTTGTCGGCATGAACGGTTATCTTGACCAATATTCCCAGAATGATTTTTGGAGAGAAATTTGAGGCACGATAATAAATTTTTGAATTTGAATTTTGGAGGGAAAGTTGGTGCCAGAACTAAAGGCTAGTATATTCACATCTTTCATTCTGATTGTGTGTGTTGTCAATGTGAAAAAGATCTATGTGAATGAAAAGGGTGTAGAGAACAGAGTGCAGGAGACAGAGGTATGAATCGGTGAAGCCAACATCAATCAGAAGAACAGAGCATGCAAAGTGGATCTATGAGATAGAGGTAGTGTCATCAGACAGATCAATCATCTTTGTTTCCTTCTAACAATTGTAGCATTGTAAATCCCTTAATAGGGTGAACCTTAACCAGTTCTTCATGTAAAATCTATTAATAGAGTCACTTCTAATATGAAGTTGTAAAATTCTCTAGCAAGGTGAACTTTAACAGGTTCTAAGGTATTCTTAACCTGATACCCATCACTTCTAACAGGGTGATGTTTTCAGAAAGAATTGGTAGTAAACTCTTAATAGGGCACTCTTTTTCACTACAGTAAAAGAGATTGTGGGTTATCCCCATTGTGGTTTTCTCCCTCTAACCAAGGATTTCCACGTATAATTGCTAGTGTTATGTGATGCTTATTTGTGCATGCAAATCTCTTTTCTTCGATGTTCTTTGCTTTCCTGATTAATGCAATGTTTAAGTTACTTTGGAGGATAATTGCAGACCGGTCAACTTGAAAGTTTGAATTGTGTATAAACTTTTTTGACTGATTCACCCCCCCTCTCAGTCACCGGTTAATAGTAACAATTGGTATCAAATCCTAGGTCCTCTGAAGAAAATTTTGACCGCTTGAGGAAAAAGATCATGGAGAAATACCGATATCATAAGTAGATTAATGAAGCTAATTAAATGATTGCTCAACTGAAGGAGAGATATAGAAAATCACTTGCTAAAACAAAGGAAATAGCGCTACAACTAAATGAGAGTTAGGATAACATAGATCAACTCTCTGACAGAGTGGATCTGAAGAAGCAGTCTTAGAACTGATGGAAAAGAACAAGAAGGTGACTAAAGAAATCATAGATCTAAAAAGAGAGCATGAAAGTCAGGCCCTGAGAATGACTGAAATACTAGAAGCTGGCAGGATAGCAGATGAAATAAAAATAGATGCAGAAGAAGTTTTGTCAAAAGCTGAAAAAGCCAAAAGGCTTGTTGAAGAAGCCCTAAGAGAAAATGATGCAATCATCATTGAAAAAGATGAAGAAATCTGAATTCTCACTCAGGAGAATGAAGACATGCATGAGCATCTGCATGAAAAAGGAAAGGAAAAGGATAAGATGATGAAAGAGATTGAACAACTCAAAAATGAGTTGAAAGTTGCAAATGAGAGAAATGAAAAGCTGAGAAAATTTAATGAAAGCTCTGAGAAGATAGATGAACAATTAAAGGCTTAGAGGAGAACAAAGGAGACAACCGGTCTTGGTCACTCTAGTACAGGTCCTATGGAAACTGGATAATCATCTAATCCCAAGAGGACGAAGGATGATAAAAGGAACAAATCAGGAATGAAAGGTATGAAGTTTTCTAAATCTTCTTGAAATTATTGTGGTAAACTGGGTCATAAGTCTGATGTCTGTAGAAATCAACTAGTCAGTCAAAATAAGTCTTTTACCTTTGATGGTTATTGCTATAACTATCACAAGTATGGACACACTTCTTATGAGTGTACATCTCGATCTAGCAGCATGTCTAGTAGAAGAAGCTTTAATGGATATTTCTTTACATGCAATAAATATGGACACAAAGATGAGGAATGCATGTTCATGACAAATGCATCAAGATCTCCATCCAAATAGGTTATCCCTAGTAGAAAGAGTAATCAGTCGATGCCACATGTTCCACTTGTGGCAATTTTGGTCATGGTGCAGCAAATTGCAGAATGAGAATGGGTCAGAAAAATAATGCAGGACCATGGAAGACAACTGGTATGGCATGTTTTAATTGCCATAAGATCGGTCACTTATCTAGAGAATGAAGGAATAGATCCTATAACCGGTTTGGAGACAGGAACTAGTTTGGCAAGAAGAAAGGGCAAAATGACTTGAAAGGAAAGAAGACAGTTGAAGAGGTGAGGAATGAAATGAAAAAGACATGGACTAAGAAGAAATAAAGAAATAAAAGAAGGAGAGAATCATTCTAAAACTAAGTCATCATCCACCGGTGATGACAGTTCCTCTTCAAACTAAGCATGTTGATCCTCAGGGGGAGCACATATGGTAAGATCATTATTGAATCCCCTCAACCGATATGAGGCTATGTCTATCTGCATAGTTTAGATGCATAAAAGTTTGTTTAGTGCTCTTATTTGGTAAATATTTTGAGGATTAGTGTAAATGTTATTTGTGTACTGGTATTGGTAACAAGCAATTGGTAAGAAGTAAATCGGTGTACCTTAAGCTGTAAATGGTCAAAATTGTACAAACTAGCCATTGTATTGAACCACTGATAAACCATAACGAATAAACAAAAGAAATGAAAATACATTTCATTTACCTTGCTTTCTTGTGAACATTATTGATCTCTCATGAAACCTAAGGCAATTGAAATCTTACTAGCGCTATTTGTGCGAAGTGATCAAGCAGTGTGATAGTGGTGATTGGCAACCCTAGAGAAGAAGGTATTCAAACCTTGTTTTTGTAAAAAAATGTTTGAAGTTAATCATGGAAGCTTATGTGTCAACTCTTGTGTTGGTTGAAGTAATTAAAGAACCACAAGCCTAGTTCAAGTTGCATCCTATGAAGGATGGAGAGATCAACATGACCAATGCCCTATCATCTATGCCCTCCGGTGTGTTACTGGTTGAAGATATTTTCTCCTTCATCCATTGCAAGCCTGAAGAACTTGGAGATATATTCATTCAAAATGAATTCAAAGGGTTATGTGATCATGATCTATTGAAGGCAGAACATTTGCATCTGAAGACCAAGGGTTTGTCGAATGTTGTTGATTTTCTTGATCAATGTCATGTCGATTGGGTCAGGTATGTGCTAAGAAGAGTGCATGATCAATTTTTATGGTTGTAAGTTGAAGCACCAATCAAAATCACAAAGGATGTGATTCAAAGAGTAATAGGGTTTAGTGCAACCAGTGAAGCACTAACCCTAAGAACAATATCATCCACTAAAGTCACTTGGTTGACTCAATCCCGATATGACTAGAGAGAAATGACAATCACTCACATTGAGGATGTAGAAGTTGCTGGCATTCTACACTCTTATGAGAATAGTTGATGTTGTCATTGATGGAAACCAACTGGCAACCAACTAGCAACCAACTGGCAATCATTTGTCAACCCACTGGCAGTTACCGGTACCGGCAATAGACTTCTACATTCACCGGCAGGCACTTCACTAACAACGGCAATAATGGATACCGACACTCAAGCCGACATGGAATAAACTTTTGTTTATTGTTTTATCTTTGTTTATTGTTTTATCTTTTGTAAAAACCGACATGGCATATTGTAAAAGACTCATATATATCTATGATATCTTATAGGTCATTTCATATGTGAATATGTAGTATAGGATAAAGAATGATATATAATAGTTGATATTTTTGTATAAGGTGATATAGTTGACAACGAAGGTTTTGGTAATGGACTGAGCTTAAAATGGTACTGAACCTGACATAGTTGATGCTGATTTAAAGCAGTACATTGTATTGGATTTTGATAATTCATTTTCTAAGTCAGTGAGACTTCTGTTTTGTGATTGAGCAATGAGCTCTAGGCTGCTAGCCTTCCTGCATGTGCAGGCCCCTCATTGTAAGTAATATTTATTCATTGGCTAGTGAGTGAATATTGTGGGTCACAAATCCCACCAAGTTTTTTCCCACACCAGGTTTCCTCGTTAAATATCTTGTGTTATGGTGTGTTTTCTATATTATCTCTATTGTTCATGTTTACTGTATTAATTCTTATTTACCGGTACACTATTTTGGGATGCAAAGTTCTTAATAAGGTTAAATCTTCTGGTAACCGGTTAGACACTGATTCACCCCCCCCTCTCAGTGTCTTTGGGACTGTCATTGATTCTAATAGAAGTAAGGTTTGCTTCTGCAGTGCTAATTTATAGGGTCTATCAATCAAGTCGCATGAACAGTGTGTCGAGCAGTGCTATCCATGCAGCTTATTGAATCATCAAGGAGGATGCAACATACGATATTTGTGAGATGATCAGAAGTTAATTTCTGGTGAACATGGAGCAAATTAAGAAGGACAAGAAGCAATCATTCAAGTATGGTTCTATGTACAAAATTTATTCCCCAGTAAGGGAAATATAGTGTGGTCTGAAGATAAACTTGTTACAGTTCAGATAGGTGAAATGATTAGAGATTTAGTTGATAAGTTTGGAGAAATAATGTGGGGTTATTTTAAAGAATTCCAAACCAAAATACATAAAAGAGAGAGATTCCCAACCGGTATAGTTCAAAAGTACAAGGACAATATTTATTTTCTTGTTGACACTGATTGTTGTATTATTCAAGCGGTTCAACCTAGAACTTTTGGGTACCTTCTATGGGTTATGAGGTCGGGGAAGACATTACTAAAGTATATGCAAACATGTTACTATCTAAACTGGGAAGACATTTATTTTTGTCTCAACAGTTCATTTGAGTCATTCTGAGTATGCATCAGATCTGTCTTCAACATGTCATTTTCATAGCTAAGTCTTGTGTTCTCATTTGCTGCATCACTTAGTCTTCTGGTCAATTCTTCTTCATTCTTCTTCCTATCCTCAATCTCTTTGCAAAATCTCATAGTCATATCCTGCATTTTATTTTTTATTGTCATGTTCTCTTGTTTTAGCTTTCTTATCTGATCATTAAGTGATTCCTTTTCATCATTCTCATTTTGCAATTTTTCACAAAGTTCTCTTCTCTTATTTCTTGCAACAATAAGATTTTCTTGAAGTGCCTGAATGATATCCTGAGCTACTCTTAAATCATCTTCTAATTTGATATTTTTCAATTTCTCTGCATCATAGTTTGTAAGAGCTCCTTCCAGTTGCTTCATCATATTTTCCATCTTTACCGGTGTCAAGATCTTCCTCAAGCTGTTAGGATTTTGAAAATAGAGGACCAAGCTCTGATACCAATTGTTAGGGATCCCACAAATACTGAGAGGGGGGGGGGGTGAATCAGTATCTAATCGGTAGTTAGAATTTCTTAACTTAAAACATGCAGAACATAATATAACAGTGTACCAGTATGCAAGAAATAAAGTAATAAACAGAATCAAGAACATCCACATGAAAAGCACACCATAACACAGGATTTTAACGAGGAAACTTGGTGTGGGAAAAACCTCGGTGGGATTTGTGACCCATAATATTCACTTACTGGCCAATAAGAGAATATTACTTACAATAGGGGCCTGCACATATAGGAAGGCCAACTACCTAGAGCTCACTGCTCAATGGCAAGTCACACTGACTTACAATAAGGATTATGCAAATCCAATATCTTGTACTACTTTACAATAGCATCTTCAATGCCAAATGCAGTACCAGTTCCTACTCTGTTCTTTTCATATACCCCTAACGTATAATTTGCACATTAGGTCTGCCTAATAATTTTCTTTTATGCTCACTATATCACTTATCAAATGTCTACAATGATCTCCTTTATATACAAGAGTCATTTTACAATTTTCCAAGTCGGCTTACAATAATAATCAAAATATTACATAACAAAAATCCTTTTGGCCTCTGTGCCAGTGCTAGTGTCCTGAGTGATCTTCTGATGCTAGTGTACTATCTTGCCTATGTTATACTTTGCTGGTATGATGTCTTGCTAGTGCCATAGGATTGCAAGGTTGCCATCAATGACAAAACCTTCAATCACATATAATGTCCCATTGGAGTGTCCATATGCCAATAAGTTTGATGTTCTTGCCACCTTTTTTGGATTGGTGGAAGCTCCTCCTTCACACCAATGGTACTCCACTCACCCCTCTACAATTCCTCCAAAGGGTGCCTCCTCCTCTGACCTTCCTTGCTCTCCAAGACCTCTGCAACTTAACCCTTCCTAGCTAGGCACTGTCCAGTCTCACCTAGGAGTGGGTCTTTAAATGGCCTCCTTGCATTTTCAAGGGCCCTGATTGCTTTGAAGTGTAGTATAGGTTTTGTACTCTCATTCCCCATGGTTTCATAGTAGTTCCACAATGGGGAATGGAGTTATGAACCCATTGACACAAACCAGTCCAAAACTGGACAGTGAGAAGATAATTTACAAAATATTTACAAACACACCACACTTGCAAAAAAAAACCTAAACTAATTGCTCTCAATGGAAGTAAATACACCATACAAGACACTCCACATGGTTTTACATGAAAATCAATCCATTAATAATCTTCCTTTACTCCCTTTGTGCCGACTGGCAACAAAATTGCAGTCACAGTCTAGTCACTTTGCTTGGGCCATACAATCTCTGATATCCAACCCATTATCTTAGGGTTTGAAATTACTTATAGCACCTTTTCCTTGGTTTGTGTGCCCATATTAGGGTTTTCCACACTACATTAAAGATTTTGACCTCATGGTGGAAAAGTTGCTTGACAACTTTTAAAAGTTGCCATGCAACTTTTGAGCAACTTTCTCAATGTTGCTTCTCTTGACTCCTAGACCCATATTGGGCTAACCTAAGGACACCATCATGCTATGAAGGACCCCTAAACACCTCAAAGGCACACATACCCTCTATTTGCAAGAAAATCTCAATCTTGACTCATGACCCTAGGACCTCAACTAGGACCTAAACTAGACCCAATGAGCACATGGCTCTTATTGTATATACAATGGTTTCTTAAAGAAGCAATAACACAATCAAAAGAAAATGGTGGGATCCCTTTGAAGGGTGCTCCTACACCAGAAGCTAAAGAAGAAATAGCAAAGGGAACAAAACAGAACCAAGGTGTAGCTACCCTTGACAAAGGGCAAGGTAAAGAAAAAGGCTCTACTGAAGGTTTTGATGTTTTCATAGTTGATGATATCATAGGTAATGTTGTGTCAGATATTCCTAATCTAACAAAAGGTGTTGAGCAACTGGTCAAACACAAATCAACTGTTTAAACTATTGATATTGATGTTACACCGGTAAAGGGAGCTGATAAAACTAAGCATTCTGGAGATAATGAAGTCATAATTGAAGATATGCCTTATGAAGATAAACCTCATAGAACTTTGGTAACAATAAATCTTACGGACAATGAACCTCTTTTGTCAGAAAAAGGTGCAGAGGACGGAAACCCAAAGTTGATAAATTCATCAATACCACCTGTTGAAGAATTGGAGAAGAAGGAAATCGAGGAGAAGGAAGAAAAATAGAAGGAAGTAGAAATGAAGGAAGAAGAGATGAAGGAAATAGAAGAGACCAAGGAATCAAAATAGCACAAGAAGAAAGAGGATTCTTCATCCAGTCAACTGAAGGTGGTAAGAAAACAATGGTGGACACTCCTCTGGTAAAGAGGAAGTTGGATTTAGAAAAGGAGAGTGAAAAGAAGAAAGCTAAACTCACCACCACAGCCAACTCTAAGATTGAGGTTGAAGAAAAGGAAGAAGAAGCAGAGGAGGAAGAAGAGGAAGACTTTGTAATCGACATAAAGAAGATGACCCCCAAACAATTAATGAAAGTTTCTGAAAAATTAAGAGTTCAAGCTGAAAAGATAAAACTTAGAGAAAAGAAAAAGAAGGCAAGAATTCTCAATTCTGTTTGATTTTATTCCTGACATTGCTATTGATGACAATGCACCCATCATTGATTAGTTGGGAACTCTTGTCAAAGTAATCGGTTCAAAGGCAACCGATCTAGAGAAGGTTGTAGTTGTTAGGTCCTGGAGACAACTGAGAAGGGGGGGGGTGAATCAGTTGTCAACTAAATTCAAACCAAAAACAACTTAACCAACTTAATGCTTAATACCAGTAAACCAGTTAAGTATGTCGATAGATAGTTTTAACAGTTAATTTCTATACCAGTAAAGATTAATGCATGAAACACAAACACAAAGTCATCCACAACACATAACACCAATAATTGTGCATGGAAACCCTGTAAGGGGAAAAACCATGATGGGAAACCTTACCCACAATCAGATGATACTACTGCAGATAGTAAGTGTACATAAATGGGGTCTGCACATGCAGAAAGGCCAACAGCCTAGAGCTCACTGCTCAATCACAAAATGGGAGTCACACTGACTACAGTTGGATGGTTAAATCCAATAAGAATGTACTGTACAAAATAGCATCTTCATATGCTGGATTCAGTACCGGTGTAATGCTGATATACTTTCACAAAAACCTAGCTTCACCTTCAAATGATGTCTTCGTGTATAGCTCTACTTAATCTCACATATACCTTCACATAATTCTTTTTTGCATTCCACATTCGATCTTACAAATAAGATCTTACATTTATACCATAACCTAAGACCAATTTTAGTAGGTCGACTCTACAAGATATTACAATAAACATTTTACAAACAATATAATATCCAATGCAATAACTAATTAAGCATGTTGGCTTAATGCATTTACAACAATAATTAATCATCTCCATAGCGTGCCATGCTGATCTGGAAAAGATAACCCTGCTGGTGTAACCCTGGACCTATTTGCTAGTAAAAGAAAATATGCAAATATGAATATACTAGTGAAAAAAACTCCAGGACAAGATGTCCAAACGATGTCTTTGACATTACCAAGTATCTTCCATATAATTTTGAGTGCCGGTGATCATTATATCCTGTCGGTGAACCATATACCAGTAACTGTGCAATAGTTGTCTGCCGGTGAATGCTGGTGGATCTCCAAAGTGCTAGTGTTTTAGTAGGTGTTGACATCAATGACAAAACTATACCAAAATACCAACAATCTCCCCCTTGAAATTGATGGCAACACAAGATGGAAAAACCATCAAAGTGCCAAAACAAAAATGCCAAATACCAAAAACCAACAATCTCTCCTTAAAAGATAATGTGTTTCTCTATAGATATCTCTCCCCCTTTGACATCAAATGCCAAAGTTACAATAATACCAAGTTCATATACAAAATACAAATCAATTCAATATACCAACTACTCCCCCTGAGAAGTAGCTTCCTCATCAAAGACCGGAGTAAAAGTTTTGTCTTTTAATTCTGTCGGTTGATGACAATCATCAACTGTCTAAGTCTCTACCGGTGGTGGTATGACTCCAAGCTGATCTTTGAGATATTCAAAAGTCTCCTTAGGAAAAGGTTTTGTGAAAATATCTGCAAGTTGTTCTTTAGTATTCACATAAACCAGTTTTATCTCCTTTTCTTCAACTTTTTCCCTTAGAAAATTCAGTTTGATAGAAACATGTTTTGTTTTAGAATGTAATACCGGATTCTTAGATATATAAATTGTTGTAGTGTTATCACAATATATTGTAATAGGTTCCTTGCATTTTACCTTTATGTCTTTCAACATTTGTTTAAGCCATAGTACCTATGTACAATTAGTTGTTGTTGCAACATATTCTGATTCTGTTGTTGATAAAGATGTACAACTCTGTTTCTTACTCAACCAAGAAACTAACCTTTTTCCAAGAAAGAATGCTCCACCAGTGGTGCTTTTTCTATCATCCACATCTCCTGCCCAATTTGCATCTGTGTATTCACATAGATCAAAATTTTCATCTCTAGGATACCATAATCCAAGATTTGCAGTGCCTTGTAAGTACCGGAAAATCCTTTTTACTGCTGATTCATGATTTTCTCTAGGATTACTTTGAAATCTTGAAACAATACATACTGCATTCATAATATCAGGTCTAGTTTGTGTCAAATACAGTAAACCTCCTATCATAGATTTGTATCTAGTTGGATTAATAGGTGTAGATTCATCCCTTTGAGATAATTTGTCATTTGTAGTCATAGGTGTGCTTACTGGTTTAGAGTTCTCCATCCCAAATTTCTTTAGTAACTCTTTTAAGTATTTGGATTGACTCAAGAATATACCTTTGTCAGTTTGTGAAATCTACAATCCTAAAAAGAATTTTATTTCTCCAATCATAGGCATTTCAAATTCTTGTTGCATTTTAATAGAAAATTCTTTACATAATCCATCTTCTCCTCCAAAGATTATATCATCAACGAATACTTCTATAATCAAGATGTCATCATTAGTTATTTTGTAATATAAATTGATTTCTGCATTTCCTTTAGTAAAACCAATCTTTAAAAGATACTTATCCAATCTTGCATACCAAGCTCTTGGGGCTTGTTTCAGTCCATACAGAGCTTTTCTTAACCTGCAAACCATATCATTTTCATCTATCAAAGAAAATCCATTAGGTTGTTCAATATAGACTTCCTCTTCAAGATCTCCATTCAAAAATGCACATTTAATATCCATTTGATAAACTTTGTAGTTCTTGTGAGCTGCAAAAGCCAAGAATAATCTGACTGCCTCAATTCTAGATACCGGTGTAAAGGTTTCATTGTAATCAACTCCTTCTTTCTAAGAATATCCCTTACACACTAGTTTTTCTTTATTTTTGGAAACCTTACCATCTTCATTAAGTTTGTTTCTAAATACCCATTTTGTTCCAATTACATTTTTATCTTTAGGCCGGGGAACTAATGTCCAAGTATTATTTTTCTCAATTTGTTCTAATTCTTCTTCCATAGCTTTAATCCAAAATTTATCTTCACATGTCTCATTAATAGATGATGGTTCAATTTGAGAAATAAGACATACCTCTTCATTTGCCAATCTTCCTCTTGTCATAACTCCTTTAAATTTGTTTCCAATTATCTGATCTTCAAAATGATTCAATCTTACATACCAGGGTGTCTTAGTTTGTTGTTGTTCTTCAATTACTGTGGAATCCTCAGATGGTACCAGGGTAACTGGATCTTCATTCTGTATCGGTGGATTTAGTGTAGGTTCATTTTTCATAATTTCTATTACCGGTTCAGAGTCTATATACCTTGAAGTTCCTCTGAATTGTTCATCAATCTTTACATTTGTACTCTCAACAATTTTCTGCAATCTCTTGTTAAAACATCTATATGCCTTGCTCTTAAATGAATAACCAAGAAATATTCCTTCATCACTTCTAGGATCAAATTTGCCAATATACTCATCTCTTCAAATATAACATTTACTTCCAAAAATTCTGAAATATTTAAGAGTAGGAGTATTACCAAACCATAGTTCATGAGGGGTCTTACCAGTTTCACCTTTGATGTGAACTTTGTTGAATGTATAGATCATTGTGCTGACTGCTTCTCTCCAATATACATGTGGTAAATTTGCTTCAGATAACATACTTCTTGCTGCATCCAAGATAGTTCTATTTTTCCTTTCAACAACTCCATTCTGTTGTGGTGTCTGAGGTGCTGATAGCTGTCTTCTGATTCTATTCACTTCATAGAATGTATTAACATCTTTAGATGTGAATTCACCTCCTTGATCTGATCTTAAACATTTGATTTTCTTACCGATTTCATTTTCAACCATTGCTTTGAACAGTTTGAACTTTCCAAGTGCTTCTGATTTTTCTCTGAGAAAAGTAAACCAACACATTCTAGAATAATCATCAATAATTAGCATGAAATATCTATCACCTTGTAAGCTTTTAGTTCTAGCTGGACCACATAAATCAGTGTGAATCAAATCAAGAGCATTATTGGATTTTTCTGGAATACTTTTGAAACTAGCTCTAACTTGTTTTCCAAATTCACATTCCTTACATATTGTATTCTGAGGTTTTACAATTTTAGGTAGATCTCTAACTGCCTTAGAAGTACTAATCTTTACCATGCAATCAAAGTTTACATGACAGAGTCTCTTATGCCATAACCAACTTTCATCTATATGTGCAATCAAGCATGTCTTTTCACTGTTATTCAAATGAAAGATATTGCCTCTAGTCTGATTACCGGTTGCAATTTCTAAACCAGTTCTATTTATGATTTTGCATTTTCCATTCTTAAATTGTAATTGAAATCCTTTCTCAACCAATTGACTAACACTTAAAAGATTATTCTTTAATCCTTCAACATATTAGACATTGTCAACGTTATGCTTGCCATCAAGAGATATTATACCCTTACCTTTGATTGAACAGGCTTTGTCATCTCCAAATCTTACGAAAACTCCATTGTATTCTTGAAAGTTCAATAATTTACCTTTGTCTCCTATCATATGATGTGAACATCCTGAGTCAATGATCCATTCATCCTTTACTTCAACTTTAGCTACTAGGGCTTGTTCTACCGGTTGAGCACTAGGTGCTGGTTGATCTTCTATTATAGCAACAAAAACCCATCCATTGTCTGTTGGATCCTCATCAGAATCATCAGTCACACCTTCATCAGCAATGTAACAAGATTTGTCTCTATTCTTCTTAAATCTGTATCTCTGATATTCAGGATTAGGCTTGTATGTTCTTCTAGCTTCTTCTCTTAGTCTAACATGTCTATCAGGGCATCTCGAAGCCATATGACAAATCTTATTGCAGTTAAAACATTTAAAGGGTGCTTTACCTTCATACTTACTTCCAACTGGACCTTTAGGCATTTTCCTTGCAAATAGTGCTTCAAGTTCTTCAAGTTCTTCATTCCCCTTCCTAGTTTCTTCAAGTTCTCTTGCATAAAAGGCTTTCCAATTTGATTTGTCAAATGACGGAGTAGATGATGTTGATGCTTTAAAGGCCAAATATGTCTTTATAGTAGCAACAAGACCAAATTCCTCAATTTCAAAAGTTGAAAGTTTTCCAATCAATGTATCCCTAGTTATTGATGTATTAGGCATTGTTCTCAACTCATTTATAGCAGTAACCTTCATTTTACATGCCGGTGGCAATCCTCTTAAAATTTTTGAAACAATTTCATCCTCTCTTAAGGTTCCTCCACAACATTTAATACCCAAAACAATTTCATTTACTCTTTCCATAAAAGCAAAAATCCTTTCATCTTCTTCCATTTTCAGATGTTCATACCTGACTCGGAGCTTTCAAGTTTTGCAATTTTGACTATGGAATCTCCTTCATTCAGTGTTTCCAACTGAGTCCAAATAGCTTTAGCAGTAGACCTATCTGATAATCCCATGATTTGTTGATCTGATAAAGCGCTCAAAAGTGCTTCTCTTGCTTTGCAATCATTTTCCTCATCTTTAGTCAAGGTAGTTGGACTGGGCTGACCAGGTACAACAGCAGTGTAACCTGTCTTTGTAACTTCCCAGACATCTTTGCCAATGCAATTTAGATGTGTCTCGATTCTAATCTTCCATATGCCATAGTTGGTTCCATCAAGTTTAGGACTGTCCTTCCTGAAATAATTAGTAGACATTGGATCTCCTCAAGCTGTTAAACTTCTACAAAAGAGGACTAAGCTCTTATACCAATTGTTAGGTCCCAAAGACAACTGAGAGGGGGGGGTGAATCAGTTGTCAACTAAATTCAAACCAAAAACAACTTAACTAGCTTAATGCTTAATACCAGTAAACCAGTTAAGTATGCCAATAGACAGTTTTAACAGTTAATTGCTATACCGGTAAAGATTAATGCATGAAACACAAACACAAAGTCATCCACAACACATAACACCAATAATTGTACGTGGAAACCCTGTAAGGGGAAAAACCATGGTGGGAAACCTTACCCATAATCAGATGATACTACTATAGATAGTAAGTGTACATAAATGGGGTCTGCACATGCAGAAAGGCCAACAACCTAGAGCTCACTGCTCAATCACAAAATGGGAGTCACACTAACTATAGTTGGATGGTTAAATCCAATAAGAATGTACTGTACAAAATAGCATCTTCATATGTTGGATTCAATATCGGTGTAATGTTGATATGCTTTCACAAAAACCTAGCTTCACCTTCAAATGATGTCTTTGTGTATAGCTCTACTTAATCTCGCATATACCTTCACATAATTCTTTTTCGCATTCCACATTCAATCTTACAAATAAGATCTTACATTTATACCATAACCTAAGACCAATTTTAGTAGGTCAGCTCTACAAGATATTACAATAAAACATTTTACAAACAATATAATATCCAATGCAATAACTAATTAAGCATGTTGGCTTAATGCATTTACAACAATAATTAATCATCTCCATAGCATGCCATGCTGATCTGGAAAAGATAAACCTGTCGGTGTAACCCTGGACCTATTTGCCGGTAAAAGCAAATATGCAAATATGAATATACCAATGAACAAAACTCTAGGACAAGATGTCCAAACGATGTCTTTGACATTACCAAGTGTCTTCCATATAATTCTGAGTGTCAGTGATCATTATATCCTGTCGGTGAACCATATACCAGTAACTGTGCAATAGTTACTTGCTTACCGGTGAATGTTGTTGGATCTCCAAAGTGCTAGTGTTTTAGTAGGTGTTGACATCAATGACAAAACCATACCAAAATACCAATAGCAGTTAGACAGTATGAAATAAAGAGAGGTGAAAAATTAATGGAACGAATATCAGTTGCCAAAGTTTCTCTCTCCACCAACACTGAAGAGGTCAAATATATACTATAGGAAGTTGGCCAATTATTGGTCAAATCATCAAGCTTCACCGATTTAATAATATATCTTGAAGATAAAAGAGCTTAGACTCAAAGGGAAATCCAAGATCTGATAGGTTCTTTTGATCCTCTTACAAGCTCTGCATTGACCTTTAGCGGAAAGGTCAAACAGTTAACTCATGAAATCAAAAAGTTAAAAGAGGAAGAGGATAAATGAGCTCTTAATCTATTAGAACTATAGTGCTACCTTACATCGATTGTTGATTTCATGCAAAGGAATGTCAAAGAAACAAACAGCCTCATAAGTGCACCTAACTGTAAGACAGTAGATGATATCGAGGATTTTGTTACAATTTTGCATGGACACTTCAACACCATGAAACAGGTGAAGCCTTCATGGGAATCCTCTTTGCAAGCTGCTAAGGAAAATTCAAAGACATTTTTGCGTTACTTTCATGAATCATTTTGTATATTCTTTGCCATTGATGTCAAAAGGGGGAGTTTGTATATATACATGAGGTAGAGGTAGATGAGATAGGGGTCAGAACCGGCACATACATGACTATTTTGTAGTGTTTGCCACCAATGCCAAAGGGGGAGTTTGTTGGAATTATGATGCATCTTGTATAACCGGTGAAATGGTTTTCATTGTTGGCAACATCATCTTCTAAGTCTCCACAGTCCATCGGTAAAGGAGTAAAGGGTAACCATTAAAGAACAACAGTCCTTATTCCTATCGACAGTGAGTAGAAAGGTATACAGGGGTTAACCGGCTAAGAAGTGAGTAGACCGGTATACAGGGGTTACCCAGCTAAGTAGAAAGTAGACCGGTATACAGAAGGTAACCAGATAAGTAGAAAGTAGACCGGTATATAGGAGGTACCTTATTAGGAAGAATTGGACCGGTACATAGGTGACAACCGACATCATAGACCGACATCACATGAGTCTCAACTGACAAACTTAGAAACATCTAGTTGAATAAGCAGTCTTCCCTTTTCAACTGACGAGATTCTCGGCATGAACGGTTATCTTGATCGATATTCCCGGAATGATTTTTGGAGAGAAATTTGAGGCGCGATAACAGATTTTTGAATTTGAATATTGGAGGGAAAGTTGGTGCTAGAACTAAAGGCTAGTATATTCACATCTTTCATTCTGATTGTGTGTGTTGTCAATGTGAAAAAGATCTATGTGAATGAAAAGGGTGTAGAGAACAGAGTGCAGGAGATAGAGGTATGAATCGGTGAAGCTGACACTGATCAGAAGAATAGATCACGCAAAGTGGATCTATGAGATAGAGTTAGTGTCATCGGACAAATCAATCATCTTTATTGCCTTCTAACAATTGCAGCATTGTAAATCCCTTAACCGGTTCTTCATGTGAAATCTCTTAACAGAGTCACTTCTGATATGAAGTTGTAAAATCCTCTAGCAAGAACTGGTTGTAAGCTCTTAACAAGGCACTCTTTTTCACTATAGTAAAAGAGATTGTGGGTTATCCCCACTGTGGTTTTCTCCCTCTAACCTAGGATTTCCATGTATAATTGCTAGTGTTATGTGATACTTATTTGTGCATGCAAATATCTTTTCTTCGATGTTCTTTTGTTTCATGATTAATGCAATGTTTAAGTTAATTTGGAAGGATAGTTGCAAACCGGTCAGTTTGAAAGTTTGAATTGTGTATAAACTATTTGACTTATTCACCCCCCTCTCATTCATTGGTTAATACTATCACATCCATAAATGAATAATGATGGTGTCTTAGAATTGTGAAGGCTGAGAAAGAGGACATGAGGAAAGATCCAACATTTTTGGTTTATTTAAAAATGAACAAAATAAAGTAGTCAAGATCAGGAATGTGTTGGATGATGTAGATCAAGTAATGACTCTTGACGAAGAGAGACCTACAATTCACAAAGATCCTAGTGTGATTGTGAGGCCTTGTGTTAGGCTTAATAATGAAGAGTCAAAAGAAATATTCCAAGGTGTTGAAGAAATTGATAGTCAACAAACCAAGAGGGAAGAAATCTCAAAGGAAAACAAAATGTGGGTCCTTGTATCCTCTAGCTTGGTCCTTGTGGAAAAAAGACTTGTTGATATTCCTTAAAGTATATATGTCATCCAAGCAGTCCTCCTATTTGATAAGTTCAATGTTAAGTGTATAGAGACCTCTTTTTCGATAGTTATTGTCATATCAAATGGATTTAAAAATAAGTTTTGCCTTTATGGGGTAATTATCATAAAGTTCTCTCAACTCTACTTGAACACAATAGTGTTGTTGTCATTGTCAAAACAAAAGGAGCCATTTTAGACATAGAATCATAGAAGGATAATTTGCAGACTAAAACGTAATGCATCCCTACATAAAAAAGTTTACCTTATGATTACCAATCGATGGTAAGCACTAGTATAGGTTTTTGTACATACAATGCACAAGTAGAAGATATCTACGCCACCAATCCTCATAAAATTCCAGCCACTGATAAGCTCTTGTAAATCATCATGCACAATATATGTATGCTTTATTTATAGCCATTAATATAAGAGTAGTTTGAATAATGTGCATAATTACACCCACAATATTAGGGCACTAGGAAGGCCTTTTTCTACATCACTATTCTAACACTTGTTACTTATTGAATTAAATGTAAAATGTTCATTTTGCAAGATAGGGTGTTGTACAAAAAATAAATTATAATTCATTAAATATAACATCCAATTGATATCTATCTCATGCATTCATTGCATTTGAATTTGATATCATTAGGAAAACATAGGAATTTGCATGTCCACTTGAAATATCCAAAACAGTTGTTTGGCTCAATAATTTGCTTGAGAAGAAAAAGAGAAAGTTGCTACCCAAACTAAGCACAACAAACTCTTCCAATGTCTCTTAATACTACTAAGCAGAGATAACAAAGGTGAGAAAATTCTTAAAGATCAAAATTGCAAAGGTCATTTCCATAGTAAAATATTGAAACAATATATCAAGATCAAAATTACAAGTGTGAGGATCACGTTCATAGCTATGGGATTTAATATAGCTATTTGTAGGTCTTAGATTCTATTACAATGTATACTTAACCCAAGAAGACAATGAAACAGTGAGCACAATCATGTCACTACTCATTAGTAATTGTTCTTGTGTTTATCTTCAATTGTTAGAGATGTCTTTGGACATTTAAAATATCATATCAATCACAAGATAGAAAATAAAAAGAGTCAAAGGTGCAAATACAGTAAGGTGCAGTCACTTAGGAATCACATAAGATAGTCATATTAATATTGCATGACCACTATCATGGAAAAGAAGAGAAAGCTATAGTAAAGGACAAATAAAAATGATTGTCCTAATAGTCAAGGAGTTCACAAGCAGTTGTAAAAAAGATTCTTAGATGACCAAAAGACATGAGAGTGGACCAATGGTTGGAGCATTTCATAGAATTCTCATAGTCAATTGGTGCAAGAGCACCTAATTGGCCTTCAAGCCTCTATGAGGTGAAATATGAAAGTTTTTTTTTTGAAGTTTCAAATATGTAAATAAGGTCAAATATGACCATTTGTGTTGTAGGTGTAGAAAAGGATAACCTAGACTACTACATGGAAAGGGAAGCATATAGAAAACAATGCATCCAATGAACATGCAATTGTAGAAGAGAGTGAGTAGAATGAAGAATTAAAGAAGGTAGAGGGATTCCTACGATAATTTCCTTCTTCAACAACAGTATATGGTCCATTGTACAGTTCTTGGTCCTCAATATATTCCTCAACTGTTCATTATGATCTATCCATGAAATTGAAGTGTATCATCTCACTCCAAGTGTTTGCCTCCTTAAGTATTTTTTAGACGCCATGATGAGGATAGTTTTGTTTATGCCATTTAGCATCTGCACTCAACATCTTTTGTTGGGAGGGAGAGAAACAGGAAGGGAGGAAAAGTGGGTGGGAGAGGAAGAAGAATTTATGTTGAACATCTATCTCAAAAGAACTTGTGACCACTAGCTACATTAAATACATTCTCTATTAGGTTCAATGTTTTAAGATGAAATAGAAGAGTTAAATGGTTTTGGTTTGATTTGAAATTTTTCTATGTTTAAGTATTTTAATTTGGTATAATATACTGAAACATCATTTCATAATTAACATTTCAACTTCTATATAACTAGTTCTAAGAAGACTTTTGTACTTGTGATATCCATTTGCGTAGTTTGTGAAGGTTATGCACCGAAGTTTCCATAGCCTATTTTTTTTGCTTGTGAAGAAAGACCATGTTAGATAATATCAGCAAAGAACAAAATAAGGAGACAATTGCTAGATTGTGGTCTAACTTGAAAAGAAAAGGTGATGGAAAATGTTATTGTCCCTACAAAATTTGTAAGGGCTTAAAGACTAGAAGACTTCTAATCAAAAAAGCTAAGAGATATTGTAGGCAACATGGTCACATTGAAGGGGGGCATGATTATCATCCACTAGTAAGTTGTCCATTATATTGTTTTAAAAATTTATATTCATAAGAAATCACTTGATGATGAGATCATGATCATGGTTTATTTATGTTGATCATTTTTATATAGGTCGAGCACCCTAGGGCACATGATATGGACCAACACAACCGGAGAATATGGTTTTTGAAATGGAGGAACATGGAGGTGTGAATATCGAAGGAGAAGATAATGATCACATGAAAGATGATGATCATGCGCCAGAAAACATAATGGAAGATGATGGTACAAATACATTGATCCATGACACATTTAGTACTAGCACAACTGATAATGATGATCAAGATGACCTTGTGTTATTCATGATTTACCTCTACATGAGAAGGCATATGATGCCCTTTATGAAGGATCCCAAATAAATCTTCTCTCTATTGTATTGTTGTTGGTGAACTTGATGGTTATGAATGGTTTATCCAACATAACAATCTCACGTATGTTAAGGTATGTCATATATGTCATTATAGTTAATAAATGGTGAATCATGTACCATTAATATTCTTTATATTAATAAATTATATTTTTTATTGTAGATTGATAGGTGAGTTTCTGTTACCACCATCAAATATTCTACCTCACTCATATCGAGAATTATCTGCCATTATGAAAGATATTGGAATGGAGTATCAAGCAATAGATGCTTGTCCCAATGATCATATTATATATCATAAACAACTGGAATTTGAAACAGAATGCCCTGAATGTCATATTAGTAGATATCGAACAGATCAAATAACAAAAAAGGTGCCTCACAAGGTTCTTCGTTATATTCCCATTATTCCATGTATGCAACGATTATTCAAGTGCACTAGCTTGGCACAATTTATGGATTACCATGCACGCAATAGAAGTCAAGATGACATTATTTGAATGCTTGTGGATGGTTCAGCATTTATGGACATAGAGGAAAAGTGGCCACACTTTAAACAAGAACCTCGTAATCATAGACTTTCATTGGCAGTGGACGGTGTCAATCCATTTGGAGAGTTGAGATCTATTTACTCGATGTGGCTTGTTTTTGTTATCAACAATAACATTCCTCCATGGATGTCAATAAAGAGGGAGCACATAATGTTGGCAATGATTGTTCCAGGTATTTTATCATTTAGTAGTCATCTGCATTTAATTATAAATATTGCAGTAAAATGGTCATAATAATTAGGTAATGTTTTTGTTCATTCAACTAGCTAAATACCAAGTTAAAGATATGAATGTATATATTGAGCCTCTTATTGACGAGTTGTTGGAGTTATGGAATGGTGTCACCATGTATGAAGTCTCTAGACCAATAGGACAAAGACAATTTCAATTCCATGCAATGCTTGTATGGACAATACATAATGCCCCAGGGCTAACACATTTTGTGGTATGTTATAGTGTTCAAGTTGCGCATGATAATTATAATTATAGAAATTTACATATTTAATCGAATTATACATTATATTGTAGGTCTTCAAACAAAGGGAAAATTTGCATGTCTAGTTTGTGGTCCAAAGATGAAATCTCATCAGTCAAAACTTTTAGGAAAGCGAGTGTTTGATGAGTATAGGCACTTCCTCCACAAAAATCATAAGTATCAGAATACAGAAAAAAAATCTATTCAATGGGAAAGAAGAGACTACATCAAAGCCATAAAGAATGACACCTCACCTATGGAAGTTGGAATATAATATAATTAATCATCAAGGTAATGTCATTCCATCTAATGGTTTATGTTTGGAATTTGTATTTTTCTATCATGTTTTATTTACTGATGATGTAATTGATGATCATGAAGGTCGACAAGGCATGGATGACCACCTTCCAAAGGGACTAAAAAGTTATCCTAGACAATTTAGTAGGTTGCCCTACTATGAGCAGCTACAAATTGTCAAAAAGGAATGGAAACCAAATTAATATAAGTGCCCTTCCTTGGTTATTAACGGAGCAACAAAGCAATACTATAAAATAAGTCATACAAAGAATTTGATTTCCCACAAGATTTGTTGTGAACATAAACAATCACATAAAAGAAAAGTGAATTTGGGCCATGGATGAAAATGCATGATTGGCATACCTTCATTAAGGTAATTCATGTTCTTGTGTATTTACTATATATTTGTATACTGTGCATGTATTTTGCATTGTAGTATGTTAGAAAACAATGAAAAGATCATTTTATAATTGTTGCAGTATGTTCTACCTCTATCTCTCCTAGACAACTTCGACAATAATGTCAAGCAAGTCATATATGATCCTGGAAAATACATGAGTAGTGATGTTTGTTCAATTTTTTGTATAGATATTATAATTGCGATTTGTTTTACTTGTTATGTAATATGTTTTATATTATTTTGTAAAGCCTCGTTTATATATTTTTGCATCTGGGATCTCTTGTAGATGGTTGTCATCTAAAAAAATCCATAAAGAAGATATTAAATATTGAAAGAGAAAAATTCCTCATCTAATGTGTGAAATGCAAAAGTGTCTACCTTCAACTTTTTTCAATGCACAAGAACACTACCTCATACAGCAAGTTGAGGAGATTGAATTGTGTGGACCTATACACACTAGGCCAGTGTGGATGGTTGAGAGGCACTTGAAATTTTTGAAGGCTTTGGTTCGACAAAGAGCACATCTTGAGGGTTCTATGGTGGAGGCATATATGGTATACCAGACTATAGTGTACATTACTGAATATCTTCCTAAGTTTGCAACAAAGATCCACATAGATCGCATTTGGGATCCCAACCCCATTAACAAATTCGAAGGGGAGTACTTGATGGGGAAAGATATGTTGAGAAAAGTGAGAGGTAATTATAAGATGTTATTGTAGTTAATTAATTATTAATCTTCAAAATAAATCAGTTGTAAGTCATCTATTTATTTTTTGTACAGTTGGTCGAGAGTGGGATGCACTACATTTGTATATTACAAACAATCTTGATTGGATGACAGTATGGATTGAACGATGTCAACATTTTGGTCACACATTAACATGGGAAAGTGTGGCTTCATTGGTTAAAGAATCTCGTCGTAATGGAGATTCCAATGTTATGCAAAGGGAAATTGATTTAGCATATGGTTTAAAAGATTAACAGGTACGTATAAATTTATTAATCACCCATATGTTTATCAACTCATGATGCAATAATTTTTACATGTTTGACATATTGCAGGTCAAACACCACAACGCTATGTGCTTCAATGCTCATAAATTTCGCATCAAAAAGTTGGATGACATGAAGAAAACTTGTGATTCTAGGATAATTGTAGTCTTTGAGGTGACCAATATTTCATCTAGAAACGACATACGTCTTCAAGAGTCTCAAAATCAATACTATGGCATTTTGGATGATATACTTGAGTGTGACTTTAATTCCTTCAAATTAGTTTTCTTCATCGTTAAATGGTACAAGCTACAACTGAATAAAAATGATCCTGATAGAACTGTTATTGAACATGATAATGGATTTACAATGGTCAATACAAGGTCATTTGAGCCAGTTGGGGATGAGCCCTATGTTCTTCCAAGCCAATGTGAGAAGGTATTTTACTCAGAGGTTCCACATAAACCGGGTTGGTCATTTGTTGTTAGACATGATCCAAGAGGAAGGGCGATAAAGTATAATGTGATGGAAGAAGAAGATACCGAAGAAGTAGAAGATGATGTAGATGATGATCATGATTGATAGTTAGTTGATGATGTTCTTGATGGAAATATTCATGAAGAAGAAGAATCTGATGATGATGATGATGATGATGATGATGATGTTGTTGATGGTGATGGTGATGGTGATGGTGATGGTGATGGTGATGGTGATGGTGATGATGATGATGATGATGATGATGATGATGATGATGATGATGATGACAATGATCATGATGATCATGATCATGATGATGATGACGATGATGATGACGATGATGATGACGATGATGATGACGATGATGATGATGACGATGATGACGATGATGATGACAACGATGACGACAATGATGATGATGATGATGACGATGATGACGACAACGATGATGATGATGATGATGATGATGATGGTGGTGGTGGTCATGATAATGAGTTGGATGAAGAAGAAGATCAATGACATGAATGAAATGTATGATGTATGTGATTAGTATATTATCTATTTAATATTGATTTCTTGATAGAAATTTATTTGACTTATATGGTTACATAATTAATTCATTATGTGCATTGTTTATTAGCTATGTGATGGATGGTGATTTATGATATATATTTGATGGATTACATGTTTATGATGATACATATATGATGATTATGCTGCTCAATTATATATGTGATGCTTATGATGCTTATGATACATATGTATTTATTGTTTATCAAATTATAAATGTAATCCTTATGATGCTCAATTGTTGGTGTTGATTTCATGTATATATTTTGTGTGATGTTGTCACCCTTGGTGGAAACAGGTAATTGGCTACAGACATCGTCAACCCTTTAGTTGAGGATCCTGCACAGTCTACATAAAGTAAACGTAAGGAATAAAAAAATATACAATGATTATGATGACTGCATATTGTTCATGTTGTGTACTATGTAATTTTTAGTATACGTATCATGTAATTTTTAGCTAACATAAGATAATTGAATTACATATGCAGAAACCAGAACTTTTTTGACAAGGATCCTACATAGTCTCATGGATCGTCAGGTATAAGTCAATACACCCTATAGAAACAGTTTATTTTTAAAAAAATACTAGGAAAACAAACTTCCTTAGTTTTTCAAACCTTGACATTAGCAGCAAATCTAATACAATTATCAAAACTTGAGGCCCTAGTTGGACTTATTCAAATTTTAATCTCAACAACAACTTTAGGGTCGACTTTTTCATCAACATTACCCTCATTTGCAAAATATCTCTCTCATTACTAACTAACTCTCTCATTTGATGGAGCACAAGTATCACCAAATAGGTATTTGTCAGATGTGTCTTCCTCGAATGAGGGAAATGCAGGAATAGAAGATGAAAGTGATACATGTAGTAGATATAAAATAGGGAGATCAACTAGACGTCAAAAGATTAGAAGAAAATTCAATAAACGCATAGAATTTTTTCTTGCTCAAGAGGGGTCATTTTCTTACGATGATGAGACCAAAGGCGACATTGAGGTGCCCTTGAGGTAAAAACATCTACAAGAACAATGGGGACCCAAGGAACTTCCTCCAATAAATGTTGATTTTTGTGTTAACAAGAGGATATATCACAAATCACCTTCGTATTACATGGTTTGGGTCTATTTTCCATGGATGGCATAAAGGTATGTTACAACAAAGTTGATGCATTGATGGAGTATGTTGGACCTTGTTACAATTCCAAAAATTGGATGCAGATTGTTCGATATAAAAAAGTATACGTAGGTATACATTGATGGAAGGCCAAAAGAAATAGGGAATTTTGTAGGTTTTATAAATAGTACGCGACCTGGGTCAACTAATAAGCAACCCAATTGCATATTTGAGGCATGTGAGGGAAATCATGTATTCGTATGTACGATAAAATCAATAAGTGCAGGGGAAGAGTTGCTAATCCATTACAATTTGAATCATATAGATACAAACAAAGTTACTATCATGCGGGTGGTACGTACTATATACCATTTAAACCAAGCTCCAATTAATGACTCCAATATACCATTTTATTATTAAGTTTTTTTGCTAAGTCTATTGGTTTCATTTCGCTAACGTTTTTATATTTTTTCTTTGTCATAGGGTGACATGGATTTGTCACATAGCACAAACAGGGATGTAGGTCCTGACACTTCTACCGAGCAAGTAAACCTCGTTGTAATTGTACAAATTAGATAGAAGCAAACTATTACATTATTATGTTCTTTTCTTGAGTGTTTTGGAGTAATTTTGATAGTGTTAATAATATTCTTGTCATAGATAGATGTTCAAGGAAAAGGAAAGGTACATGCAGTACCTCAGCACCTCTATAAGGATGTGGAATCAACAATATGATGCGATGATGACATCGCATTTACCAAAAACCCTATAGAAATAATAAAAAAGTCTGTTAGAAAAATTAATAGAGAGATTCTTGCTTTGGCATCCATGAGCTCTCAGACCAATGAAATAAAATCTAGAGTGTGCAACAATTGATGTGGACAACACAAAACTTGCAAGTAAGCAGTAATGAAAGCTTTAATTATAACAAAAGTTCAATAATGGTTTATATTTTATTCTCTTTTATATCATTAACTAAAATATGTACGTGTTGTTTTTATAGGATTTTATGTTTCCTCATCATCCTGGTGGCCATAATCAGGGTATTGCAGGTAGTTCAGGTGATGACCATGTTCTATACATTAAAACTACTCCTTCTTTGGACTTGTGAACTTTCTTTTTTAATGCTAGTGTTATTGATCATATATTTATTATGTAGTTGATGCAGAGGGATCTAGTTGATGCTCTTCATGACTGATCATTCATACTTTAGGGAAACAATCTCCCTTACACATCCCTTCACTTGTTCTCAACAAACCCCCAACACATCCTTTTTCTAGATCCCTGACTTGGATCAACCTCTCACTTCATCACTTATAATTTTTGAGAGCTTCATACTGTGATTTGTTCTTCATTGTCAACTCACCTCTCACTATATGATACTCTCTCCTTTTAAAGCTCATCACATTCTACTTGAGCTCAACTTCCAACAAGACAAGTTACATGTGTTGGCATATGGACACTCCAATGAGACATTGTATGTGATTGAAGGTTTTTTCATTGATGGCAACCTTGCAATCCTATGGCACCGGCAAGACATCATACCGGCAAAGCATTACATAGGCAAGATAGTGCATCGGCCTCAACAAGATCACTCTACACCGGCACAAAAGAAAAGATGTATACCAACATAGAGGCCAACAGGATTTTTGATATGTAATATTTTGTTTATTATTATAAGCCGACTTGGCAAATTGTAAAATGACTCTTGTATATAAAGGAGATCATTGTAGACATTTAGAGAGGTAATGTAGCGAGCATAAAGAAAATTATTAGGCAAACCTAATGTGTGAATTATAAGTCAAGGGTATATGTAAAGAATAGAGTTAGAATCGATACTAAATCTGGCATTGGAGATGCTATTGTAAAGCAGTACAAGTCATTGGATTAGTATAATCCTCATTGTAAGTCAATGTGACTTCTCATTGAGCAGTGAGCTCTAGGCAGTTCGCCTTCCTACATGTGCAGGCCCTTATTGTAAGTAATATTCTCTTATTGGCCAGTGAGTGAATATTGTGGGTCACAAATCCCACCGAGGTTTTTCCCACACCAGGTTTCCTCGTTAAAAATTTTGTGTTATGGTGTTCTCTTCATGTGGATGTTTCTGATTCTGTTTATTGCATTAATTCTTGCATATCGATATACTGCTATTTTATGTTCTGCATGTTTTAACTTAAGAAATTCTTGTCACCAGTTAGATATTGATTCACCCCCCCCCCTCTTAGTATCTGTGGGAATCCTAACAATTGGTATTAGAGCCTGATCCTCTATTTTCAGAAGCCTAACAGCTTGAGGAAGATCTTGACACCGGTAAAGATGGAAAATCTGATGAAGCAACTTGAAGGAGCTCTTACAGACTATGATGTAGAGAAGTTGAAAAATATCAAATTAGAAGATGATTTAAGAGCAGCTCAAGATATCATTCAGGCACTTCAAGAAAATCTTACTGTTGCAAGAAATAAGAGAAGAGAACTTTGTGAAAAATTGCAAAATGAGAATGATGAAAAGGAATCACTTAATGATATGTTAAGCAAGCTGAAACAAGAGATCATGACAACAAAAAATGAAATGCAGGATATGACTATGAGATTTTGCAAAGAGATTGAGGATAGAAAGAAGAATGAAGAAGAATTGACCAGAAGACTAAGTGATGCAGCAAATGAGAACACAAGACTTAGCTATGAAAATGACATGTTGAAGACAGATCTGATGCATACTCAGAATGACTCAAATGAACTAATGAGACAAAAAGAAATCTTGGAAAGGGAATTGGAAACTACAAATCAACATAAAGAAAAATTCAAGAAAAGCTCAGAAGAACTTGGTACCTTATTGAAGAATCAAAAACCTAAAGGTGACACTTCTAGAATTGGCTTTGAAGTTGGTGAAAGCTCCGGTACTGCAAATACTCAGGATCATAGCAAACCGGTAAGACCACCTAATGCATATAAATTCAATGGAAAATTCTTTAACTGTAATAAGTATGGTCATAGGGCAAATGAATGTAGATCTAGGAATTATCAGAATATCAATACACCCATCGATCAATGTTCCAAATGCAACAAAGTTGGTCATAACTCTGAAAAATGTAGAATGAATGTGAGATGTTATATTTGTGGAAGATTTGGACATTTATCTAATCAATGTAGAAGACAAACTGGCATAGGTTATGGGAAAGCTATTCAGAAAAATAATGTAACTTGTTATGCATGTAACAAGATTGGGCATATTGCTAAATTTTGTAGAAGTAAAGGTACACCGGTAGACAACAAAAGTGCTATCTTGAAAGGAAAAGAAAAATTTGAAGAGGTTAAGCAAGAATTCTCAAAGCAATGGATTAGAAAAGTTGATCTAAATATTGGGAATACTCCTCCACCGGTAGAACCAACAAATGCTTCACCAATAGGACAAAGTGATACTTCACCGGTAGGATAGAGCAGTGCTCCACCGGTAGGAAGTTCTTCATCTAATTGAAGAAAATTTCCTTGAGGGTTTGGCAATCTAATGATACATATGCTATTATTCCCTCAGTTAGAGATAAGAAGTTGAAAATTACTCATTACCGACAAACAATGTTAAGTGAATACTTAACCGACATGCAATTAATGTGGTAGATGGAGAAAAGACATTATAAAAATAAGGTTTTGGCTCCATTTCATTTCACCATAATTTCAAACTTTCAGAGAGCGCGAAGATTCTGAACTAAGGAATTTCGAGTAAGAAGCAAGCACACTCCAAGCAATCATCCATCCAAGACAAAAAAAAAAGGTATTTAATCATGGCATCCACCTCTGCAATTGAATACATAGCAAACCCTACTATTGTGGAAGTAATTAAAAGACCTAGGCCTATATTTCAGTTAGTCCCTGAAATAGAAAAGAAGGATGATACCTTAGGTGCATTTTCTCAAATCCCTAAAGGTGTTGTATATGCTGAAGACCCTAGAATGTACATCCACTACAACATTGAAGAGTTAGGAGACGAGGAAATCAAAACCATGTATAAAACTGAGATATGTGATGATACCGGCAATGTTGAAGCTAAACACAAGATTATTGAAACCCTAGGATTCACAAAAATCCTTGGCATCCCTGAATTTCCTAAGGATGTGATTAAGATAGTGTTAAGCAGAGTTCATGGAGAATTTTTCTGGTTAGATGCAATTCATAAGATCACCAAGGAAGCGGTAAAGGCTGTCATAGGGTTACCGGCCACCGGTAAAAGACCAGATAAAAACAAGAAGGTTTCAAATGATTTAGTCATAGACCTAACAGGTGCAACATTCGATAAGAGATCTCTAAGGGTTAACGATGTAAAGGATACAAATGTGAGATTCATAAGCATGATATTAGGTTACAAAGCCACTCATGCCAATAGACTTAACTCAGTTTCAATTTTATGCATTAAGAGTGCTTATGATATGATAACAGACAATGCAAAAATTGACATCTGTGAATGGTTAAAGGATGAACTGATAGACAGCCTTGGAAAGATAAAGAAGGATAAGAAAGGAACTTTCAGATTTGGAAATTTGTTAGTATGCCTAATGCTTCACATAACAAAATAGGTTCTCGGTATAGGATATAAAGAACTAGGATATGACATACCAGTAGGAAAGCAATTGACAGAACTATTTAATTCCATGGGTGAGAACAAGGAAAACAACATTCATGACTTTTTCCAAGCACTAAAGACAAAAATGAAGAAAAGGATAAGGTTATCTCAGAAAATTGTAGATAAATACAAAGATGATATATGCTTTGTTATTAAAAAGGATGAAATATGGATGGAAGCAGTCATCCCAAGGACAATCTGGGTAACCGAAATGGGCTATGAGACAGATGACCACATAGTTGAAACTTATGCCAAAGCACTTCTAGAAACCCCCAAAGAACCTAAGGAAGAAGTATTTGGTAGTGCTGAAACCATAGAAAGCCAAATACAGTCCAAGAAAAGAGTGAAGAAGGTAGAGGCATTTGTGAGGAAAGGATCCAAACAAGCAAAGGCCATTAAGGAAAATGTATTAAAGAAAACCGGCATAACAGAAGATGAGTTGGCAGCCCCACAACCTGAAGCTCATCTATCACCGGTAGGTACTTCTTCAGAAGGTGACATGCTAGCAACCTTTAAAAGAGTTGTTAGGAAAAGAGATCCCTCACTGGAAACCACTCCTTCACCTAGAAGGACAAGGCAGAAGCAACAAGCTATGAGATCTCCAGTCAGAAAGGTCACACCTAAAAGGAAGCTAACTCCTAAGAAAAAGAAAAAGACAAAAACTGACTTGGCACCTCTAGACATTTTGCTAAATGAGATCACAGAGGAAGGGAAACTGAAAAACATAGGGAAAATTTATGACACTCTATCTACTAATGAGAAAGGGAAAGTTGAGGAAAGTGTAATACTGCATATGGACATGTACAAAAAGTTTCTGATGGAAGTAATCAATGAAATTCCTGATGATTTGTACAAAATACTTGAGGCCAAAAGGCAAGGAGTGATTGAATTAGACAAGAAAATAAAAATAGAAAAACTACTTGTTGTATATCCGGTAAACTCTCCAAAGGAAATTGATGATTTGATTTCTTAGGCAAACCAGACAGTTTTCTCTACTACACACCAGCATATTTCACTGATGGCAGGAAGAGTTATAGAAGTTACAGAGGAAACAGAAGATGGTTGGGACATATTCCTAGTTGAAAAGGAAAAACAAGAAGAATACAGGAATCCCAAGCCTATTAAGGTATATCAAAAGGATAAGGACAAAGGGAAAGGGAAAGTTGGTGGACCTCCAAGCACAAAGGTTAAAGACAATCTACCTCCACCTATGAAAATTACAACCATTGAAGACCAACCGGCAGTAGAAAGCATGGATGTAGAGGATAGAAATCCAAATCCTGAAGTCCTATACACTGTAAATGTTGATACCCAAAAGATCAACATAACAGTTGATAAAGATACAACTGAAAAGTCAAATATGGCTAAAGAGCCTCAGGTAACAGGAGATACAGAGCAACCGGTGGGATACAGGGAAAAAGATGGAACCTGAGGCACAAATAGAGAAACCAATAGAGCTAAAGGCTTTGGAACAGGCTCACAAGGAAACAATGCCATCGGTAAGCAATGAAGTAGGAAAACCAGTGCTAAAAGAAATGCAAACACAAACTGAGCTGCCAGAGGTCAATACAAGTATGATTATTTCCACCGGCACTCAAACTCTTGGATCATCATCAACATTCAAGTCAACTAATGTGACTGAGGTATTACTTGAATCCATTAAGAAAATAACTGACTGCAGTTCACAAGCTTATAAAGCAATAGATGATTCAATACCAATTTTGAAGATAATTGCTCCTAATTGTAATATAGATAATAAAGATTCTTTAGGACAATTGGATACATTATGTAAATACATTTCTGGAAATATTGAGAAAATAAAGGAAGAATTAGTAAAGGACATGGTAGAAAAGGAGAAATAGAAATTCTTTGATGAAGAAATAAAGAAGTGTAACACAGACTTTGACACACTTCTACCGGAACTATGTAGTTTGTTGAAAGAGTATAAAAATCTGTATAAAGACACATGCAAAACAAACTTCTTGACTGTAGATATTGACAAGAAAATAAGCAAGACATAGGATGAGATAAATAAGCTTGCAGACAATTTTGTCAACTCACCAGATTCACTATTTGTTTTTGAAGATAAGTTAGCAAATTTTGAGGAAGAATTGCTTAAACAAGAAAGAGAGAAAGAGAGAATAATAAACAAGGCAAAACACTTGAGATCTAAACTGAGTCCAAGATTGGACTATCTAGCATCTTTGCGGAAGGAAATCTCAGAGGCATTAGCACAGGGAAGTAAAACACTGGTAGAGCAATTGCAGCATCTCACCGGTACTGTGAAGAGGACTGAAACAACAATAAAAGATAGCAAAAATTTTATGGATAGTATAAACTTAATTTTGGGTGATCTTTTTCAGATAATAACTACCCAACTACAGGGTTGAGGATATGGATAGATGTAACTACAAACTCTACTAACATCTTGACAACCTTTGTCATTGATGCCAAAGGGGGAGTAGTAGGATGAGAAAGTTCAAAGACAGGAATCATATGCTCAAGGGGAGACCTTCATATTTTTGGTAAATTTTTTGGACTACACATTTTGGACACTTTTTGAAATTTCTCATGAGTGTTGCCATCAATGCCAAAGGGGGAGATTGTTGCCATATGGACACTCCAATCCGACATTGTATGTGATTGAAGGTTTTGTCATTGATGGCAACCTTGCAATCCTATGGCACCGGCAAGACATCATACCGGAAAAGCATTACACAGGCAAGACAGTGCACTGGCATCAACAAGATCACTCTACACCGGCACCGGAACCGACACAGAAGAAAAGATGTATACCGGCATAGAGGCCGACAAGATTTTTGATATGTAATATTTTGTTTATTATTGTAAGCCGACTTGGAAAATTGTAAAATGACTCTTTTATATAAAGGAGATCATTGTAAAAAATTTAGAGAGGTAATGTAGCAAGCATAAATAAAATTATTAGGCAGGCCTAATGTGCGAATTATAGGTCAAGGGTATATGTAAATAATAGAGTTAGAACCGGTACTGAATCTAGCATTGGAGATGCTATTGTAAAGCAATACAAGTCATTGGATTAGTATAATCCTCATTGTAAGTCAGTGTGACTTCTCATTGAGCAGTGAGCTCTAGGTAGTTGGCCTTCCTACATGTGCAAGCCCTTATTGTAAGTAATATTCTCTTATTGGCCAGTCACTGAATATTGTGGGTCACAAATCCCACCAAGGTTTTTCCCACACTAGGTTTCCTTGTTAAACATCTTGTGTTATGGTGTTCTCTTCATGTGGATATTTCTAATTCTATTTATTGCATTAATTCTTGCATATCGGTATACTGCTATTTTATGTTCTGCATGTTTTAAATTAAGAAATTCTTGTCACCGGTTAGATACTGGTTCACCCCCCCACTCTCAATATATGTGGGAATCCTAACAACATGTTCAAGCAACTCCATGTTAGCCTTAACATTGTGAAAATACCAAGTATTTCAACCATCATACCTTAACATATACTTACCCCTATCCTCCAAGAGTGTTATTTCACTATCCTCATCTCATTAATGTCTGCTCCAACTGCCCAAGTACTCATAATCTGCACTTACACATAGAATCCTTACAAATTCCAAAACTACAAAATAAGGAACCCAAACTACCATTCATTGTGACTATCATGATCAAACAAGTAGATACTTTCTTGTCTTATCACTTTGAGCACCCAAAACACATCATACTTGATACTGTCTCAGACATATTAGATCTTCAAACATAGTTTGCAACCCATCATACTAGGGAAGGTTATTTAGAGTTGTTCCAACCTTATTTAATCAGCATAGTCCTATTTCAACCAGCTGGATATCACTCAACAAAACAATATGGTTTGTTGTCCCAAAACAGGGAAAACTTTGTCTCGGTTTGCTAGGGCACTAGTTTTCTTGACATTTGTACAACCATTCAACATAAGACTAATTCAATGTGAAAGATACTTGAGTTGACAATAGGAATCCAGAATTTGAGAAGTTTTCAATGACTACATCAATGGATATTAACAAACCCTTGTGATTGACCCAGAATTGAGGGTTTTGGATAGTTTAGAGAAAAACAATTCAAACTCTCCTCATTATTCATGGCCATTGCTCTAAATTGGTACAAAATAGAGTTAATGCATTATACTTCACCCTAGAATCCTTGATTAAACATTTTTAATCTATTTGCTTGATGAGAAGAAACTTGAAGTAGTGCATGAAACATGTCTGTCATGGAAATTTGCAATTAACAAGTTCCAAAACACAAAATTTTATTGATTTTATCAAACCATAATACATTACAGTGTTCTTCAAGGTGTCTCCTTCCTTCTTCCTTTACACTGCCCTCTTGTCACAAATTTACCTACCTTTGTCCTCCTTCATATTGTTATTTCATTATGAATAGCATCGAACACTTAATAAAGGTTCATCTTTCTTTACAATTCGTAATAAAGGTTCGTCCTTGTTTACAATTCTTGCAGATTTCATATATTTAATTTTTTATATATTTAATGTTTCCCTTTCCTCTGGTTGAATAGGGAATCTGCTTAATCTTCTTTTTTCAAAGCCAAAATAGGTGAAACAAAGAAGCTCATGTCATGGGATTCAACCATGACTACCACCAGTACCAATGTTGTAGGCAACAGAACTAAGGATTCACACCCTTCTCATCCACCTTTGAATGAAAGAATTGTTTCATCCATGTCTCGAAGGTCTATTGTTGTACATCCTTGGCATGATCTTGAGATTGGTAAGGTCCATCTGCTTTTTGCTCATTTCTGTTTTTACGAACATCTAATTAATACTCTAGCTGAGATATTTGCACATTAAGATGTTTACATATATAGTCTTATTTTAGTAGCATTCAATTATAGGGTGATGTTGGATGGTGTGGATAATGTCACAATTGTGTATGCTAATGATAACTCAATGTTTGCCTGCTATAATTCATATGTATGAATAAGTTGAAGGTTGGGAGTATTTACACTGCATGTGTACCATTATCTTCTAATGGTAAACACTTTGGTTGCCAATAAACAACTTTTATTGCAAATCTGTATGGGTTTCCTAGAATCTAACTCCCTTCTGTTATCCCCTAATTTCCAATAATTGTCTAGTTTAAAAAAAATATGGGTGTTCTTTGTCTTGTGGCATCTTCACGTATTCTTTTCAGACCAGGAAGGAAGTGCATTTTAATGTTGTTTCTCATGTACCTGTAAGACAAGAATTATTGGTAATTCATAATTTTTCTTTGTTTTTATATTTGGATACATCATTTTAACCCCTTTATGTTGAACATCTGGATGCAGGACCTGGAGCTCCTACAGTTTTTAATTATGTAAATACATATTGCATTGTGTAACTTCATTCTTTCTTTCTTTACTCTTTGGGATTGTATGCCTTGCTCCTGTTTAAATTCTTTGGCAAATGTTATTCTTGAATAAATGATTGTCTAAAAAAATCTACTTGAAAATATGCTCCACAAACATGTTGTTTTTGGCTGGAGAACCTTCTCATTTATCAATGTTTAAGTTGTTACTTGATCCTAGTGGTAGCCACAGTTATTTGCATACTTCTTGACCTATGAAATAATTCTTAGGATTGAATTAAACAATTGAACTTTACCACCATACTTTCATTACAAATATTCATTAAGAAATTGATATTGATATTGATATTCAAAGGTTGATGTTTGGTCACTGGCTAAGTGTTTTCTGCTCTTTGATATTTAGGAGACTAAAATGTTTTCTTTGATACTCTAGGTTGTGGAAATTGGTAAGTAAAGTAAAGTGAAGTATGAACTGGACAAAAGATTGGTTTGATCAAGGTAAGCTTGTTTTCTTTGTGAGTTGAAAAGTTAGGTTCTTCTAGTTGCTCCTTTCTTTACAATATTGATCTTCTAGTTGATCAAATTACTTGTGGCAAGAGCATTTTTGAATTGGTTTGAATCGACTGAAGATAAAAGTGAGAAAGATATTTACATTGAAAAAATTCCAGAATTTAATCAACAATCAACAAGTGTTTGATCTAGCTAATAGCACAGACTACTCGGTTAGATCCTTGATAGCTTGTTCCTAATGCATTCCAGCATTACTTCAGTCTTCTACACATTCATATTCTCTCTAACTCCTCAACCACCTTAAACCCTAGAAACAACATAAACTTTCGCTATATCCACATCAACAACCTAAAACCCTAAACATGATGTCCTTACAAAGGAATCTAATTCATGTCAGTCCAATAGGATTACATTACAATTTCCTGAACATGGACATACTTGGTAACACGACACAAAAAGCACCGTTAAAGTGTCGGCACCGTCAAACAATCGGTGGATGGTAACTCATCACAAAATTTCGGTTGGTAACTCATCACAGAGTATTACCGGTTCATAAAAAATGTCGGTTGTCGATTTGACAAAAATGAAGACTGGTAAAAATGTGTTATGCCACTTTAATCCTTCGTACCACTTGGGATCTACGAATCGCTTGGGGTCAACATGCCGCTTCAAACTAGGAAACACATTCTGCAAAACACCAATAGTCTAAAGACTATAATACAACATACCGGTTGGAACAAATACCGGTTGTGCTCTAACTCATACATATAAAGGGGATCTCAATGCAAGTGTGTGTCCATCAATGACAATCACAACATAAACATCAAAAATGCCAAAAATCTCCCCCTTTGGCATTGATGGCAACACTTAGGAAAATAAAATTTTGACATCTAAGTGTTTTACAACAAAATCATGCCATTAGCAAAATTGCTCCCCCTAAGCATATACACTATTCCTTTGGCAATACAATGTATAACAATTTTGCATAAAGAGCATAAACATTGAGATATTCAGAGCATATATCAAAATTTTGATTACCAAATACTTCTCACAAATAGAATTCTTCTCCCCCTTTGCCAACAATGACAAAGTACAGCTGAACAGCCCTGTTTTCATTAGATATTAAAATAATAAAAGTTTATGACAATAAGGAATAATACTTGTCAAAAATAGATTTAAAGTCCTACAAGAATTATTTTATCGATAAAGACCAGGACTTAAGTAGGGAGGTGGCTACTTCTTTCTTTGTCTGCATCTGGGAGACTTGTTCCTCCATGGCATCGATTGTGCTCATCTCCTATGTCACTGTTAAGGCATCCAAGTTTAGATAGCACTTCTGAAGAATTTGCAATCATGGAAGTAGAACTAGTTGTAGCTCCTACAAATCTCTAGATCGGGTTCTGATCTCTTGCTCCATTTTTTCTGACTGGATGTGAAACCGGTGAACGGTTTGCCCATAAGTTGTAAAGGAATCATAAGGTGGCTTGAATGTGCTCATGTAGGACTGCAAGTCTGTTTGAAGCTTTTGCTTCTGAGCTAGCACATCATCATAGAATAGATGGGGTTGGCAGATCTTGCTGAGTAGTAGATTCCCCTCATCCAAAGCATCCCTTATATCTTTTTGTTCTTTCTTCAGTTTAGACCGGAGCTCATTCAACTTCTTCACCAGAGCTATATTAAGAGCTTTTTGATGCTCCTTCTTGACATTTGCCTCTACTGCCTCTTCTAGGCTCTACATCTGAACATCCACTACTGTGCATAGGAGTTTTAGTTTGGCCAGTGATGATTTAGTGTTGGGAAGGTTAGTACCAAGTATCAAACCGGTAAGAGTGTCCACAGCCACTTGAATTACATCCTGCTCCTTCTTCCTCCATATTTTTTCAAGCCATTCTTAGGCAACTTTGATGCTCTGCATCAGCTCCATTTCACTTGCAGACTGGAGGTTGATAGGACTGGTGAGGTCAGCCAGTTTGTCTTGACTATCGGTTGCCTTCGGAGTCTCCATCTGGATTCTCTTTGTCGCTTCTCTTTCCTTATCCTCTTCTACTTTCTTCTTCTCTGTGTCTCTTCTCTTCTCCTCTTCTTTGTCCTCCTCAACCTTTTTCTTTTTTACTTCCTTCTTCTCCTGTTCCTTATCTTCCTCTTCCTTCTTCTTCCTCTCTACTTCCTTCTTCTTCTCCTGTTCCTTATCTTCCTCTTCTTTCTTTTTCTTTTCATCTTCTTGCTTCTTTTTCTCTTCTTCATCCTTCTTCTTCTTCTCCTCTTCATCTTTCTTCTTCTTCTCTTCTTCATCCTTTTTCTTCTTCTCTTCTTCATCCTTTTTCTTCTTCTCTTCTTCATCCTTCTTCTTCTTCTCTTCTTCACTCTTTTTCCGCTTCTCTTCTTCATCCTTTTTCCTCTGCTTGGCCTCTTCCTTTGCCACTTCCTATTTGTCCTCAGCTTGCTTATCAACCTGTTCAGCTTGTTGCTCTTGTCCTATTGCCTCAGATGGTGTTTCCTGATTAACATCTTCTATGTCTAGGGCATCGACATCAATAGTGTCAACCAGCTCATCAACCAGGTTTCCTTCATCATCAAATGCTTCATCCGGTTTTGTTATAACCGGTTCTTTTTCAGCTTGCTAGTTGGCCTCAACCACTCAATGCATCTTTAGAGCTTCTAGAGCATGAGTGTGTGTATCCTTGAGCACTTCCTTACCCTTCCCTTCCAGTAACAAGAGTCTTCTTCTTCTCATGAAGAAAAGACCTTTGTATTTGTTCATTACATCGAACAGTTCCAAATTTGATACATTAGGAAAATGTTCAGCAAGGACTTTTTCTCTCATTTCCTGTTCCTGCTCTATGGCAATGCGCCATTTATTGTCTAAGGACTTATACAAAGAATCTGGTGTTTCAGATCTAATTTCTGAAGGTGACCGGTCATTAACACATAAATACTAAATTATTTCCTTTTCAACCGCTTCCTTTTCATCATCATTAAAGTCATCAAAATACTCAATTAAGTCATGTAGCACTTTTCTCCTAATATTCTTTATTGTTCTTTGACAATGTGTCAAAGGTTTATAGGAAGAGATATCTCTATTTACCGGTGCAGATGATGTCGATTCATTCTTTATCTTTCCCTTTGCTTGACGTGTTTTCTTTGGTTTTTCCTCAAACACAATTTCTTTTAAGTCTGGAGAGATATTCCTTTTCTTCCTCTTTCTCTCGAACACTTTAGCCAGTGCCGCTTCCGGTTTCTTCTTGGCCAGTGATCGTTTGGTCACTTTAGGAGTTTCTGCAATAACTGGTGTCGATGCTGAAGGTACTACTTTTTCCTTCTTCACTGCAGGTTCTTTTCCTTTCTTTGCTAGTGGTTCCTCAACTAGTGTTATCCTTTCTAGGTAGGTGTCGGTTCTCTTTGCCTTTGGATCAAGCGGTGAGGCAATAAGGGTAGAGGCATACCCTTCTAGCATGTCATACATCAACTCATATCCCATTGGCTCCACTTCTTCCACTCTAGGCTCAATAGCCTCCATTATGCATTGGTCCACCTTGATGGTGAAACAGATATCTTCTTCATATTTCTTGATGATGTCACCTAATATTCTCATTCTTTGGCTCATTTTCTGTTTGAACTCATCAAAATACTTGTTCAAAATTTCAGGGTAACCGGTTCCCACTGCTTGCAAACTTTCCTTTATTTGTTTGGTAACCGGTTGATCCACCAACCACTGAATGTCTCTCACTCCTGGGAAGTATCCTTTAAAGTAAAAGAACAACTGACCCAATAGTTGTCCAAACTTGAACCTCAGTGCATTATCCTGTTTGATCGACTTCAGATTCGATAGGAGTTGCCTCTACATACTAGTGCACAGGTCAAATGATGTGTCCTCCTTAATCATTCAGTAAGTGGCATTTACCATTGCAGCAGATACAGAGTTGAGTCTACTGACAGAGAATGCCTAGTATCCTATCACCATGCAGGCATACTTAACCAGATCATCCTTGATTGAATTGGCGATCATAACTCGTGAGTCACTTATTGAACCAGTGAACTTGGACATTTCAGTTTTGCTTACCGTCCTTAGGGCTGGCACATCCCCTGTATTACAGAAACCGGTGATGGAATGAATTGCTTGTGGTGTTATATCATGCATTCTTTCCAGGTACATCTTGTCACCATGAACTCTGCTCAGAATGATCCTAATGTGATCATCTGTGAAATCCTCCAAAATATAAATAGCATTATGGAGCTTCTTCTTCTCCAAGATACTATACTCTGGTTTGATCTTTTTATCTTGTCCATAGAACAAACCTAGCTGGGAGTGGATAGCTAGAGACCCTAGGTCTTCAATCTTGCAATCTATGTAATTAGAAATCCCTTCTTCTACCATAACACCAACCAGAACTTGTGATAGGGCATTATACTTAGACTTGCATTGAATAAAACTTGCAGACTTGACAGATGCACTAGAATTGGAATGAGATGTGGAAGCCATGATAGAAACTTAAAAAACCAAGAAATACCTTTTGAAACACGTGAATTTAGGGCTTTCAAATTCTCCTTCACTTCACACTCCGTCGGTTGCAGAATCACCACTTTGCGTTCTTCACTTGGTTGTTTGCAATTTGAATTTGAATCTCCTTCGCGGTTTCTCAATTTCTCAAAATCTCAGCATAAATTGCTTTGTCATCGCTCTGCACTCGAAAACCTCCTTCGCTTCAAAAACTGATAGTGAGAAATGATTTTGAAAAATCCTTTTAAACATATTCCTCACCTACCGTAATTAATGCTCCATCATTAGGGCATAAACCCTAATTTGTCTTTTACCATTTCCAGTCTTCCACCTATTGACAGGTATCACATACCGGTTAAGGTCTTTTACTGGTGTAAACTGGGGGTTCAAAACATTTCGCTATTTTCTCCCCCTAAGCTTTTCTGAAGCTTAATTTGCCAGTTCCGTGATTTCCACACTAGGTGCAGAAAGTGGTTCCTCTTGTAACACCACTAGTTTCTTCTTCCAGGTTTTGTTCATGTCCACTTGAACAGTATCTACATCAATGTTTCCTTCAGGAGTGACTGGTATATCATCCGATATGTTCTTTTTGATCTACAGAATCTGGCAATGTGACCCGGTTTGTTGCAGTGATAGCAGACCAATCTAGGTGCTCTCCAAGGTCCATTATTCATGTTTCCATTCTTCCTTCTGCATGTTGCAGCAGTGTGGCCATGACCATGATAGACCATGCATTTTTCTCTCCATCTGATTGCTGCTTGATAGCCACCACTTCTGGGCTGATGATTGAAGGCATTAAACCGATTGTGATTCTGGTTCACAAAAGGTTCAAGACCAACTCCTTGGGTCCTCTAAGGATATCTTCCAATGTTATTCATAACAGACCTGTATTCAGATGCTCTATGCCCATACTTGTTGCATGCATAAGAGTTACCATCAAATCTATAGGATCTAGGCTTATCATTTAGGAAATAAGGAAAATTGTTGTAAGCCTTACTCCTACACATATTTGTAGTATGTCCTTCTTTAAGACAGTTAAAGCAAATAGGTTTAAACTTTTGCTTACCTTTATCCTTTGATGCCAATTGTTTCTTTGATGTTTCAGCATTTGTACCAGAGGTCTCACCTTCCTCATGACCAAAATAACCAAGTCCATTGGTATTCTTAACCGGTTTGGCAGATTCAAGCTTTTGCTCTAGCTTGATAGCACTCTTGTTGAACTTAGCGAGTATTTCCTTTGACTCAGAGAGTTCTTTGGAAATAACAGCATTTGTTTCCAACAGGTTTTCATTCTCAAAGATGGCAATGTTTAGTTCTCCTTGCATGTCTTCCTTTTCCACTTTGCTTGCATGGAGTTGAGCAGTTAGGGCATTGATCTCTTGTTTTAGCTTGGAGATCTCATGATCTCTTTCTTTCACTAGATCTTCAGCTTTCCTTCGGTTCTCAAGCTCTTGACACATCTAGATAGTCAGTCCTTCCAACTCCTTTCTCAGGTTGGAGTTTGATTCATTCAACTTATTTACTTCTGCAATTAGGGCTTCCATGTCTACTTCATCTGAAGAACTATTTTTAGATAGCTCCATCAACTTTTTAGCATGTTCTCTCCTTTTTGCTTGAGATGCCTTGTATTTGACCATAAGATCATCATAGGCTTGCTCAGACTGAGTGAGCCGATGATTAAGTTGCCTTATAGAGTATTCCCCCATATCTCTTTCCAAGAGGTTAAACTTATAGAAAGGTAGGCTCTGATACCAATTGATGAATACTAAGAGGGGGGGTGAATTAGTATGCAAAAAATCTTTGCACTTAAACACTTTACAAGACTGACAGTAAACTAGTAAAACAGTTTAGCAAACAAACCGGTTAGCACACATGCAAACCAAATAGCAAATAATGCATTCACCCACAAAAGCACAAACACCATAACACATGAGATTTTGAAGTGGAAACCCAAATGGGAAAAACCATGGCGAGATGGAACTCACAAGTAACTATCTGCAAAATAGGAACCAGACCGGTTAAGGTCTTACAATGTTCTTTACCAGAATAGATCCTGTTAGGAATCTCAATCTTTGTTAGGAGATAAGTCCAATTAAAGACTACCTTGCTAGAGGATTTTAGATCCATAGATGTGAACCACCTTATTATAGGATTTACAAAAGGCTTTTGGGCCTACCTGGTTAAGGGCTACAGACTTGTCAAAGATGTGAGTAATCAACAAGTGTTTGATCTAGCTAATAGCACAGACTGCTCGGTTAGATCCTTGATAGCTCGTTCCTAATGCATTCCAGCATTACTTCAATCTTCTACACATTCATATTCTCTCTAACTCCTCAACCACCTTAAACCCTAGCAACAACATAAACTTTTGCTATATCCACATCAACAACCTAAAACCCTAGACATGATGTCCTTATAAAGGAATCTGATTTCATGTCAGTCCAATAGGATTACATTACAATTTCCTAGGTTCAATGAACCTGTACATACTTGGTAACACGACACAAAAAGCACCGTTAAAGTGTCGGCACCATCAAACAATCGGTGGATGGTAACTCATCACAAAATGTCGGTTGGTAACTCATCACAGAGTATTACCGGTTCATACAAAACGTCAGTTGTTGGTTTGACAAAAATGAAGACTGGTAAAAATGCATTATGCCGCTTTAATCCCTCGTACCACTTGGGATCTATGAACCACTTGGGGTCAACATGTCACTTCAGACTGGGAAACACATTTTGCAAAACACCAATAGTCTAAAGACTATAATACAACATACCGGTTGGAACAGATACCGATTGTGCTCTAACTCATACATATAAAGGAGATCTCAATGCAAGTGTGTGCCCATCAATGACAATCACAACTTAAACATTGAAAATGCCAACATGTCCATCTACCTATTTCACATCTAAGATGATGAGAACTGGTGATAGGGAGGCTACCTAGTTTGACATCACTTAGTTTTCTTTGATGGTTTGCTTCTATGCCTTTCTGGGTTCCAAGTCTACCCCTCTAGACTTCTAAGGGCTTCCCTACCATTTTTTTTCTTATCTCACCTTCCTTAATCTCACAACGTAAGCTTGTTCACTAAATCCTTGTAGGGTGAAGGACACACACATTCTTTCTCTCTTTGCAAAACCATCCATCTTGTTTGGTTTGGAAAATACACTCCTTTTGATTACACAAAGTCTAAGTTTTAGGTGTATAGCCTTCTGGATCTTCTTCTAGTTCTCAACAGATTCCTTCCCCCTGAAAGTTATCTCCTTCAAGTTACTGACACCTAGCCAGACTATCACCAAGCTCGCCTAGGGCCAATTTGCAGGAATAGCTAATGCCATCTCCTGGTCTCTTACCAATAAAACCCTATTATACATAATTCGCTCTGGTTGACAATCTCCAATGATCATGTGGAGTCTCAATTCAAAGCCATATGATTATTGCAAACACAGAACAAAAACTGAAAAGGAAAGCTTTATTTACATATTCCAAGCTTATGCATGGGTTCAAGCCAGCAACTCACAGAACAGAGAAAAGAAACTTTACATTAACAGCATATGAGAACTTCAGAGATTTTTAACACATTATTACAAATCATAAATAGAAAGTAAACTCTAATTGGAAACCAGAAAATGGACTTCTCTATTGCATTTCAGAAAAACAAACAATCGTGTTGTCTGAGGCAATCGACAATCAATGACTCATCAATCAACCTCTTACAGATGCCCATTGGGTCTTTTATACATTTTCTCTTCTGTTATGAACTTCTCCTACTGGATGAGATAAATTTCATTCCCAACGGTTTCCATTTGCAACTGTCTCACAGGTTCCATCGGAACATCAGGGTAACATCCAAACAAGGTTACCGATGTCCGATGACAACCTCTAACTTGTCACAATTCCTATCGGGTCTTCGGTAGAACACCAAAATGAGCTACCGATGATCGATGTCTTCACACTTTCGCTTCGCACTTTCCATTGAGTTATTGATGTAACATAAGGATAGAGTTACCGATGTCCGATGGCGACACACACCACTTTTCACTTTTTCATTGGGCATCAGGATAGAAAGAAACCCCTTCGTCCAATGGTCGATGCTTTCCTCCACTTCCTGGGCATTTCCATTGGGTCTCCTCCAAACATGTTAGCCCGATGGCCAATGCCATCTTCCTCCACTTGTACTTTGTCAACGGGTCATTGATGTAACACTGAAGCATTCCTTCCGATAGCTGATGACTTACTCTGGTCCATCCACTTTTCTATCGGGTGTCGGTGTAGGTGAGAACCTTGCCTGCCAATACCTGATACAGCCGCTCCATGCCTATGCTTCCTCATCGGGTCATTGAGGTAGCTTAAAACTACTCATCCCGATACCTGCTAGCAATACTCTGAAGTGCTCTGCTCCCAATTCTTTCTCATTGTGTCATCAGGGTAACATGAAACCACTCCCTCTGATATCCAATGACTCCACTCCATACTCTAGTGACCTCATCAGGGTAAGTCTTCTAGATCGGGGTAGGTCTTGCCAATAAGGAAAATCTCAAAAACTTTCATAAACAACCAAACAATTGGACTTAGATCCAATCCTTATGTATGTACATGACCACTGGAAGGTCTCAAAAGCCAAAACAGGTTAAGGGTATTTCAACCCTTAGGTGCTCCTACACCATACTCCCCCAAAAACAAAGAAGTCAAGTGACTACACTTGGCAGCAAGGAAAGATCAATTCCTGATTTAACAAAGTCTAATTCAGGGACCCAAGTCACTTCAGAATCAGGTTTATGCATCCACTTGACCAAATGTTCCATGTAGACCTATTGTCTAGTCTTCTTGAGAACATGAGAATCCAACACTTTCGTAGTCTAAGGCATGGAAGGAGAAAGTAATGGCACGTCGGCAAGTGACTATTGAACATCTAAAACTCATGCATCCTCCTTGGGAAGTTGCCCCTTGTAGGCAACCAAGTTTGCAACATTGAAAATGGGAGACAAAGCAATATCCGATGGCAAATCAATCTTATAGGTATTAGAGCCATACCTGGCTAAAAATTTTCATGGGCCTATTCTCCTCATTTGTAGCTTTCTAGGAACCCCTTTCTGAAGTTGAGCCTTGTTTAAATGTACCATTACCAAATCACCAACTGAAAATTGCACATCTCTTCGTGTGGTATCAACTCTGGCTTTAACTTTTTGTGAAGAATCTTGGAGAGCTCGCCTGACTTGGTCATGAACCTCCTTCATAGATTGAGCAACATCATCAGCTTGACCACTTCTGTGCGACAGATTACCAAGATCTTGTAATTCCATAACACCTCATGGGTGCATACCATACACTATCTCAAAAGAACTCTTCCCAGTAGACCTGTGGACACTATCATTGTACGAAAGCTCTGCCTGGTGAAGAACTTGATCCCAACTCTGTCCATATTCTTTTGTTAAGCACCTTAAAAGGTTTCCAAGTGTCCTATTGACTACCTCTTTTTGACCATCCGTTTAGGGATGATAGGTTGAACCAAAAGAAAAATGTGTTCCCAATCTTTTCCAAAGAGTTTTCCAGAAATGTCTAAGGAATTTGACATCTCTATCTGAAACAATACTAACCAGAAAACCATGGATTCTAATAACCTCTTTGAAAAACAAGTGTGCAATGTAACTAGCATCATGAGTAGTTTTACAAGGAGCAAAATGTACCATCTTACTGAATCTGTCAACAACAACAAAAATGCTATCACAGCCAAGCTTAGTTTTGGGTAATCCAAGCACAAAATCCATACTCGCACATTCCCATGGCCTTGTAGGAATACGTAATGGCTGATAAAGACCAGCATTAGTAGTTGTACCTTTAGCTTTCTGACAAATCATACAGTGCTCAACATACCTTCTGATATCCCTCTGCATTCTAGGCCAATAGTAGTTACTTTGAACAAGTTCCAATGTCTTATTAAGGCCAAAATGACCACTCAAATATCCATTGTGCTTTTCTTGGATCAGGTTTTCCCTCATCGATCCTTTGGGAACACACAATTATCCACCTTTAAACAACAAACCATTTTGCAAAGTAAAATCAGCATATTCACTATGAAAGTGATTCTAAAATTCTTGACAAACCTTATAAATGGCTGCAAAATATTCATCGTTGGGGTACAAATCCTTGAAGTAATCAACTCCAATACTCTGAATCCGCACTTCTTGCATTGTTAGTAGCCTTCTACTCAAAGCATTTGCTACTTTATTACACTGTCCTTTCTTATGCTTAATAGAAAAAGTATATGACTGCAAATACTCAACCCATTTAACATGCCTATGACTCAACTTATCTGGTGAATTTAGAAAACTTCAAGCTTGATTATCTGTGTAAACAAAAAAATCCTTAGGTAAAAAGTAGTGCCTCCACTTCCTAAGAGCTTGGACTAGGGCATACAGCTTGAGATCATAGGATGAATACTTCTTGGCATCATTGAGCTTCTCACTAAAGAAAGCTATAGGTTTATTCTCTTGACTCAAAACAACACCAACTACTATATTACTTGCATCACATTCAATTGTGAACAACTTATCAAAACTAGGAAGAATGAGTATTGGTTGTGTAGCTACCTTTTCTTTCAAAAGTTCAAACCCTTTGTTAACTGCATTGGTCCACTGAAACTTAGTTTTAACTCCTCCTTTGATGGTATCCAGCATGAGTGCACAAATCTCACTGAACCCTCTAATAAACTTCTTGTATAACTATGCCAAACCATGAAAACTTCTTACTACACTTGCCAATTGTAACACTTCATGGTGGAGAAGTAGGACCCTCTTCCCGGTCCACTAGATCTACCTCTTCTTGGGTTGCTAGATGATCCCCTTCCTCTATAGTTTCTCTTGCTATGTGAATCCTCACTTTGCTCTATAATTTTGGGCTCTCCTTGGGACCTTTGATCTGCTCCTCTTCCACCAAAGCTGCCTCTTTTTCCTCTACCATCTTTTCCTCTGTTGCTTTGTTCTTGTTTCTTCTTGCTCTTTTCCTCCACCTTCAATTCCAATTGATAGAACTTATGCATAGTGTTGGGACATAACAAACTCAACTCCTCTTGAATACTCCATCTCAAGACATTCAAGTATCTGGCTACCTTGATGCTCTCATCCTCTACCACCTTGGATCTTAGACACAACTTCTGAAATTCCTCAGTGTAGCTGCTCGCATCCAAGTCTCTTTGTCTCAAATTTTGTCTCCTTTTGTGTAGTTGGATATCATAATCTTCAGGGATGTATGCCTCTTTCACCTTGGCTATCATGCCCTTCCAAGTAGCTATGGGGTTCTTGCCCTCTTTTTGCCTCTCTTCTTGGATAAATTTCCACCAAGTCAAAGTTGCCCCTCTCAATATAGACTTAGCTACCTTCACCTTTTGGGCTTCACTAATTTCATCACATTCAAAGTGATTCTCCAATCCCTCTATCCATTCCATGACTACCTCAGGCTCCATTTTTCCACAAAAAAGTGGCACTCCTTCTAGGGATTTTCCTCCTAAGGCTTTGATTGTTTTCAGGAAAGATTCTTCAAGTAGAACAGGGTCTGGTGCAGGTATCCTATCCTCTTCTACTGATTCTTTTCCCTTCCCTTCATTGACCTGGATTGGTAATTTCTCAATTTTATCCTCAACTGCATCTAGTTTGCTCTCCAATTGTAACAATCTTTCTTTCAGGAGCCTATTTCTTCATCTTGGTCTTCTACCTTCTTTGCTAACTTTGCGTTAGTCACCATTCTAATACTATTATCTCCTATAGATTAAGTGTTTGACATCCACTACTTTCTTCCTAAGTCTAAACTTTCTCTGATACCAATATGATAGGGAGGCTACCTAGTTTGCCATCAATTAGGTTTCTTTGTTGGTTTGCATCTATCCCTTTCCAGGTTCCAAGTCTACCCCTCTAGACTTCTAAGGGCTTCCCTACCATTTGTTTGCTTATCTCACCTTTCTCAAGCTCACAAAGTAAGCTTGTTCACTAAATCCTTGCAGGGTGAAGGACACACACATTATTTCTCTCTTTGCAAAACCACCCATCTTGTTTGGTTTGGCAAATACACTACTTTCGGTTACACAAAGTCTAAGTTTAAGGCGTATAGCCTTCTGGATATTCTTCTAGTTCTTAGCAGATTCCTTCCCCCTACAAGCTATCTCCTTCAAGTTACTGACACCTAGTCGGACTATCACCAAGCTCGCCTAGGGCCAATTTGCAGGAACAGCTAATGTCATCTCCTAGTCTCTTACCAATAAAACCCTACTGTACATAATTGGCTCTGCTTGACAATCTCCAATGATCATGTGGATTCTCAAGTCAAGCCATGTGATTATTGCAAACAGAGAACAAAAACTGAAAAGAAAATCTTTATTTACATATTCTGAGCTTATGCACAGGTTCAAGCCAGCAACTCACAAAACAGAGAAAGGAAATTTTACATTAACAGCATACGAGAACTTCAGAGATTTTTAACACATTATTGCAAATCACAAACAGAAAGTAAACTCTGATTGGAAAACAAAAAATGGACTTCTCTATTGCATTTCAGAAAAACAAACAATCATGTTCTCTGAGGCAATCAACAATCAATGACTCAACCATCAACCTCTTACAAATGCCCATTGGGTATTTTATATATTTTCTCTTTTGTTATGAACTTCTCCTATTGGATGAGATAAATCTCATTACCAATGGTTTCCATTTGCAACTATCTCACAGGTTCCATCGGAACATCGAGGTAATATCCAAACAAGGTTACCAATGTCCGATGACAACCTCTAACTTGTCACAATTCCTATCGAGTCTTCGGCAAAACACCAAAATGGGCTACTGATGACCAATGTCTTCACACTTTCGCTTTGCACTTTCCATCAAGTTATCAGTGTAACATTAGAACAGAGTTACCGATGTCCGATGGTGACACACACCACTTTGCAGTTTTCCATCGGGCATCGAGATAGCAAGAAACCGCTTTGTCCGATGGCCGATGCTTTCCTCTGCTTCATGGGTGTTTCCATTGGGTCTCCTCCAAACATGTTAGCCCAATGGTCAATGCCATCTTCCTCCACTTGTGTTTTGTCATCGGGTCATCGATGTAACACTGAAGCATTCCTTTCGATAGCTAATGACTTACTCCGGTCCGTCCACTTTTCTATCGGACGTCGGCATAGGTGAGAACCTTCCCTGTCGATACCCAATACAACCACTCCACGCCTATGCTTCCTCATCGGGTCATCGGGGTAGCTTAAAACTACTCGCCTTGATACCCACTAACAATACTCTAAAGCGCTCCGCTCCCATTGCTTGTTCATCGGGTCATCAAAGTAATGTGAAACTGCTCCCTCCGATATCCGATGACTCCACTCCATACTCTAGCGACCTCATCGGGGTAAGTCTTGCCGATCAGGGTAGGTCTTACCGATAAGGAAAATCTCAAAAACTACCATAAACAACCAAATAATTGGACTTAGAGCCAGTCCTTATGTATGTACATGACCATTGGAAGGTCTCAAAAGCCAAAATTGGTTAAGGGTATTTCAACCCTTAGGTGCTCCTGCACCAACTGGTACTCAATTGCATGATTAAAATTTTAACCTTTTCTTTAGTTGCAGCCATCAAATAGGCTTTTTCCTTATTCTTCCACCTAGGGTTGAATTCTTGACATGGTGTACCTTGTTATCCAATCTACTTTGTCTGCATGACATCACTGAATTTTTCTAACACCAACTTTATATCTCCTCATTAGTACTAGGATGTTCTTGCAAATTAATGTTGCATTTGTCCATCCATTTGTTGTTTTACTTCTTCCAAGTCTTCTTCCTAAATTTTAATTCCTCCTCCACAACCATTTTGGTCCAATGATGCTTAGCCATATTTTCTATCTTTCTTAAGTAGCTTAACAAATAAATTATCACTAATGTTGCCGTCAGGAACATACCAGCCTTCTAAAAGGATCTCATAGGGGACTGCTGATATGACTTCGAGATTACTAGTGATTAGATGTGTTTGATTTCTTTCTAATTGTCTTCACTTGTGGTTTGAAATGCTACTCCCTGAAACCTCAAAACCATAGAGGACAACTAACATGAACAACAAACCAAAAAGGATTTTCTTGGTCTTCCAATCTCATAACTCCACTTTCCTACACCTATCCCAGAGAAAGTAAGAAGCTCTCAATCCTTAAATCCTTTTGGACCACATTCTTTTCTGTTCTCTTGGGTAAATTTGAGATAACAAAGCTCCTCAAATACTATGTGGGGGTAAGCATGGACTGTATTCTATTTCATTCCCTTGGTTTTTTGCATGGATCACATTCTTCTTCCACAATCGCAACTACACAAACCTATTTTCTTTGTTCTACTTTAAGGTAGTATGATCCGATGGTGATGTTATATATGCTCTATTGAAACCATGTTGCTTGTTACATAAGTATTCATCCTGTTAAATTTGGTGGCAGCTTATGGGTTCAATTTGGCTTTTGAGTACTTCAAACCCACAAAGAGGGATGTTGTCACTAGGTCTAATGGGTGGACTTAGGGATAATAGTAGTATTTGTATGAAGCCAATCCTAGTTTTGTAGAGGCACGGAAGGCATGTAAGGAATCAATAAGAATTGATAGAAGTAAGTAGTTGGATTACTTGATTCAAAATGAGATATTTAATTCAAATGTGCATACCAAGAAGTTCAATGAGATAAATTCTAATTAAGCAAAAGCATGGCAGTTTAGCAAGGCACTTTGGAGTAGACAAGAAAATTGCATTGGTGAGCAACATTTTTTTTTTGCTGCAAATATACGAGGATGTCAAGAAATTTGATCAAAGTTGTAGGACTTGATAGTTTGAAAAAGGAAGTATTTGAAATGTTGGTTTGTAATATGTATTAGCCATTTCCAATACTGAAGAAACTTTGGGAAGAGTTAATATGGACTTTGCATTAGAAAAATTATGAATATAGTGAGGGTACAATCCAAACATAGTCATGGCTGCCATCATTCTCTCATCGAATGAGTAGTCATGGCCATCATTAGAAGAGTCCCACCCAGGAAACATCTGACATCCACCCAGGAAACATCTGACGAGGATACTATATGCCTAATGACATTCTCCCACCGGATGAGCAGTCGGAAGAGTCTTGGGTGTCGTTGGAATTCTGACACCAGTCAATGAAACATCCAATGAAGATATTGTATGTCTGACGGAATTCTCTCGTCGAACGGGTGTCAAAATTCCAACGTCCACCCAGGAAACATCTAATGAGGATGTTGTATACCCAACGACATTCTCTCACCAGATGAGAGGTCATGGTCATTGTCGGAAGAGTCCTAGGTGCCATAGAAATTCGGACGCCAGTCAACAAAACATCTGACGATGATGTTGTATGTCCGATGGCATTCTCTTGTTGGATGGGTGTCAGAATTCTGACATCCACCCAGGAAACATCCGACAAGGATGCTATGACCACTGGCATTCTCTCGCCAGATGAGTGGTCATGGCCATCATCGGAAGAGTCCTGGGTGTCATTAGAAATCCGATGTTGGTGAGCACCATCGGAATGTTCGACTACAAGTTTTTGACGGCAATGTTTGTCGATAGTCTGACAAAAAATAGTCAAAATTTGGACAAACGGCCATTAGAATTGAGCCCCAAATGTACTAGTGTGATAACATAATCAGTGGGTTGCACTTTATCAAGATCTGTATCTGGAGGAGGAATAGCCATTTCCACATATTTATTCTTTGACTCATCCACTTTAACTCTGGAAAGAGTTTTGGCCTTCTTCTTACCCTTAGGCTTGATAGATATCAACTGATTAAAATCAAAGTCATCTGGCGACACAACTTTCTTTTTCCTCTTGGGCATGTTAGATACTAACCAAGATGGCAATGAAGAATCTTCATCAACTTTGACAGTTAAGACTTGCGTTGCCAATTCTTGAGATTGAGCACTAATAGTAACAATAGGTGGAGCTGGGGTGACAATAGCGAGTGGATTGGAAATGACATAAGGCTTAGGAGGAACTTGGGTATCCATCATGAAACTATCAAATTCTTCTAATATAGAAGAAGTAACCTTAGATAAATTGGGGAGAAAAATAGTATCAAGGTTGTCATGAGGTATATCCAAGTGAGACTGACTTGTAGAAGTGGAAGGAATATTGTGAACTACAAGAGCCTGGGGTGGTAATGTCACGGCAGAAACCAAAGGAATAGTATCAATAACAAGAACTGAAGAACTAACTGGAACATCACCCGATGTAACAGAACCACCTTCACATGTCTCCTGAAACTAGGAAGTACTTGGGATTTTAAGTAGCTAACCCTCATCAAAATATCCTTCAACTTTATCTTGTTCATTTTTTGGTTCATCTTCTTCTTTAAGTAATCCAACTTCATCTTCTTCTCATTCAACATCATCAACTTGAGTCTCCTGGTTTGAAGACTCACCTTGATCTTTTCCTTTTCCAATAGTGAATTTGAACATAGGACCCTTAGAAGCTATAGGTTCTTGTCTATTCTTGGTCCTGAGTTCAAAAACTTTCCCTTTAGGTCCTACATCTTCTTCTTCAAAAGATTCATCCTGGAAGGGCTTCAACTGCACACCATGTAGATTCAACCAAACACTCATGTTATCGAGAATTCTTTGAAACCTATTGATGCAGAGCATCATGAAAAACCAACCAAGAACCCCAAATCAACCATGGAATCCCAATATTAGGGTGATCAATGACCCAAAACCATCATCAATCTACAACCTTGATAGGTTTAAGGCATATAACAACATTCAATCAATCCAATATCAAAACCTTCATACATTAGTTTCAAATCAACTCCTTCAATATCAACACAAACATCATTGTCTCCAAGGCACCAGGTAAGTCAACATATTTCCATCTCATAACACAATGTTAAACAATTCAAAAACAAGCTTACCATTTACCTTAATCCCTCAACATCAATCTTCTTCCCTCCAAGAGTCCATTAAACCCATGCTCCAAACATCTTTCAAATATGTCCCAGTTTTAACAGTTTTTCTACTCTGTAATCTATTATTCACATTTTGTTCACATCCTGCAAACAAAGCAACATTTTGGAAATCTCTTCAGTGGACTGATAGATAACTAGGCCTAATAAAACATATGTAAAACATGTAAAGATCTAGCCGTTAAATTAAAAGATATAATCTCTACACCGAGGCCTATTTTGACTGTCACAAAAAAAATCAGAAATGTGCATGCCCAGTCCGACTAGGGCATCAAATTACTCACACAATACCAAACCATTCAATAAAAAATCAAAACCATATTGAATTAAATTCAATCCACTACTAAAATCCAAAATATTACAATTTTTGGATGGTTACATTGTGAGATATCAACATATCCTTGTGACTAACATTGTTAATGAGGGTTTCCAGACAGTTTTTAGTAAAATCCTCATATCTCATTCATTTCACAATGAAAATGTTCCAAACCAAAACCAAAGGAAGGATTATTCATTCCCCTATCTAATAATACTATTGATACATTGTTTCTAGGCTGTACAAGTTGCACAAGGCCTATAAACAACTCAGAAATAGTTAAAACCAATCAAAATAACAAGAATTGAGTGCACCAAAATGTTCTCCTTCCTCAAATCTCAACTTGGATTGATAATACAATGGTATTTAAAGCCTCTTTACCATTAATACCTTCCTAACTACCTCCAATACCAATGGGAACTAACTCTTCATCATTTTTGTTGCATTTTTGCAATGTTGTTTGTGCAACTTTTATGCAACTTTTACATTTTTTGTAAGAATGACTCCAAAATTTACATGGACCCTCTAAATATTCAAAAATGGACTAAAAATAACATGTTACGTCCATTTTACCCTTCCTTGGGTATTTTACATATTTTTTACCTTCTTCACCCAACTAGGACCCATTAGGACAACTTGAGCAACTTTTACAAATTGTTACAATTATGGCTCATAGCCCTTTACATTTTGACTCAATGGACTCAAATATATTAAAATGACCATATAAACTCCAATATATGAGTGAAATGACTCATGGAATGATCATTAACCTCTGGGTGTACCTTTGTGCTAAGTGCTCCTACACCACCTATCCCTTACTGAAATATTCTCCTTTTTGGACCATTGAATGAGAGGCAGAGGTAATCCAACAATGTTATCCTTTTTCATATGTATGATTAAGAATATCTCCATCTTCCTCAAGATCTTCTCGAACTTCATCGAGATCAAAATTATCAATCTTCGCAACTGTAAGATGGCAATATTCCATTCTTCTGATATCTTCCTCTATCCTACAATCTATCCATACATCTTCAATTCGATGTACATGGGTGTGATTCTTTTTTATCTTATTTTTCATACCCCAATAATCAAAATACTTTTTGGCCTTGAAGAACCTCATGGTTACCCTCCTCATCTCTTCCTCCATAGCACAAGATTTGTGGATAGAGTTGATACACTATCTCCCTATGGAAATAGAGAACTTGAGACCTATCTTGTGAGCTCCTGATTGGTGCTCATGAATGGAAATCATTTCGTGTTCCATCTCCATAAGAATAATCTTGTCAAATGGGTACCTTGGCATCATGAAGGGTTCTCCATCAAAACAACCAATTCTAGTATAAGTGAATGTAGGGAACTGCAAGAAAATACAACCATACTCACTCACAACCTTCCAAGCTTCATCTAACACTCTCTTGTTCTGAAGATATTTGTCTAACAAGCACATATAGCGAGCTAAGAAAGCATCATTAGCCCTTCTAAAATGAAAGATACTCTTCTTGAGAGTCAATTGAGTGAAATATTCATAAACAAGAACCTTGCTCCTATCACCTGTGGTAGATAATCCTATAAAATGCCTCATAGAGGCGAATGCATAGACCAAATAAGAAGTCGTGTATAATTTCAAGGTGGTGGGCACCTTGGTCAACTGCTCAATAGAGCATCTATAATCTATTTACCTCAATAGATCTTCTTCTTATTATCCCTGATGATATAAATATACTAGTACATCCATTTGTGATAAGTATTTAAGGTCAGAAGACCCTTTACTCTACTGAGAAGAGTAATGAGATCATTTACCTCCTAAATAAAGTCACTGCGAGGAAGAGTTTCAAGCCACCTTGAGATTGTAGGTGTAGGGGTCTTCAACCAATTATCATTTATATTCCTCTGATATTTCTCTAAATTCTTATCAAAGTATGCCACTACTGACTACATATCAATATCTACATATTGATCTATAAGTGAGCATTTGAAGATGGTATCAAATAAATCCTCATCTAGTTTGATGAGTGTTTTCTTTCCATTTGCATACTTAATAGATATGGGGGTAGAATCATATATATTGGCTAAAGCCAACACAAACTCTGGATTCTACACAGACATGGGAAAAGTAGCTATTGAATGTATCTCACTATTAATAGTAGGTTCTATTAGGTATGACACTGGTACTCTCTTACTTAATAAATTCTTCAAGATCCACATGACCGATCTCCATATCCCTAATATTGTCAATATTAGAGACACGGATGAAGGGGGAAATACTGGATAGATTTCTTTCTTTTTGAACTTCATAGATTTCTTGTTGAAAGAAGGTTCTAATATTTGCAATAAGTGTACTACAATGTGAAAATTTCATCATTTGACATGATTATCCACCAGAGAAATATTAATTTGATACAAAAAATCGATCGATTTATAACAAATTTATTATAAATAACCAATTTGAGTGTGTGTTGTACATGCAAATCAGACTTATAAGTCCAATTTGCACTAATCAAGTGAAAAACCAAGACAAAATGCATATCAAATTTATAAGTCTGATTTGTATCTCATAAAAAAAAATTAAAATGTAATGTAAATCGGAGTTATAACTCTGATTTACCTCATATTATAATGCAAATTAATCAAATGTATATCGGGCTTATATCTCTGATTCACACTTTAAAATAAACAACAATCAATTTCCGGTAGGAATGTAACCCCATCTGACATCTACAAAGGAAGATTGAAATCAATGTCAAGCAGGAATTCATCCCTAACCAACACTTAACAGAAAAGGAAGAACGCATCAAAAGGATGTTGGGCGGGGATATAACCCTGACCAACATCTAATAAAAAACACAAGGCCAAACAAGTGGTGGTCAGGTTTGTAAACCCAACCACCATCACTACATAGAGTGGTGGGTGTCGGGGGTACAAACCTGCCCACCACTGACTGCGATGAAAGGAAGAAAAACTTGGTGAGATAGGGATACGACCGCAATAACCACCACAGTCCATGCCTGAATATCGGGTTTGTATCCATGCCTGAACATCTCTACGGAAATAAAACAAGGGGAAGATACAACGGTGGGGGTGTGTGGTCGCCCCACATCATGATATGAATCATGGTGTGCGACAAACACATAGTCCCGCTATACCATGATTCAAACCAACTTTGCAAAGAATGAAGTCAAATTTGTAATCCGATGCATATTTTAATATGTATTAGGTTTCAAATTTGACTTCAACTAAAATACAAAAACTACGGCATGATAAAGAAGAACAGAAAAACCCAAAGCTTGGGGAAATCAATACATACCAAGAATAATGAGTGAAGCTTTGAGAAAATCAAGCTCTTCAATCCAACAAGAAAGTAATAATGAAAAATTAGGGCACTAATTAGAAGATAAATGGTTAAAGAAACCCAATTCAAAATGAACTCCAAAACATTAATTACAAATAAAGCATATTAAAAAGTGTAAATCAGACCTATAGGTCTGATTTGCACTCAAATCAATTACTAAGTGTAAAATTGGAGTTAAAACCCGGTTTTACACTAAATAACCAAAACGAATGCAAAATTGGAATCAAAACTCGATTTTGCATCAAAACAGGGAAGTTTACTTTTTAAATTAAAATTTTAACTTAATGAATGAATTTCATCACCAAATAACACATATTCAATGACGAATAAGATGACCAAAATTTTTGATTTTCTTGAATTTGAAAGAAACAGAGGTGAATTATAAAAAATTCGTAGGGGTTGTCCTATTTTTCTACAAAACAAAAACATGGACAACAAATTGGAGTAGATCTAAGAATTTTTTGAGTAAACAAAAAGGCATATTTTAGTGAGGAAGAAAGTTCATATAAATCATCATTTCATTAGAGGTTGGTGGCCTACATTGAAAAAGATCAGTGTCCTTTAAAGGGGATTGCTATCTCATGTGGGTTGGTGCCTATGAAGATTGTAAGTTTCAATATGAGCAATATTTTCCTGTAGTTTTCTTCCACAAGGGTATCCATGTAAATTGTGTGTGCATATAGTGTTCTAATTGTAAAATCTTACTTGTGTGTTTCTTTTTTAGTACCTTTTTTTTACGGGGAAATTAGTCATATTTAATCAAATTTAAGAGAGTAAATCACCAATACTCTAATCTAATTAACTAATCCATAAATAACAATGAAATGGAATCAAATCAATTGAACATAATAATGAAACATAATTAAAACACCCTCAATTGATCCAAAACAAAGCTTTCATTACTCTTCTCCAGTATTGTGTTGTGTGGCTCTCAGATATTGTGATGGGATTCCTGCGTAAATATGGCACAATAATTTCAAAGATAGTGGTTGTTGAAAATGGAGAATTGATGCTCAATTTATATATTTTCAAGTGAGATTGATTAAGAGGTGGAACTCAAGTGAGCTCACACATTGATTAATAGTTGAACTATTGATTTGGGAGGTGGAACTCAATTAATTAAATTATTAATTGAATAGATTGAATTGTTAACAGGATGGATTGAATAGATGAATGAGTTAATTGTGTTGGAAAATTGGAGGAATTGATTATGTGTGGCATTGTTTTTTTGTCATCGATGGTAACACCCATTTTTTTTGTTGTTTATCAGTTTCCAATAGAGTGGTAGGATTATTATATTGATCCAGTTTGCTCCTTTTGTGATGAGCAGTGTACTCTAGGTTGTTGGCCTTCCTGCATGTGTAGGCCCCTCTTTTTGTAATCACATACTTACTGCAGAAGTATTATCTAATTGTGGGTAGGCTTCCCACCATGGTTTTTCTCTTTATTGGGTTTTCCACATACAAATCTTGGTATTATCTTTTGTGGATGGTTGGTAAATTTTTTGTGGTTTATATTTGTACTTAACTGTTATATTTGATATTCTGGTAACAAGGTTTTAATGCTTAAAGTTCTATAATATATTGAGAACTGATTCACCCCCCCCCCCCTGCTCAGTTGTCCATTGGTTATCTGAGTTGTCTAACAATTGGTATCAGAGCCTGGTCCTCTCTGCAAAAGCTTAACCACTTGAGGAAGATCCTATGGCATCTAATAGTTCAAGTTCATCTGCAATTGTTTTTCGGAGAGAAATTCCTAGGCTTGATGGAACAAATTATAGAGTATGGAAGATTCAGATGGAGACTCATCTGAGATGTCTTGGTAATGAGATTTTCGAGATCACTAAGAAAGGATATACACCTCATAATCTGACATCTGGCAATCCTCCTCTGGTAGGCTTGGATAAGGACATTGAAAATGATTGTAGAGCTAGAGAAGCCCTTTTGTGTGCACTTTTTGATCAGCAAGTTATGGGACTAACTAACAAATCAACTACAAAGGCTATATGGGATAAATTGGAGACTCTAAATGAAGGTGACCCTACCGTTAAAATTGCTAAACTTGATGGTTACCGAGTGAGATATGAGAACCTAAAGATGGAAGAAGATGAAAGGATTACTGCTTTTATGGAGAGAGAATGAAATTTTTCTGGGAATTCAGTATTGTGGTGGATCTCTAAGCAAAGATGAAATAGTTTCTAAAGTATTGAGAGCTTTGCCACCGGCTTACAAGATGAAGGCTACTACAATTAATGAGTTGATAACAATGGCAAACACCTTTGTTAATAGTGATACCTTGGTTGGGAAGTTATCTTCTTTTGATCTTGAGGAATTTGGTCCTTCTGGAGGTTCAAAATCTAAACCTTCTTTTCATGCATCTACATCATCTACCGGAAAGAGTGATTGGAAAGCTTTATATGCTAAGGAACTAGAGGAAATGAAGAAAGAAGATGAAGAGTTTGAGCAACTTGGAGCCCTATTTTCTAGAAGAGTACCTAAAGGTCCGGCATGAAGTAAGTATGAAGGAAAATCATCTTTTAAATGTTTTGCATGTAATAAGATTGATCATTTTGCATCTATATATTTTAAAAGGATTTCAAGATTTGAGGAAAGAGCTAGAAGATCTTTTAGGCCTAACCATGATTATTAGAACAAGCATAAGTACCGGAGGAACAAAAACAAATCATGCTACTATGCAGATGAGGAAGGTGTGACTGATTCTGATGATGAACTGACATAAGATTCAGCTAGTGGATCTAGCAATGGTAAGGAATGGGTATTCTTGGCTATCAAGGAAGATGACTTGGTACCTAAAGAAAAGGCCCTTGCTACTAAAGTTGAAGACAAGGATGAATGGATGATAGATAGTGAATGTTCACATTATATTACTGGAGATAAAAGGAAGTTTATATCTTTGTAAGAATTTGATGGTGGTCTGATTAGATTTGGAGATGACAAAGCATGCATGATCAAGGGAAGATGAACTATATCATTGGATGGTAAGCATAATACTAATAATGTTTATTTTGTTGAAGGTTTAAGGCATAATGTTTTAATTGTAGGATAGTTGGTGGATAAGGGATTTCAGTTACAGTTCAAGGATGCAAAATGCAAGATTATCAACAGATCTGGATTGGAGATTGCAACCAGTACTCAGACTAAAGGTAACATCTTTCATTTGAACTCCGGTGAGAAGACATGTTTGATTGAACAAATTGATGAGAGTTGGCTATGACATAAGAGGTTGAGTCATGTGAATTTTGATTGCATCGTAAAGATCAGTTCTACTAAGGCAGTTAGAGATATACCTAAGATTGTGAAGCCCTATAATCCGATATGTAAGGAATGTCAAATGCGAAAGCAAGTCACAAATTCTTTTAAGAGTATACAAGAAAAATCTAATGATGCTCTTGATCTTATTCATAATGATTTGTGTGGTCCTGCTAGAATCAAAAGTTTTCAGGGTGATAGATATTTTATGCTAATCATTGACGACTATTCTATAATGATGTGGGTTACTTTTCTAAGGGAGAAATTTGAAGCATTTTAAAAGTTTAAGATCTTTAAAGATAAAGTTGAGACAGAGACAAGATTGAAGATTAAATGCTTAAGGTCTGATCAAGGTGGAGAATTCACATCTAGTGAATTTAATAGTTATTGTGAAAAGAATGCGATAAGGAGACAGTTATCTGCACCCCACACACCTCAGTAGAATGGTATTGTGAAAAGGAAGAACAAAACTACCTTGGATACGGCTAGAACTATGAAGATGGAAGCTAATCTGCCTCATATCTACTAGAGAGAATCTATGAGCACGACGGTATACACATTCAACGGAGTTCATATCAAAGGAGACACCGGTAAGACACCTTATGAGTTATGGTTTGGTCATAGACCTACAGTTAAATATTTTAGAATCTTTGGTAGTAAATGCTACATCAAAAGAGATGATTTGATTGGAAATTTTGATCCTAGATGTGATAAAGGGATATTTCTTGGTTATTCTAATGAAAGAAAAGCATATAGATGTTATAACAAAATATTACAAAGAATTGTGGAAAGAACTAATGTCAAGGTGGATGAGCAGAATAGAAGTCAAATAAGAACTTGTGAGAGAAAACTGGTAGTGGAAATGATCATAACTGAACCAGTAGTACCTACACCGAACAAAATGTTGAACTAGTTGTTTATGGTAAAAATAGAAATAACAATATTGAAAGACTAAAATAGATTCAACCACAAAACCCTAGCCTAACAACAACAAAGATCCACCATAACATATGAAGATTACCTAAGACAATGCAAATAAAATGAAATCACAAAGATTATACCATCACATGTCCAATAGGGTTTGGATCTCCATTCTTCCTATCTCCATTGATCTTTCTTGATATATTTTCTCTCAAATTTTATGTGTGCACAAGAGCTCAACAAAGAATGGAAATGTGGTTGCAAGTAGACTTGATCACATATGAAAGTTTGAATGCTAGAAGACTTCAAAGATTGATTAGGAGGATTGATGATGAAGGAAGTATCTCCTTATATAGAAGACACTATTAGAAATGGAGGGATAATATTGAGAGGTGTAAAAGATAAATGGTCGACTAAGATTAGAGGGTAGGTAGAGAAAATAAGAAAATAATGAGAGGGTAGGTAGTGTAGGAATTAAGAGATGAATAACATGTGTCATACGTAGAAAAGGTTAATGAATTAATTAAATAAATAAATATTTATTTAATTAACAGAAGAAGTGGGATCAATTATATAAATAAAAGTGTTTATTTAATTTAGGAAAAGGGAATTTCTAGAAGAGGATAAATGAATTAATTAAATAAATAAAGATTATTCAATTAATAGAAGAATTAGGATAAAATAATTAAATAAATAAAAATATTTATTTAATTAGATAGGACAATTTTAGGTGTCTACATTTTGCCCCTCTTTGATACAATGCAGCTTGTCGCGTTGTTTCAAAGAAGATAATATGAACTGATACAAAGTTGCCCCAAGATGGGAATGATATGCCCCCTTGCGAGATTGCATGAAAATGTCTAAAAGATCGCACACAATCTCTCGATAAGAAAGAAAGGCTAGAATGGACTGATCGGATGGAATAGAGTGACAGAGTCACAGGATAAAGAAGACTGACACAGGAGACTAGGGCTAGGGTAGTCTATAAGATAGACTACAAGGGAAAATATCCTCATTGTCATACAAACATCCAAGAGATCAGAGTGCAGAGAGAGTAGAGAGCAGTCAGCAGTGATGGTATTGGTGCATAGATTCGATCACGTTTGCTGATTTCAAAGGCCAGTAGATGCAAGAGAGCCAGTGAGTACCAGAAAACCTCCTTGTACTTTGTTGCATTAATTGTTGTCATAAATGCATGTTAGATAGGTCAATAAATGCGCTTTAGATAGGTCTAGATAAAATGTCAAGCGAGTAAAAATGGTAAGGCACGTCTGTGTTGGTACCAGGCGCATTTGGGTAGGCTAGGTGTGTCTGCGTTGGTGCTAGACGCATATATGTTTGTAATAGCATCTGTGTTCAATGCGATCACATCTGTGTATTTCGGGCACGTCTGTGCAAGACAGGCACGTTTGTGAAGGATGAAAGCGCGTTTGTGTCATTAATGCATGTTTATGTCTTCAAGGTCGAATCGACAGTTCTGTGATAAACATACATTGTTGATTGGATAAGCTGCTGAGAGGATACACTCAAGCAGGTCTTCTAGGGAAGAGTAGGGTAGCGGATAGGGCTAGGATTGACAATTTTGTGATAGAACATACATTGCCAATCAGGAAACTACTCAAGAGGATACACTCAAGAAGAGGCCCTAGGATAGGATAGATCGAGGCACTTTGTGATGAACAGGGAGTACCATAGAAATTGATAATTCTGTGATAGAACATACGTTGCCAATTGGATTAGGCTGAAATTGACAATTCTGTGATAGAACATACGTTGTCAATTGGATAAGCTACTCAAGAGGATACACTCAAGTAGGTGCTCTAAAAGATAGGATCAAAGTAGCACTTTGTGATGAATAGGGAGTACTACTAGGATAAAAAGAAGCACTTTGTGATGAATAGGGAATGCCACTAGGATAGGAAGTAGTACTTTGTGATGAACAGGGAGTACCACTAGGATAGAGTGCCATATGATAGATATAAGCACTAGGATAAAAAGCAGCACTTTGTGATGAATAAGGAATGCCACTAGGATTGACACAATTGATTTGCTTTCCTACGGGAGGACTTACCTATGTTGGAGTCACAAGAGAGATTCTCTTCGACTCAGAGTTTATGACCAGAGCTGATATTTGAGGATAGAGCAGCAGTTGAGGTCATGGGACTGCGATATATTTTATATGTGCTTGAGTTTCGGGTGAACATGGGATTGCTATCTGCATTAGCTGAGAGATGGCACTCAGAGACTTGCACATTTCCTTTGTCGATGCGTGATATGATAGTCACCTTGGAGGATGTATATAAGATAATGAGGACACTGATTGATGGGGAATTAGTTCCTTACGATCGAGATGGATACAGGGATGCACTGAGATGAGTGTTTCAAGATCTAGGACTAGAGATGAGGGTTGGACATGTGGCTTGGGATACCATGACACGGATAGGATTGGCACTACCGACTATACTGGCAGGAGTGATCAGTGGATTCCTCTGTCCAGATAGGGCGACACGAGGGTTGGCAGTGGGGTGGGGGAGGACTCTGGAGACATTGGTGACTGAGCACACCAGGTTTGCATGGGGGTCGTTTCTACTAGCACACTTGTATTATGAGTTGCATCAGTTTGTGTATCATGGATCAGCAGGATTGGGATGCAAAGTGACATTGTTGCAGGTATGGGCATATGAGCATCTGTCGGTTACACGACTGATACACTTCACGAGCAGAGGACATGGGCACAGTTATGTGCATCTATATGATATGATTACATCACATCCACGGATTGGGAGATTGGAGTATTGGCATCAGGTTATGGATGAGATAGACAGTGTGGTATGGAGGCCATACCGGGACTATGAGGAGTGGGAGGATGATGCAGTGGAGTTGTCATATGTATTCTAGAGCAGGTATCTGATTGGTCGGACACCATATGTTATTGAGAGACAATTGGTAGATAGGGTGGGCAGGCATTTTGATAGGATACAATGGATGCCACGGGGGTCAGGGGTGTATGCACGGACAATGAGGGATCAAGTGCATTTGGGGCCATTGCTTTCATATGATCAAGTTGTGACACAAATGGTAGAGATGGTTCTCCTGCCTTGGGATATGTGGGTAGATATAGAGGATGTCGGCATAGATGCAAAGTACACTGCATATTGGGGAGATCATCCATATCCATGGCTGACGGATCCAAGGGAGTCAATAGATGGAGACAGTGGAGGTGACGGAGATGATAGTGGAGATGGCAGAGGTAGAGACCGACGGTGGAGGCAGGGTGTAGTGGCAAAGAGGAGAGTGGCTCTGAGGAGAGAGGGTTGAGAGGAGAGACATGCTCATGGAGTGAGGGGCAGAGGTGGATTGTCGTTACAGGTTCCAGTAGCACAGGTTCCCAGATAGGCACAAGCTCCTAGACAGGTACAGGGATGAGGACAAGGATAGGAGCAGCCACAGGGATAGGGTGAGGGGGGAGAGGAGGAGGATGAGTTAATATCCTTGAGGGAGATCTGCCAGGGATAGGAAGATGAGATCCAAGATCTGGAGAGTGAGACAGCTAGACTTAGGAGACAGTTGAGGGACACTGAGCGGGAGAGGGATCAGGCTATTCAGCACTACACGGAGGCTGAGACAGCACTGAGGGCAGGAAGATAGGAAGCAGAGGACACAGGGGCCGGATACGCCTATGTTCTGCAGGCAGGGAAGGAGATAGCCTACTGGAGAGACCTATACTATGGATTGATACCACCAGATCAATAGGTGAGGAGCTTCCAGAGACCATCACGGATGACGACAACTACTAGAGGAAGAGATATGAGACAGGCGTCGAGCGGTGGGGTCATGGGTCCTCCACCACCACCAGATAGAGGGGACAGGATAGATGATCCTAGGGTGGGTCCTTCTAGGGCTCAGACTCTGTCGAGGCCAGCTAGCTCAGAGGGAGGGAGTTCATCATAGCCTTAGAGGGCTCCCTATGTACCAGTTTTGTACCATTTTTTGTATGATGATGTAGACACCTTCGGGTGATTTTGTAGCCATATGTATTTTGACATAATTGTATCATGATACTTATGATTTTGAGATATATATATATGAGATGACTCATCCTTGTAGCAGCTATATGCATGTGTACCTATGTGATGCATGTTTCTATATGATGCTTATGATATGGATGCAAATATGTACATGAGGAAATGCAATATTTTTGTTCTTTTATGTTTTTAATATGTTATGCATGATACAAATGTGAATGTATGAAATGCAAATGGATATGAGGATGCAAATAACTATTTACATGATGAGAATGTAAAATGTACTAACATGTGTTGAGTGTAGGATGTGAAGCAATTGTGATATCTATATGTATGTACGAAATGAGATATGCTAACATGTGATAATGCAGGTGCAAACTACATGAAATGCAAATCTTTTTGGTGTGTCATTATACTCAGTCATGTGATAGCAGGATACACGGACTCAAGAAGGATGATGGAGATCAATCAAGAAAGGGGGATGAAAGATAGTAGATATCAAATTGAAAGATCTTCTTGTGCGTTATCATCATTGAGCTATATTATGGAAAAGAGGTTATGATAATCGAGGTATATGTTCGACCCAGAAAGTCATTGTACCCGTTTGCATGGAGATCAGACAGTGGCAGACAAGGAATTCCCCAAGTCACACTAGACTCACAGTGTCCTCATATCCTTGGACAAGTCATAGAATTACTAAGAGACAATCCACAGACAACAAAGAAAAATAGGTGACGATACCCCATCCTCGCCTTTCTAGTCAAAGATATCCTGGAGATAAAATCTCTAGTCAGAGACATTCTGGAAAAGCTAAAAGACATGTCACCAAAAGATAAAATCAAAAGAAAACCAAGACTCGACAAAAGATAAAATCAAAAGAAAACCAAGACTCGACACCAACATCCACTATAGTCCTCAAGTTTAGTGTCTCTTGTCACTTGTATAAGTCTATTTGATTGTGGTCACAATGTTTACTTTCACAAAAGGATAGAAAGCACTGAACCATAATGTTGTCTGAGTCTGTTGAAATATTTGATTTGATAAAGCCCATTGTTGTTGTGTCTCATCTGAAACTGACTGAATCCATGAAACTGATACTTTATTGCGGAGAAGATGAAACTTTATTGCAGATCTGGGATGCAATTGTTGCTTTATTTTGGATTGTGTGAGGATAGACTGAAGAAAATTGGAAGAAACTGTACTCCTTGGAATGTGTGATGCTCTTAGTTCCACACCCATCACTAGACATAGGATTTGCCTTAGCCATAGATAGGAGATGATTTATTATGGACGGAAAGGGGTGAAAAGGAAGGATTATTATGAATGGTGAACCAAACATAGGTAGATCAATAACAAGCCATGATGGGAATGTGTAAAGTTTATTATGGATGAAGAGGTTGTGAGTGTGTGCAAGGTGAAAGGATGAAATGGAATCCTAAAGGAGGGAGGAGCAATGTCTCTACACATGGCATCGGTGACCTGGTTTTCACCATGGTACTTGCCCAGGGTGCCACCGAAGTGGTTTTCACTGTTGGATGGATTTATTTCTCTTTACTTTTTGTCTTTTTTTTTTAAATTTTTTTTTGGTGTCACAAGGTGCCTATTTGCCAGGTTTTCACCAAGTAACGATTTTTTCTTTTTATGATTTTTTTGTCTTTTTGAATTTTTTGATTTTGTTGTCTTTTTTGAATTAGGATACTCTGAAGAGATGTGTGTAAAACCTACGAATGTGCATGTTGTTGATAGGATCCTCCAAAGGTTCGTCATCTAGAGTTGAGAGCTGATATGCACCGGATCCATAGGTCGTTGTAATGATGTAAGGACCAAGTCAATTTGGTTTGAACTTTCCCTTCTTCTCTCTGTCTTGCTGATTTTTAGGATTTTCTCTGAAAACTAAGTCATCCACCTCAAATGTACAAGGCTTTACCTTATGATTTTAGTTGCATTGTTTCTTCATTGAATGATGTGTAGCTCAAGCTACTATCTTCCTTGATAAAGGAAATGAAATAGAAGTACTAGTGTGTGGACTACACAAGCCCATGTGCATGTCACCTAAAGAAGTTTGGGAATCCCTGACAACAAAGTCCTTTGAGGAAGTTCCATTAAAGGTCCATGATGTATCACTAAAAGGGAAAGGATGTGCGGAACAAGTGGATGAGTGACAAAGGCTTGTGATTGCGAAAAGAAGTGAAATTAGGATGGCATGATGAAGAATTAGGATCAACAAGTATTCTTTTTGACTCAAAATTTTAGAACTTTTGCCCCCAATTATTTTGATATTAGGGGAGATCATCTCTTGCTCTTTTTTCTTCATAAGATTTTTATCCTTGACCTTGATTTTTTTAGAGTCCAATAGCTTTTGATTTTGATTTGGACTAAAGGACTTTTCTTTATTTTTTACTTTTAGATTTTTCTTTTCAAAGTTTAATTTTTGATCCCCAATGTGTAAGGGCTTTTGTAATTCTTGTTGATCCAAGCCCGAGAGAGGAGTGGAAATGGAATGAGTGGATGAAGTGGTAAAGCTATGTGAGTTCTCGAGAAGGATGGTGATACATTCAATAGATTCTTTGTCGGAACCACTCTTAGGACTATTGATATCAAGAGTTGCTTTCACCGCTAGAGGAGGTTTGCATTCAGACTTAGTAGCCACAACACTAGGTGGTTCACACCCAATTCCTTGCAAATTGTTTATAGATTATTCCTGTCGAATGAATACCTTAGGAGATAGTGGGATTTGATCAACATGAAAGATATACTCACCACATCCCATGTCTTTAATCTTTGTTTGCTTTGATGTAGAAGGTTTCAAGGATTCTAAATCCACATATGTTGAAGAAGGAACAACCTCTCGATTGACTGGGATTGTTATTTCTGATCTAGGTCACAGATTGTTGCAATATATGAATGGGTTTGGGTCAGCTTTGATGGTCACTTCAACTCTATTGTGTGGAAACTTAATGCATTGATGGAATGTATATGGGACTGCTCTCATCTCATGAATCCATGGACGTCCTAGCAATATGTTGTATGTGAGATCCAGGTCTAGGACTTGACAAACCACATCCTTCGTAACCGGCCCAACTCTGAGAGGTAAGGTGATTGTGCCCTTGGATGAATGCTCTTCATCATCATATGCCTTGATGGTAATTTTGTTTATAAAATTCATAGCCTTTTTAGAATATCCCAATTGTTTAATAGTGCTCAATGTACAAATGTTTAGACTTTCTCCTCCATCTATTAGGACTCATTTTATTTGATGTTTGTGTAGGAAGGCTTCAATGTGTAAAGGTGCATTATGTGGTTGGCTCATGGAGGCATCATCAGCTTTTGTGAATGTAAGAGAATGTGGAATGGAAAGGTATCCCACCATGGCTTGAAACTAGTCCACATTCAGATTAGTGGGGATGGAAGTTTCTCTCAACATTTTGTCAAGAATGGCCTTATGTGCAGGGGATATGCATAAGAGCTCAAGGATTGAGATAAGCGTGGGTGTCTTCCCTAACTATTCTACAAGGTCATACTTAGGTTTGATTGATAAGGAAGCGGGTTTTTTAGTTGGAGCACCTTGCAAGGTGACTTTAGCTCGATGAGTTGTGTCATTACATTCAGAGGTAGATTCAGAAGAGGGTCCAATGCCTTTTAGGACAACCTTGGGTCTTTGGGTATAATTCTCAAGTGTTTTGTCCTTGATGATAATGGTAGAGACATAATTTTCCATCGAAATGTGATTAACAATTGAATCATAGTTATAGGATGCTCTAGTATAGTTTGTCTGGTCATCTGTGGCTTTAGCTTTTCCCTTATCATGTTTTGGGAATGGTTCCTTAAACATCTCATGTTCTTGATTGGGTGAGTGTCCTTCAATCTCAATGTCCCCTCTATCAATAAGATCTTGTATAATGTTCTTCAGCCGATGACAATTTTTTGTCTTATGTCCCTTGCTCTTGTGATATTCCCAGTATTCATCATCATTCCACCAATTTGGTTTGACCTTTGGCTCATATGGAGGCAAATCTAGAATTGTTATTATTTTGTTTGCCACTAGCTTCTTCAAAGCTGACTCAAGTGGTTCTCCCAATGGGGTGTACTTCCTTCATGATTTGGAAGTTGTTTGAGTATTCAGTTGATTGTTTGTAGAGATTGGTCCTGAAAAAATGATTTTGGTTCATACTGTATTGGCATCAACAACACCATCATTGATTGTGCTCTTGTTTTTATTTCAAAATCTTGGCTGGTGTTTTCCTTTAAAGTCCTCTTTGTTTTCTTTGAATATTTTGACGATGCCTTTCTCAATTAGGACCTTCTTTGTTGCTAATCCCTTTTCAATGACATCCCTGAAGGTGGAGAAACAAGCTTTTCTTAGGTCATAACCAATGTCTTTGTTAACATTCTGGGTGAACATCTCTACCATTTTTTTTTTGTGGAATTTCACAAGAGCATCTGCTGGCTAGATTCCTCCATCTTTGTAAAAATGATGAAAAAGATTCTCCATCCTTTTGCTTGGTGTTGCACAAAGTGGTGACTGATATATCTGTCTCTATGTTGTATGAGAAATTTTGCATAAAAGCCTCTGCTAGATCACCCCAAGACTTAATTCTGAGTGGAAGTTGGGAGAACCATTCCATAGCTTCATCACCTAATATTTGTGGGAATAATCTCATCAAATATGTCTCTTTTGTTGCTACCTCAATGCAAGCTGTAAAAAAATGTCTTATATGTGCCTTAGGATCTCCTTTGCCTCTGTACTTATCGAACTTAGGTGTCACGAAATGTGTACGAAAAGGAGGCATTGGAATGCTTTTGTCAAATGGAAAGGGACATATGTCTCTCATTGTGTAAGTTGTCTTTGGTGTATTTATGTCCTCCATTTTCTTTTGTAAGTCCTTGATTTGTTGTTCCAAATTGTTCTTAGGTGGAGAATGACTTCTTGGACCATACCCCATGCTTGAGCCACTGGGTGGAGAAGGAGCATGTTGCATATATGGATGGTATTGATCATACACATGTTCATATGGAGGAGGTCTATAGTGATGTTGCGTATAAGGACCACTTGGTATAAAGTCATGATGAGGAATGGAATATTTGTTTTGTCCATGTATACCATACTCTACAGGCATGTCATGAGTTTTTTCTAGTCTGTTGCCCCCAAATTTGATGTGGGGTTTCCTTGTGTCCAAATTTTGAACATGCCTTTGGATATCCAATTGATTTGGTGGTTGGTCCTTAGCATTGGTATGTGATTGGGTATATTTTTCCGCATAAGACTTCCATAATGGTTTGCGAAGGTGAGTATCATAAGCTTGACCATGTCTATGTGGGACCTTAGGTTTTTGAAACAAAGATGATGGTGATTCAAGCACAAAATGTGGTCCTCTATTGCCTCCACTATTAGGCCTCCTTGATCCATATTGAGTTGAGGTTCTTGCAAAGGTTGATTTTCCAGTGTTTGAGACATGTCAAAATCATGAGGGATCTTGGCTCCACTTTGTGCCATCACTTGTAAGAAATATTGTCTATCTCTCCTCATTATTTCCTCAACCAATCGATTAAAACGGGGATCCATAATGGAGTCTTCCACTTCTGCTGAATATACAAAAAAGTTGTCCATATTGTCATTGTGTGTATCATTGTTGTTTGTAGTGTCCATGTTCTCAACATTTGGAATATTTCTATAGGCATCCATGTCAGGTAATGTGGTGTGATCAGAATTCAAAAAGACATCATTATCATACTCATAGGAACTCATGTTTGCAGACTCTTGAGCCTCTTTAGTTTCTCTCCTAGATTTTTGGGAACACGTTTCAACCATGAACTAGATCTTGACCAAGATGTGTGAGACTAGATGAAAATAGAAAAGAGTATGGAAGACTTAGAGTTGGATGGAATGTAAATGAATATGAGGTTTACTTGCAATGTCCAAAGTGTAAGACCAAGTATGTATATAGTAGCGTAGGTGTGGCTTCCAAAGAGATGATAGGTTCTCTTGATGAGGTAAGTTGACCTTGACTCTAAGTAAGACCAAATGAGACCCAAAGGTGATAGACCTTGATAAGGGACCACTTAGCAAAATGTTGTTGTATGTAGTGTGTTGACAAAGCAAGATGAGGACAAGAAAGTGACCTTTTGACTCAAGTTTAGACAAATGTGAATGTAATGCAAGGTGTAAAGCAATGATGAACTTTGTGAGACCCAAAAATAGGCTGAATTCTAGATGAAAACTTGAAGAGATAACCTAGGAAGCTCAATAAGTCTGAAACTAACTGCTCTTGTTTGCTAGACTGTAAATTTTTTTCAATTCTGAACATAGATGTGTCTGTATACTTCACAGATGCAGTTAAATGACACAAACATGGTTGAAAATTACATAGACACGTTTCTAAGATTTTGTGAATGCAATTTTCTTTAGGATGACACAGACACGTTTCTAAGATTTTGTGAATGCAATTTTCTTTAGGATGACATAGACACGTTTATGTACTTCACAGATGCAGTTAAATGACATAGACGTGTTTCTGTTAGACACAGACGTGTTTCTTGAAACTGAGTGCAATTTTTCCAATTTGTGAAGTTGTTGTTGTGACCAAATCTGAATTTGTTTGACTATTTTTCTTGACAAGAGGACACAATTTTTATGAAGACTCAATGTTTGCAAGTGTTTAGACTCAAAATGACTCAATAAAAGTGTGTCATTTGATGTAAAAATATTTTGCATACACTTGAAGACACAAAAGACACAAATTTTTTATGTTTGATCTTGAATGTTTGAATGTTTAAAAGAATACAAGCACAATTCTTATGGCTAGCCAGGACAATAGTTGTTGATCCCACATGGGGTTTCCCCCGAGGCTACGCTATTCAAAGCAGATACTTAGATGCTTGACCCCACTGGCTCCACCCTCGACACTCACTTCTCTAGGGCAGCCAAGCATCAGTCCCCATGAAAACTCCCCATGCCAAACTTTGTATCTCTACTAAGAACCGTATTTCTGTGGGCCGCTCTAGAGGTCCGACCTCCTACCCCAACAACTAGAAGGATTTTGGCTTTCTAAAACAAAAAGGTGCTAGTAAGGGCATCTGCTCATGTGGCAATACATGCGGCACTTTTATCTTTGTAAATACAGAAGGCTCCCAGTCGGTAGGGGTTACGCCCTACAACTGATCAAATAAATTTGATCAAACGGGTTTATGGGGAGACATAGTGTCGGTATGAACTAATCATCACACGTTACCCATGGCTTTCACCATGGATACAGTTATTTATAGTGGTTTGGAAGAGGTGGGTTTTTCTCACTACCACTTGGGTCGTTCTCTCCTCACTAGTAGTCCTAATGACCACACGGGGAGACAGGCCCTCTAGAGATTAAACAAAAAGAACCTATTGCTCAAGACACAAAAGACAATGGTTCAATTTTAGTGCACCAATTGAAGTGTTTAATAATCTATGAAAACAAAGCACACAATGAAGATTAAAAACCCTTGCCAAAATTATGAAACAAATATTTGTTAGTAATTTTTCAATAATACCCCTTCTGCAAGCACACAAGTTAGGTAAATTTTAGATCCAAAAGACTTTGTGAAATAAGGGCCTTCGACAAGACGTTTTTTTGATAGATTCAAAGATCTAATTTTCCATGAGTTATTTTGCATCATAAAAAACATACCACCTGTAAAATTTCAAGACATTTCCAGAAATATAAGAAAATCCAAAAAAGTTTCTAATTTGCTCCAAAAAAAAAAAATTATGAAAAATCATAAAAAATTCATAGAAAATGCAAAATTGATCCAACAAATCTGAATTTTTTACTGGACACTCTTGATAGCCTTCCAAACCTGAGTAAAAAAATTCCTGCAAAATTCCAAGTAGTTTCTACGATATGATCAAAATAATGCAAAACAATAACTTTTAAAGAACCGATTCTTTAGGAATTTTTTTGCTTCAAAATTAAAATCACAAAGAACAAATCTTGTGTATAATTATGAGATATTTCCAAAAATTTAAGAAAATCCAAAAACTTCGCTCATTTGCTCTCAAAATTAATTTTTTATGAAAATGCATAAAAAATTCACATATGATCCAAAAACTCTGATATTTTTATTGAGAATTTCTGATAGTGTTCTTGACCTGCAAAAAAAAAATTGATGTCAAAAGTCAAACTAGTTTGTGAGATTTGATCAAAATAATGAAAAACCCTAATTTTTAAAAATCTGATTTTTTAGGAAATATTTTGCATCAAAATTAAAATTACAAAGAACAGATCATGTGTATAATTTAGAGAGATTTCCAAAAATATAAGAAAATCCAAAAAATTACTCATTTGCTCTCAAAATTATTTTTTAATGAAAATTCATAGAAAATTAAAATATGCTCTAATAGATCTGAAATTTGGTTTGAGAGTTGTTGATACTTTTTCCAACCTTCCAAAATAATTTGGTGCAAAATTTCCAAGTCATTTGTGAGATCAGATCAAATGTCTCCAAGATCTTGATTTTGTGTCCAAAACCCTAGCTGCACAATGTTATTCTCCAAATTGTTTTATAAAATAGCAATATAGGGTTAGAAAAACCTGCAAAAAATACAGATCTAACAAAAATCCATGACCCACGGGGCGTGCCAAAATGTTTATGGTAAAAATGGAAATAACAATACTGAAAGACTAAAATAGATTCAACCACAAAACCCTAGCCTAACAACAACAAAGATCCACCATAACATATGAAGATTACCTAAGACAATGCAAATAAAATGAAATCACAAAGATTATACCATCACATGTCTAATAGGGTTTGGATCTCCATTCTTCCTATCTCCATTGATCTTGCTTGATATATTTGCTCTCAGATTTTATGTATGCACAAGAGCTCAACAAAGAATGGAAATATGGTTGCAAGTAGACTTGATCACATATGAAAGTTCGAATGCTAGAAGACTTCAAAGGTCGATTAGAGGATTGATAATGAAGGAATTATCTCCTTATATAGAAGACACTATAAGAAATGGAGGGATAAAATTGAGAGGTGTAAAAGATAAATGGTCGACTAAGATTAGAGGGTAGGTAGAGAAAATAAGAAAATAATGAGAGGGTATGTAGTGTAGGAATTAAGAGATGAATGACATGTGTCATAGGTAGAAAAGGTTAATGAGTTAATTAAATAAATAAATATTTATTTAATTAACAGAAGAAGTGGGATCAATTAAATAAATAAAAGTATTTATTTAATTTAGGAAAGGGGAATTTATATAAATAAAAGTATTTATTTAAATAAGAAATAAGGCTAGAAGAGGATAAATGAATTAATTAAATAAATAAATATTTATTCAATTACTAGAAGAATTAGGCTAAAATAATTAAATAAATAAAAATATTTATTTAATTAGATTGGACAATTTTAGGTGTCTACACTAGTTACTCCAACAATAGCAGAAAATTCAACAATAACTGAAGATTAGAGCAGGGGAACAGAGAATCAGAAGACTCCTAAGTATGTTAGGTTAAATCATTCAGAAGACCAAATCATTGGAGACAAGAATAAAGGAGTAATGACAAGAGGAAGGTTGACAACTGATTAGGTATGTTTAATTTATCAAGTTGAACTGGCATTAGTAATTGAAGCATGTAAAGATGAATGTTGGATGAAAGCTATGGAAGAGGAATTAGATCAGATAGAAAAAAATAATACATGGACTTTAGTTCCCCAACCTAAAAATAAGAATGTTATTGGAAGTAAATGGGTTTTTAGGAATAAATTGAATGAAGATGGACAAATTATGAGGATAAGGCTAGATTGGTTTGTAAAGGATATTCTCAGAATGAAGGAATAGATTATGACGAGACTTTTACTTCGGTAGCTAGGATTGAATCTATGAGATTATTTCTTGCTTATGATGCCCATAAGAACTACAAGATTTATCAGATGGATGTTAAGTGTGCATTTCTGAATGGAGATCTTGAAGAGGAAGTTTACATTGAGAAACCTGGTGGATTTTCACTTTCAGATGACAAAAACATGATTTCCAGGTTAAGGAAAGCTTTATATGGATTAAAACAAGCCCCTAGAGCTTGGTATGCAAGATTGGATAAATATTTTTTGAAGCTTGGTTTCACTAAAGGTAATGTTGATAGTAATTTATATTATAAGATCACTGATGATGACATATTGATTGTTGAAGTCTTTGTTGATGATATCATTTTTGGAGGTGAGGGTAAGTTATTATGGAATTCTCTGATAATATGAAGAATGAATTTGAGATGTCTATGATTGGGAAGATGAAAATTTTCTAAGGTTTGCAGATTACTCAGACTGATAAAGGTATTTTCATCTATCAAACTAAGTATGCTAGGGAGTTGTTGAAGAAATTTGGTATGGAAAATTCTAAACTGGTTGGTACTCCTATGGTTACAAGTGATAAATTGACTAAGATAGATGCATCAGCATTGGTAAATCCTACAAGGTACAAGTCTATAATTGCAAGTTTGTTATATCTGACTTAGACTAGACCAGATATAATGAATGTAGATTGTATTGTATCAAGATATCAGAGTGATCCTAGAGAGAATCATGAGAGTGCAGTGAAAAGGATTTTCAGGTATTTGCAAGGAACAACTGAATATGGTTTGTGCTATCCTAAAGATGATGGTTTTACACTATGTGCATATACAGATGCAGATTGGGTTGGAGATGTTGATGACCGAAAGAGCACCTTCGGTGGAGCTTTCTTTCTTGGAAAGAAACTTGCTTCATGGATCAGCAAGAAGCAGCCATGTACCTCTTTATCTACTACTGAAGTTGAGTATGTTGTTGTTGCTACTAACTATACACAAGTTCTATGGATGAAGAAAATGTTGAAGGATATAAGGGTGGATTGTAATAAACCAGTAGTTATTCACTATGTTAACTCTGTTACTTTTGACATATCAAAGAATTTGGTATTTCATTCTAAGAAAAAGAACATATCTATCAAGTACAACTTTTTGAAGGAGAAGGTGGACGCAAATGAAGTCAGACTGGTTTATGTGAACACTAAAGAGAAGATTGTAGATATCTTCACTAAACCTTTTCCTAAGGAATCATTTGAGTACTTCAAAGACAGATTGGGGGTTTCTGCCCCTCCAATAGAGACTTGAGTGATGTTGATTGGCATCAGTTCAGTATGCATTTGCAGAGCTGCTATTCATTTCGAATTGATATGTTGGTTCTACTACTCAAGGGGAGTAGTCAGCTATGTGGTTCAGTAGATTTATGATTTTTCTTTGATGTTTATGTCAGATTTTTGGCATTGATGTCAAAGGGGTAGAGATATATTCAAAAAATAGAGCTTAACAGAATATCAGTCAAAGGGGAGAGATCAGAGCTTAATAGGGATATCATTCACGGGGGGAGTTTGTTAACTTCATTGTAATATCATCTTTTGGGAGATGATTGATTGTCTTCCTTTGGGGGAGACTTGTTTGGTATTTCTTGGCACTTGGATGTTTTTCACATCTAGTGTTGCCATCAATGCCAAAGGGGGAGATTGTTGGCAAATTAGAAGAATTCATTATGTGTTGCATTGATGTTTTTTCATTAATGGAAACACCGACTATTTTGGTTGTTTACCAGTTTTCAGTAGGTTCTGGTAGAGCAGTTGGATTATGATATTGATTTGGTATGCTTTGGTTTGTGGAATTGGTTTGGATCTATCATTCATGCTATTTAGATGCATATCACGATCAATTGGTTCAGGATTTGATGACTCAGGAGCTATCATTTATTCTAGTAAGCCTTTTGGTCACCGGTAAGGGTTTTACCGGTAGAGCTTTGTTGAAGATCTTTTGATAAGTGGTGTTGGTACGGCTTCTAGATGGCTTTCGAGATGTTCTTTGTTATCTTGTTCATGTTCATGTTGATTGGTGGTGTTGCATTTAGGACCGGACCTAATTCTATCTTATTCTGCTAGGTTATGGACTGGTTTATGTAACATGTTGGTAGATGATCTTGATGCATTACCGGTTGGATCTATTGATTGGATTATATTGTTTTGGTCTTAGGCTGACTTGGTTGATCATTGGATTGTGGTTTTATGTTAAGAATGTATTTTATTATCTTTTAGGAGGTCGACCTAATTGTTTAGGTCTCGGGTTGGTATAAATATGATGTAAGATCTCTTTGTAGATCATGGTTATGGGTTTATGGTTTTAGGGGTTATGCAATTATCTGTGTGTGAATAAGGTTGTAATCATATGTAGAGGTTTTGGTCGATCATAGGTGATCAAATTGGGTTGGTGAAAGAGGTTTAAGACCTCCGGTATTGAGCCTAACCGGAACTGTACTCAAGCATAGGAGATGTTATTCTTGTAGTTCACTCTTCTTTCCGGATTATAGTCTGGATTTATTTTGTAGTCAGTGAGGCTTCTTTTGTGATGAGCAGTGTGCTCTAGGTTGTTGGTCTTCCTACATGTGCAGGCCCCTCTTTTTGTAATCACATACTTACTACAGAAGTATTATTTGATTGTGGGTAGGCTTCCCACCATGATTTTTCCCTTTACCGGGTTTTCCAGGTATAAACCTTGGTGTTATCTTTTGAGGATGGTTGGTAAATGTTATGTGGTTTATATTTGTGCTTAACTATTATATCTGTTATTCCAGTAATAAGGTTTTAATGCTTAAAGTTCTATAATTTGTTGACAATTTATTCACCCCCCCTCTCAGTTGTCCACCGGTTATCTGAGTTGTCTAACAAACTGATCGATGTCTAATTAAGAATTTGTCAATTGAAAGATAGAAAAAGAATTATTGGAGAGAATTAAAGAAATGATTTAATTAATCAATTAATTGAAATGATCAATTAGTTATAAATTTAGCATGTGTTGTAGGATATTTAATTTGAAATTCTATTCCATTTGCATGTGAGTTGAACTTGATTTAGGAATTCAATTTGAATTTTGCATGATATTGATTTGATTTAGAAATTCAAATTTATCTTTGAATTCATGCAAACTTCATTTAGACATTCAATTTAGTTTGGCATGATATTGATTTTAGATTTTCAACCCATGAAATTGAAATGCACATGTAAATGAAATTAATTAAACTTGGAATTTGGGGAAATTTGAATTTGAATTTGAATTAGAAGAATATTTGAAATTAGATGAAAATAGAATTTGGGAATTTGGAATTGAAGAATTAATTAACTAATTAAATAATTTAATTATTTAGAAATTAAATTTAATTAAATAATAAAGATCATTTAATCAATGGAATTAAATCATAATTAATTAAATAATTGATATTTAATTAATATTTTAAAAAATACTTAAATGATTAATTAAGGAGGAATCAAAATTGAAATAGGATAATTAGTTAGATGGTGAAGAAATGTGAATTTAGAAGAATAAGATTAATTAACTTAATTAAAGAACTATTTAATCAACTAGACGAATAATTAGTACATGATTAATGAGACATTTTTAGGTGTCTACAGTGCTAGTAGAGTCACCAATGTGATAGTTAAAATGTGTTGCTTGCTTGGAGCATTTGAAGGACAATGTCAAGACATTCTCTCTTTCTAACTTTATTCTCTAATATCACTTTAGTCACATTCTTTTTTTTTGGTCGGTAATAATATTTTATTTTATTATATAATATCTTTCATACATCATCAAATTTTCAGGCTTTCATATGTCTAGTTAGCCTGATATTTAAACTTACAAACCTACAAGAGCCTCTCACATTGGGCATTTACAACCATAATACCACCAAAATAACAAAAAACCATACATCAAGTCATCTCCCCTGAAACCCATAGGATGATATATGATCCTATTACTGATATCTAATTCTACTAATCAGACCCATTATGGGTTTACATTGATAATGTTACTCTTATAATCCCTATATGATCTTAAAAACCAGCTTTCATTACTTAATCAAAAAAACACCCACCAAGCCCTACGCCTTCATCAACCTCCAGTCGGATGTCCGCTGAGATTCTTCTGCTGCAGCCAATTGCCTTGGAATATCCTTCTCTTCCTCAATCCTCTGCACTTTCCTTTAGGGGGAGCCTTTGGCCATGCTCTAACCAGGTCATTTTCTTCCATCTCATGCTGCTGAATCAACCTCTTTAGGTTCTCCCATGCTCCCGCCCTTTCTAGCACATAAACTTCCTTATCTGCCTTCCCTATCCAGTGAACAAAGGGAACCAGGCCAAACTCTTCAGCGTCATTAGCCTCTGCAAACCCTTCTGAGTAATCAAACCCTACCCTGGGCACTGCCCATTCCAGGATGGAATTGAGCCCTTCCAGCATAGCATCATCAAAAATTGATGTTGCAGCCCATTTCACCGTGTCAATGTCTTCTCCTAGTTTTAAGCCCCATACTATCACCATTGATATGATATCCAAGTTTACCTTCCAACGCACCACATTCTCCATAAGAAATGGGCCGACCACCTTTAGCATAGTGTTTATCATTTCCTCTTCTTTAAAATGGAGGAGCCCTGCATCCTATCCCTGCTCACGGCCCCTTTAAATCCTTTTTGCTAGTTTTTAGTGGTGACTGTAAACATCACTTCCATGGTGGTGGCTCCTCCTTACCCTTTTTCCTTCACTACTGCCTCTACTTTAAAACTCTGACCCTAATTTATTTCTGCATAGTCGCTGCAGACATTGCATCTCTTGATTTAAACCCCGCAATTACCCTATTTATGAGCATGGCATGTTAACCATCTGATAATGCATTCGCACATTTTCTTCAAAAGCCCTGTCAAAAACATTTAAACTCCACTTACGCAATCCAAACACTAATGTTATTTCATGTGTGTTGAGGGGTTGCTCATCATTAATATTTCTACTTTCCCGATTTGCCACCGCTTTGAACTTTCCTTTATGTGTTTTTATTGAGGTTGCGGGGCTTCCCCCGTGCGAACTTTCACTTTGGCCATTCCACACACAGAGTCTCTTATGAGATTGACGTCATCCTGCTTGACATCACTCCTTCCAATCTCTCACTCCCATCATTAACTTGTCATCTCACCAAAAAGTGATGATTCCTGAAAGCCATCCATTTTCAAAATATCTTCAACATCAAAAGACAAGGCCCATTTGGATAAATTGTCTGTTGTTTGATTGCCCGCCCTTCTAATATGACTGATTTTGAATTTTTCAAAATGATTAATTTCTTCTAAAATTATTGCTAAGAGGCCTTGAAGATGCCAAGCACTTATTTCCCCATTCATTATTGCTTGAATTATGATTAAGGAATCTCCTTCTAAATGCAGGTTTCTAACCCCTTCTTTTTTTGCTAATTCTATACCTAGTAGGGCTGCTTGGGCTTCTGCCTCATTGTTGGTGCTCCTCCGAAGCCTTTTAGCTCCATATTTTAAAATATTTCCATTGTCAGCCTGCTAGCTGCCCAGATTGTTGCGTTGCTCCATCAAAATTTACTTTTACCCATCCCTTCTCAGGTGGATTCCATTGGACCTTTTCTAAGTTTCCATTATTTCTCTTACTTGTTGATGTTGATCCATGTCTGATTTTGATTCCTGGTCATGCTTTTTGAATAATTTTGTCCATTAAAGAAAAGGGGTTGGATAATGAGGAGGATTGTGAAGTTATTGATCCAACCACCTCTTCAATAGCTATGTTGATTCTTGATAACAATCTTCTCTCATCCTTTATCTTGTCTTGAAATATTCTTTGGTTTCTTTCCTTCCATATCTCCCAAACAACTATAGATGGGATTATTTTCCAAACACATGAGAGGGCTGACTTCCTTGGTTGTTTTGGCTAGCTCTCAAAAACCTCTTTTATTGAGCATTGAAGCGGCCCCTGCCAATTTAAATTCCTCTAAAGTTTGGTCCAACATTTATGTGCTACTTCATAGGTTAAGAGAAAATGGTCCACTGATTCTTCTGCCTGATTGCACATGACGCACTTTGAAGGTCCCTCCAAGCTGAGCCTCTTCCTTCTTTCCCCTATTAGGATTCTACCTTTCGTCGCCAACCATGCAAAAGCAGCTACTTTTGGGAGGCATTCTTTACTCCAGAAAAGGGTCCATGTTTTTGAGGGAGCCTCCTCCCTACCTTCTATCAGTTGAAATCCCAGTTTGACTGAATACTTACCATCCTTAGCCCCACACCAAATCACCTTACCTTCCTTACCTGTGAGGAAAACCTTCCTCTAATTCAACACATTTCTTAGTCTTTGTTGCTCCTGAGCAGATATGCCTATTGAGGATAAATCTTTCCAATGTCATTCTTTTCCTAGGTCACCCTCAAAACTCTGCATGTAGTCCTTTACTTTATCACCCCATAACTGCATTAACACTTCCTTTGCCTCTGTGAAATCTTCCAGCTCTCTTAGAGCCGGTAGTCCTACCCAAGAATCCTCCCAGAATTTGGCCTTAGCCCCATTCCCAATCTATCATGTTAGATGATCTATTACTACCTTGCGACTTTCCAAGATGAAGTTCCAAATTGTTGACCCTTGGGAGGGTTTCGAATCATGAAGATTATGTGATCCTCTGTCGAATCAAGATACTTTGCTCTCAAAACTTTAACCCACATCTGATTTGAGTTTGAGTATATATTCCAAACCAGTTTTGCTCCTAGGGCGCTATTCATTTTTTGCCAGTCCCTCAGACTAGCCCATCCTCTTTCCTTGGCTTGAAAAATTTATCCCATGCCAAAAGTGGGATTTTTTCTTGATCATTTGCCCCATTCCAAAAAAAAATTCTCATCTTTTGTTGAATTGAGTTGATGACCTTTTTTGGGATTTTAAGGCACATCATGGAGTAAATCAGGATGGCTGACACAATTATTTTCAACATTAAAATTATGCTCGCTGAAGTTAGCCATCTACTTTTCCACCCTTCCATTTTATTAATGCAGCTATCTATTAGTTTCTTCCACAACTTTGTCCTATTTGCTCCACCAAAGAAGGGTATTCCTAAATATCTACCCAGTAAGGATCCCACTCTCATTCCCAAAAGTATGCATATATCCCTTTGCTTGCCAAGATTGCAGTTGAAGAAAAAAATCTCAAACTTGTGCCAATTGACTTTTTGACCTGAGGCTGATTCGTAGAGATCTAGGGTTTCTTTCATGACCCTTCCTTCCCTAGCCGATGCATCTCCTACTAGGAAGGTGTCATCTGCAAATTGTAAATGTGTTAAGGGGTTTACTCCTACTGCTATTCGAACCCCCTTCCACACACCTAATTCCCATTTTTTCAAGATAAGACGTCCGAGAACTTCTACCATTATTATGAATAAGAATGGTGAGAGAGGATCTCCTTGCCTTAAACCTTTTTTAGATTTGAAAAAACCTTGGGGACTGCCATTTACAAGGACTGAGAACCTCGGGGAGCTAATGCAACTTTTGACCTAGGAGACCCAAGCTTCGCTGAAACCAATCCTCTGAAGGACTTTTATAAGAAAGTCCCAATTGACCTCATCATAAGCTTTCTTAATGTCAACCTTAACCATCATTTTCTCTAACTTTGCTATCCTAATGGAGTGAATAGCTTCATGTGCCAGAATAATACCTTCAAAAATAGACCTGCCTAGAGCGAATCCACTCTGTTCATTCGAGATCACTAGGTCTGAAATTGGTTTTACCTATTGGAAATCACTTTTGTAATGATTTTATAAATAGAATTACAAAGTGAAATTGGGCCAAAGTCATCGAAAGAGTTGATTTTTGCCTTTTTTGGAATCAAAGCTATGAAGGTGTTATTGAAGTCTTTTAACATGAATCCTCCCCTCCTTGATTCCTCTACGACTTCATGAACATCTTCCGCCAATATGTCCCAAAACTTTTGAAATAACAGAGTTGGAAAACCATCCAGCCCAGGTGATTTGTCTGCTCCTAAGCTAAAGATAGCCTTTTTAACCTCTTCCATTGAAACCTTCTCCATTAACCTTTTGTTGTGATCCTCCATTATGCATGGGGGAATGACCTATAGGATGTGAGGCATATGTTCTACCTGATTGTCCACCCTATTGAAAATCTCAAAGAAATGCTCTATTGTTGCCTGATTAATTTGTTTTTGATCTGTGAGTATGTTTCAACCTCGGTTTTTAATTGAAAAGATCTTGTTGTGAGCCCTTTTTACTTTAACTTTGGTATGGAAGAATTTTGTGTTTCTGTCACCCTCCTTCAACTAGGTTTCTCTTGATTTTTGTCTCCAATAAATCTCCTCCCTAGCTAATACTTCCGCATATTGGATATTGAGAGATTTTTCCTGTTTATACAGGTCTTCATCCATTCCATTTTTAATTATTTGCTTGTAAGTATTTTAGATCTTTCTCTAAAATAATCTTGTCTTTGAATATATTTCTAAATGTTTCTCTATTCCACTGCTTAAGTTGATCCTTTACAAATTGAAGTTTTTTGAAAAAAGAAAGCTTTATTACCTGTGTTTTCCGGCTTGTGCTTCCACCATTGGTCTATGAGATTTTTGATGTTGCCATCCCGAAGCCACATTGCCTCAAATTTAAAGGGGCACCTCTCTAGAGCGTTGTCATCCTGCAACCTGAGACATATTGGATAATGGTCTGGTCCCATAAAAGGTAAGATCTCCGCATCGCTGGTCCAGTGACTCTCTGACCAATCTCCTGCTATGAAGAACCTATCTAATTTTCAGCAATATTTAGGAATCCACTCCTCCTATTGGTCCATGTGAATTCTCCCATTTTAAAAGGGATTTCAATTAGTCTTGAACTTGTGACAAAGGAGCTGAAATCTCTTTGACTCTGCCTATTCCACCCCATGCCCCCTTTCTTGTTTGAAGGTCTGATTAGTGCGTTGAAATCTCCTCCTAGAATGAAAACATTTTCCTTGTCATTAGACAAAATTTCAGATAACTCACTCCACACTTTCTTTTTCAAATTTGAGTTAATCAGCTCCTAGATGTTGAAGAGGAAGAAACTTGTCTGCAATTGCATTGATTTAATTTTCAGCCATTACCACCAGCGAGTGGCCCTAACAACAGTCACATCAATAGCTGAACCCTTCCAAAGCATGGCTAGACCTCTAGAAGTGCCTTGTGCTCCAACCAAACTACAGTTTCATGATTGAAATTTCCTAGAAAACAAACTAAAATCCTCCTCTTTGATCTTTGTTTCTTGTAAGAGAAGAATATCTGGTCTCACTTGATCAAGACATCGCTTGATCAAGTGAATCTTGCCAAGGGCATTGCAGCCCCTGACATTCCATGAGAGGGTCTTCATTTCCCTTGGGAAAAGGCATAGCCTTTCTCCGATCTCAATTTGCTTTGGCCTGCTGCATTGCCCGCCAATTCCAGTTTGAATTTTTGAGACTTTCAAGCTCTTTTCTTTTTCTCCCCAACTTTAGCTTTGGTTTGGGGATAGAGTGGTTTCCAAAGATCACTTCTCTATCACTCCTTCTTCTGTTGTCAGACCCAGCTCATCCACTTCATCCTGAAATCCTGAGGATTCATAGTCGTAATCTGATCTAGTAAAATTTCCGCCACTATCCTCTACCCCTTCAAAAGCACTATCTAGATTTCAGATTGGGGATATTTGGATATCCTTGAATATTGGTTCTTCCCCTAGAGGGTCTAAACTTCTTCCCGTCTTTTCTGAGTTGCCCATAGATTGCATTTGTTCTGAATTTGTTACAATTTCTTGATTGGGTCGGACTATGTTGTCCTCCATTAAGTTTGTTACATTGGGTGAGAGATTAGTTAACGTTGTCCCCTGTTTTGTAGTCTTATTATTTACCATGCACATTAGGGAGTCTGATGTGTTCTCCTCTTGTAGTGGTGCCTTGTTTTCTTGAGGGTGATGTTTGCTGCCCTCCTCTCCTGAAGCCGTCTCCCTCCAACCACCTTCTTGAGTGTCCATCTCTACCAAAATTCCTTCCCTCCCAGTGTTTAGGAGGAAGCATTCTTCCCTGCCTTTCTCTGAGACCTTTTTCTTGTTAATATGAGCAACGGATTGAGCCTCTGCCATAAAGGTCTCATCAATGATAGATTTTTGATATTCTATACTGTCCATCTATGCCCCTTTTTCACCATATCCATAATATTATCCAATTGAGTTTATCTCCCAATCTTTTTCTATCCACTATCTTTCACCATAAAAACCTTCTGTCAATCTAATAATCTCCTTTTCTAGATGTTGTTGCATGTTCTCTTTTCCTTCTGTGTCTGGATTACAAAAACTTGGAGGATGCATTCTATTGGAGCATTTCGCACAGGATTCCATTTCTTCCTCTAACTCTATCTTTTGTTTCCATATTCCCATCCCTATTTTAATCTTGAGTGTGTCTGGTAGGTTATGAACTGTCTGCCAATTTACACATATTCTAGAAATCATACTGAAATCTAATGGGTCGAAAAGCTCTTCCGACTTTACAAATTCCCCCAAATGGTTACCTATTTGTTTCAGTGTTTCTGCATCCTTATAATCATGTGGTAGCCCCGAAAGCTTAATCCAAATGAGGGTTTTTCCTATTGTGGCTTCAAATGGATTAAAGTTTGGGGACCAGACAGAGATGTTTAGACCTTTTCCTTCAATAAAAAAGGGGCCATTGTCTAAAAGCCAGTCTCTATCCTGAGCTGATGGGCAGACTACTAAATAATACCCATTGCCCAATGCTCTTAAGTCCATGCCTTCCCCCCAGCTCTGGTTACACCAGTTCCTAGATTTGGAAAAAGTTGGCCATTTCCCAGCCCATTTAACAAAAAGACCTTTATTTTTAAGAAAGTCAAGAGATTCTTTTCAAGCCTCATTTGAAAGTTCAAATGTCATAACTCTATTAATTTCGGCATTAGGGTTTACCTTTAGGGTCTTCGCCACTTCTGTGGAAATCTTTGGCCGCCAAAACTTCTCCTGCACCAATCTGAAGTCCACTTTTGGACCAGTTCCGAGATCACGATATCCGCGAAAGGAACTTTCCTTTTGTCTCCACGGTGAATTGGGATCCTCTTCTTGCCTTCAGTTCCAAGGCATGACATTCCCCAGAGCCTTCCATGCCCAAAAGCCTAGTCGCTGGGATTGTCAGCCAGATGCCTTCCATCTGTAGTCGTGGCTTCTCTTGAAAGGCCATCTCCTCTCTGTGTCTTCTCTATAAGTAAAACCCTTATGCCTCCAAAAGCCCATGAACCTACTCTGCTCTGCCATGATTCTGATAGCGCCACCCACACTTTAGTCACATTCTTGACTTAAAAGTAAAATTTAAATTATTATTTTTAGAAATAGTTATAAAGTTATTATAATGAATCTCAATAAAATCATATTTTGACATTTATCACTTGCACACTTTACATTACATATTGTAAAATAATATATTGTACTCTAGTTTAATGTTCTTTCAATTACTTTCACTTGATCTTGTTACTTTGGGTCAAGGTATCATTTCTTGTTGAAGGTTTTATGTCTTCATACTTCCTCAAGGTAAAAGTTTGGGAACATCTTTCATACACATTTATTAAGTTTAGCACTATACGCATTACTTAATCATATTTTATATTTATACATTCATACTAAAATTTTAGTCATAATTATATTTTTAATTTTTTCTCCTCAATTTGTGGGTACTCTTCCATACTAGTACAAACAATTAAAGGGTGTATATTATCAACTAATTATACCTCTAGTCTATGTGTACTTTGACATATTGGTATTTTTCCTTCAAAATTATGGTAGAAATAATAAACATTTTCTACTTATCAAAGATGAAGAAAACAAACCATTTTCTAATTGTGTGTGTGTGTGTGTGTGTTTTTATAATAGCTATTTTTAGTTAATTCTACTTTAGCATGTGTGCCCACCTAGTTTTTCACACACATCAAAGTGGGGGGAAACGTAGAGGAGAAAAGTGAATAACTTACATGTTCCCCTTTCATTTCACACCACTTTATACACATGCTTATGATCTAAAGGGGGGCTTCTATAATCAACCAATTGCACATGTATGTTTATGTTTTAAAGTGGTCTTGGTTCATAAAACGCCCCATAAAAAATATATAATCAACAATTAAGATATCAAATTTGCATATTAGTCATTGTAGATTCAATTATCATAAACTTTGTCTACATTAATTTTCAACATTTCTATTTTATTCAATGTTTTAAATGTACTAGATTGATGTGGAGGTTTAACTATTAACAAGGAAGTCAATTGCTCTCTCTTTACTATAACACACTGCAATGGTACTTTTTAGCACCCCACATTTTTTTCTATACAAATATACATTGAATGAACATCTTATGTAGGTACCAATACCTTTTTTTAAGCTTAGGACCAAACAATCCCACTAATATAACCATACTATTTAGGTCCTCACCGATCCATAGAATTCTAAGAAAAATCCAATTCAAAATTATATTATTCTAACTCCAACCCATCTAATTAAAAAAAATTATGACTCAAAATAATAAAAAATAATACTTTATTCTTTTTCAACTATCAAAATCAATCAAATCTCTTATTAGTATTTGTTGTAGGCAAAACTATTGCATTACTAAGTGCTTTAATCAATTAGTTTGTACCAATCAAAAGTGATTATTATTTTTGCTTTCAAAAGAAACATGGATTTTGTAAAGTTGAGATTTATATTTTTAAATTTAAGATATTATAAAAAAAATTATTTATCTACATTATGATTGATTTAAAAAATGTGGTGTTATAGGAGCAAATTTTTAGGAATTTTTTTAGGTTTTTTGGATTTCTTTCTATTTTAAAAACTAAAATGTCTATTTTATTTTTTATTTTTTTTATTTTATTTATAATATTGTAAATAAAATTACTTTTTCTAAATAGACATATAAATTTTAATTTGTTTTTTATTTGAAAATATAGATAATAAAATCAATTATAAGGACTTCATTTAGTTGAAATTAAATTAAATACAAATATTTCTATTAAAAAAATAAACATAATAATTATATGTATTCTTGTAATCATACTTTATATATGTTTTTGAAATCGTTCTATTTTTTAATATTTTTTGAAAATCATAATTATTTTAATTATTTTAATATATACAAGATAATTTAATAAATTTTAACCATAAATTTAAATATTTTTCATTAAGTTATTCAAAAAATGTTTATTTTCACTTTTAAAGTTATTAATAGTTATTTTATTATAACCAGCTATAATTAATATTACATAAATATAAAAATAATATAATATTACAGTACATGTTAAGAATAAAATTTGAGATTAATTTTATTATTATAATATAATTATATAATTTTTTTAAATTAAATTAGGATTATACTTTTAAGAAAAATATATTTTCTCATTATTAAATGTATATTATATTATAATCATTATGCCAAACCCATTCCCTATATGAAGTGAACCACCTACTTATTGAAATCAATGGTTCAAAATTGAGGAGATAGTCTTGCATTCTTCTCCTTAATTTTGAACCATTGATTTCAACGAAATGCCATCGACATAAAAATATGCATTTTAATATCATTTATTAAAAAATTAATATGCATAAAAAAAAATCTTTTTATTATTATTTCGAAGGCATACCCTATATGAAGTTTTCCACTCACATTGTGAAATCAACGATTCAACTTTGAGGAGAAGGATGCAAGACTATAGAATTAATCACAACCACTTATTTAAATTTACATTAAATTTTAAAAAGATATATTATATGATAAACAACTAAAAAATACACATTTAAATATATTAATTAATTAGAAAAAGAATGTTCACAAAGGAAAAAAATCTAATAAGAATATTTTTTCAATATTATTTATTTAATTAAGATTTTATATCTTGTTTTCTAATTTTCTAAAAAAGAAAAAGAAAAAGTAGGAAAATAAACTTCTACAAAGAAAAAAATAATATTAAAAAAAGTAATTAGCTTTATTCTAATTCATCTTTTCCTTTTTGTTTTACTGATTAATTTTCATTAAGTGTAAAATTTATTTTAGTTATTTATATTTTTTTATGAAATTACAAATAATAATTAAAAATTATTAAAATTCATTTAATTTATAATTATTTGTCTTATCAAAATGTTAGTTGTTGTAGAATAATCATATTTAGAATTAAAATACTTCTTAATTTGATGAGAATATTTTTAATGTTACCTTCTTTTATTAGATATTCTATTTTTTAATTTATTTTAATTCTTCTACTTCTTCTTTTTTCAAGATTATTTATTTATTAAGTTAAAATTTAATTTTAATTGTTTATGTCTTCTTATGGAATTACAAATAATAATTAAAAGATATTAGAATTAAGCTAACTTATATTTGTGTCTTATTAAATTTTGTTTATTCTAGAGTAATTAAATATTTGAAATTTATTTTAATTTATATAATAAAATAAATTCCAACTTAAAACCTAAATTAAACGTTTAGAACAAGAGAGCAAGAGAGAGAAACTAACTATTGATTAGTCATTTCATACCAATAATTTATAGATAGTTGTGTCATTGAAGAGTTATACTAAGGGTAACATGTCATTTGATTATTATCTCCATCTATATCTCTCTTTAGGCTATCTATATCTCCTTACCTCTCCCTGTATCTCTCTCTTTGCCCCCTCTATCATTCCCACAACATCTATCCATGTATCTCTCCCTTTCCCCCTCTCGCTTCCTCTTTTTATATATCTCTACTTATATGCCCTCTTTCTCCCTCTCTCCCTAGCTATGTCTATTTATATATTTTTATCCCTCTATATATATATATATATATATATCTCTTTCACTTACACACATCCTACATTTCCCCTTCCTTATCTATATCTCTATATCTCTCTCATTCACACAAACACATACTCCCTATTTCTCCCTCTCCCTTGCTATCTCTATCTCTATCTCTATCTCTATCTCTATCTCTATCTTTATCTCTAGATCTTATGCATTTATCTTCCTGCATCTCTCCTACTCTCTCTCTATATCCCTCTCTACCTCTAAACACATATCACTTCCTATATCTTTATCTTTCTATCTCCATGTCTCCCTCTTCCCCTTTCCATTTCCTTCCATCTCTTCCTCTCTCTCTCACCACCTTTATATTTTAGAAGTTATATCTATTCTCTCTCCCCTTTCTACCCTTATCTCCATATCTTTTTATCCCTATGCATCCCTCTCTCCCTGTCATCCTATCCCCATACTCCTTCTTTTTATATCTCTCTACTTCTACTCTTTCTAAACATACACTCCTATTTCTCCCTTCCTATCTCTATCAGTTTTATCTCTCTATATTCCCCCCTCCCTATCACTCTCCCTCTTTCTAAGGTCTAAACCTTTTTATCTATTACTTTTATTTGTCACCTTATTTCTCTCTCCCTCTTGCCCCCTCTATATCTATCTCCATACATCTATGTCCCCCTCTGAATCTATATATCATTATCTTCGCCTCTCTTTCTTATTCACTCTATCTTTATTGTACGATATATGTTTTTCTCTATTTCTCTCCCTCTCTCTCACTCCTCTCTCTATCTCTTTCTTCTCTTTCTCTTTATCTATCTTCCCCTTTGTAATTATCCCCATCTCTCCCTCCCTCATTTACTCCCTATCCCCCCATTTATCTCATCTCTATCCATCTCTTTTTCTCTTCATGTATATCTCTACATCTCTCTATTCTCTTCCAATATATGTGCATCTCTCCCTCTATCTCCCCCTATTTCTCTCACCCTCTTTCCATCTCTATTTGTCTATCACTAGATCTCTTTGTTTGTCAATATCATTATATATATCCCCCCTCTCCCCCTCTTTCTATATGTCCTTAGAGATCTATCTCACTCTATCTCACCATCTATTTATATGTATCTCTCCCTCTTCATTTACAAATATCTCTCTATCTCTTCCTCTATATCCCCCTATCTTTCTATCTTTCTATCTCCTTGTACCTCTCTCTATCTCTCTATCTATTTTCCCTCTTCCTCTCTCATTCTATCTTCATCTCTACCTATATCTTCCTCTCTCTCCTATATCTCTAGACATGCCTCTTATCCATCCATCTCCCTCTCTCTCTCTCCTCCATCTTTTTAGACCTCTATTTATCTATATCTTTTTTCCTCTCTATATCTATCTATCCCTATCAATTCTTTCATCTATTCCTCTAACTCTCTCTAGTTATCTTTATCTCTCTCTATCACTATATCTCTCCCTCTCTTTATATATCACTTACTATCTCTATCTTTTTATCTCTCCCTTTCTCTCTTTTTATTTTTATTTTTCATTTTTATCTACTCCTCTCCCCTCTCTCTTTTATCTCTCAGTATCTCTCTCCTCCTCTCCATATTCCTTTCCTTATTCTCCATCTTTGTCTCTAACTCTATTTATATCTCTATCTTCTTCTTCTCTATCTCTATCTTTATCTCTTTATCCATCTCTCTCTCACCTATCTCTCCTCTATGTCTCCCTCCTTCTAGCACTATCTCAACCTCTCTCTCGCACTCACCATGTGTTGTTGGTAATGAAACTTGATTTTATTCTCAATTTAAAGGTTTTGTTTCGATTATGATTGGATCGCTATAAGTGGATGCATAGTTAATTTGAAGCTATCACTTATATAATAAGAACTTTGTTGCACAAACAATATTATGACCTAACAAGTGACCTCATGTATTACCCAATTATATGCAAAAAAAATAGACCAATATTTTTCCTAATTCACCTTACACACCTCTTTCGGCATACCCATTGCACACTAAGGTGCAATTGCTAGTTTAATTTTAATGTTTCTTCTTCTTTTCTTTTTCTTTTTTTGTTAATTTTAAAATTATTTTAATTATATATATCTTTTTATAATAATTAAAATATTATAATTAATTTAATCTAGAATTATTTATCATATTAAAATTTTAATTATGATAGAATAATTATATTTTAAATTAAAATCTTTCTTTTATTACTATTTTCTTTTGATAAGAATATCTTTTAATATTATACTCTTTTATTAGATATTCTATTTTTTATTATTTATTCTAATTCTTCCACTTCATCTTTTAAGGATTAATTATTTTATTAAGTTAAAAATTATATTTTAATTATTTGTGGTTTTTTATGGAATTACAAATAATAATTAAAAGATATTAGAATTTATACATTTTGTCTTATTACAAAATTATTATTATAGAATAATAATATTTGAATTTTTTTCTAATTTATATAATAAAATAAATTTCAACTTAACATCTAAATTAAATGTTTAGAGCGAGAGAGCAAAAAGGAGCAACTAATTTTTGATTACTCATTTCATACCAATAATTTAAGGATAACATATGTCTTTGGAGAGTTATGTTGATGTTAGCATGTCATTTGATTATTATCTCCATCTCCATTTCTCTCCCTTATCTATATCTCCTTACTTCTCCCTATATCTCTCTCTTTTCCCCCTCTATTCTTCCCACTCTAACTATCTCTCCCTCTCTCTCCCTCTCTTATTCCCTCTTTTTATATCTCTTGACTTCTATATCATCTCTCTCCCTCTCCCCCCTCTCTATCTATTTGTATATATTTCTCCCTCTTTATATCTATCTCTATATCTCTTTTGTTCACATACACATTCTCTCTTTCTCCCTCCTTATCTGTATATCTATATCTCTCTCACTCACATAGACACACATTCCACCATCTCTCTCTCTCTCTCTCTCTCTCTCTCTCTCTCTCTCTATATATATATATATATATATATATATATATATATATATATATATATCCCTCTCTACCTCTCCAAATATCACTTCCTATATATTTATCTTTCTAACTCTCTATCTCCCCCTCTCTAATTCTCACACTCTTTCTATCTATATGTATCCCTCTCTCCCTTTTTCTCTCCTTCCATCTCTCCTTCTTTCTTACCCATTTTATATTTACTCTCCAAATCCTTTCTATCCCTATATATCCCTTCTCTCTCTATTTCTATCTTATCTCTCACTATCTCCCCATCACTCCCTCTTTTTATATCTCTCTAATTCTGCTCTCTCTAATGTATATACACATACTCTCTCTCTCTCTCTCTCTCTCTCTCTCTCTCTCTCTCTCTCTCTCTCTCTCTCTCTCCATATCTCTTGCACAATATGTCTTTTTCTATATTTCATCTCCATCTCTCTAGCTAGTCTATCTATCTCTTTTTATACATATATCTCTATCTCTCTCCTTGTCCCTCTCTTTCTATCTATCTATCTATATTTTACTCTATTTATATCATTACCCCCCCCACTCTCTCTTTTTGGGCCAGTCCCTCTATTTATCTTACCCTCCTCTCTATTTCTCCCCATGTCTCCCTCTCTCATTCCCTCTCTGTCCCCCTATCTATCTCTTTATATCTATCTCTCTCTCCCTTTTTCTTCCAATATATCTCTATATATCTCTATTTCACTTCCAATATATATATATATATATATATATATATATATATATATATATATATATATATGTCTCCCCTATTTCTCTCACCCTCTTTCCATCTCTATTTTTCTATTTATTTATCTCTCTCCCTCTTCTCCTCTCTCTGTATCTCTAACTCTCTAGCTCTATCTCACCATCTATATATATTGCTCATCTCTCCCTCTTCCTTTATATATCTTTGATCTCTCCCTTTTCCTTTATATATCTCTTCCTCTGTGTCTCTCCCTCTCTATCTCCTCTCTTTATATCTTTATATCCCCCTCTCCCTTGCTTCATCTTTTCTTCCCTCCTCTTTTTCTCCATCCTCATCTCTACCTCTATCTTCATCTCTCTCCCTAATCTCTAGAGATGCCTCCTATCCATCCATTCCCTCTCATTCTCTCTCTTTTGGACCTCTATATCCTTATCTCATTTCCTCTCTATACATGTCTCTCCCTATCACTTCTTTCATCTATCCCTCTATCTTTATCACCCTATACCATTATATATATATATATATATATATATATATATATATATATATATATATATATATATATATATATATATCTCTATCTATATATCACTTCCTATATCTATCTTTATATTTATATATCTTCATCTCTCTCCAACTATTTATTTTTCTCTTACATATCTATATATTCCTCTCCCATCTCTCTTTGTCTCTTTTATATCTTTTTCCTTCTCTCCATTTTCCTCTCCCCATTCTCCATCTCTATCTTCGACTCCATCTATATCTCCATCTTCTTCTCTATCTATATATCTATCTCTTTACCCATCTCTCTCTCACTCTTACCCATCTATAGATACCTCTTTCTAGCCCTATCTCAACCTCTCTCGCACGCTCACCCTATTGCAAAAATAACATGACTCTATTCCTAATTAAACTTGATTGTCTTCTCAATTCAAAGGTTTCATTTCAATTATGATTGAGTCCTTGTAAGTGGATGCATGGTTGATTTTATGCTATCACCTCTCAATTAAGTCTTTTGTTGCACAAACAACATCATGGCCATAAATTAACCTCATGAAGTACACAAATATATCCAAAAAAATAGACCAAATTTTCTCCAATCAACCTTCCACACCTCTTCAGCATACCGATTACACACCAAAGTGTAATTGCTACTTTATATTATTTTATTAAAATAAGAGTTGTAGTTAATATTACAAATATTTAATTATTATAATATAATTTTAAATTAACAATGAGTCAAAATTATAATGACTAAAAATTAAAACAAATGTTTTTATTACAATTTAAAATTATAATAATTAAAAATTAGAACAAATATTTTTATTACAATACTAAGACAGCAAGTACTCGTCACTACGTGGCACTTGTTAAAATTATAATATTATCATATAGCCTTAAACATATTATTGAAAAGGTATTTATGTTGAAAGGCTATTACAACCACACAAAAAAATTGTCATAAAAACTTCATGCGATTTAAATTGACACGTGTTATTTTTATATATAAATAATTTTAGTCATCTATTTATTTTAAATTATTTTTTATTTTTAAATTGTAAATATCTTATCAATATTAAAAATCTATTTTATATTTAAAAAGTATAAGAATGATATCAATAAAGATCTTTCAAAAAAAAAAAATTTAAAAAATATTAAATAATAAATTATTGAATATTCCTAAAAATAGATGACAATTTTTTAAAACTATTATTAAAAAATTTCAGTTGTATAAATGATTTTCTCAAATCAATGAAAATAAAATAAAAATTATTTAATTATAGAGATAAGATTAAAAAAAAAATCTAGTAACTCAGAAAGAACACTATCTACATTATGGATTCTGGAAAAATGATCTCAACTAAAATTATGTTTCCTTGATTATTATTCTTCCCATTAATTATATTTCTTCTAAGTCATCCACTTCCCTTCTAAAATTTTATGTATAGATACAGATTTAATAATTCTAATTATATCTATTTAAAAAAATTCTTAAGTTTATTTTATAAATTTTAATTTTTAATTTTTAATTTTTTGTTTTATTTTGAATAATGTAAGTTTTGCATGATAAGTTTCTATAAGTCTTTGGATGCATCCAATACCTCTATATAATGAGCCAATTGTAATTCATTCATTACTTCTAAAATTTTACGTATAGATACAAACTTAATAATTCTAATTATATCTATTTAAAAAAAATCTTAGATTTATTTTATAAATTTTAATTTTTTGTTTTACTTTGAATAATGTAAGTTTTGCATGATAAGTTTCTATAAATCTTTGGATGCATCTAATACCTCTATATAATGAAGCCATTGTAATTCATTCATTATTAGTTATTTCATCAAAAAGCTCTTGTAATCTCTTGAATCAATAGAATAATTTATTTGTTCTTGAGATAATGTAATGCATGGTAATTCACCTACAATGAAAATAAAATACTTGTGATTGCACTTGATTGCAGGGGTAGCAATGGGTATTTCTTTTAGTTATTGTTGAGAAAAATTAACAAAAATACTAACATTTTGGTTATTGATCATGCAAATCTAAATGTTATTTGTTTCACTGCTCTTTGCCTCTTATTAAAACAACATAACAATCTTGATTTCACTTTGGGTGATGTGGTGATGTCACTACGTATATGACAACTTTGTTTTTCATTCTAGGACAATGATTTATCTATTGGTATTAAATGAGAACCAACCTAGCATAACTATTTCACTTTTACAAATTATTTATCTAATTCTAATTATAGTCTTACATGAAAGAACAATGACAAAGTATATTTGTTATTTATAATTTTATTGCATTACCAATATGGGTTTCTAATCCAACTTTGTTATTGGTCAGTGCCTACTATTAAAATGAAAGTTTGATGTGTGAAAATCTTATATAATAGATTGTATTGATCATGATATATATATATAGTAGTCACATAAATCTGTCTATTTTAATTAAATGAATATTTGCTATTTATTTGATTAAAAACCCACTAGCCATCAATTAATTAAATTATATTTAATTAATTCATCTTCAAACATTCTCCTATTAATTAAATAAATTATTCAATTTATTTTAATTCATTCATTAAACTAAATTCACAATCAATTAAATGAATAAATTCTATTTATTTCATTTAACCCCCCTTTCTTCTTTTAAATAAATTAAATAAAACATTTATTTAAATCATTAAATCCCCCCCACTTGCATTCTCCTAAAAATGCAACTTGCACCTATTTGTTGAAATAAATGAATTTTATTTTAATAAAAATCCTATTTCCCTCACCCACCAAGCCCACTTGCAATCCTAATCCCCTTCTAGATTCTTCTAACTCCTTTCTAATTAACCTAATCCATCCCCTAATTATTGTCACATTCCTGAGCAACTTGGAGTCACTTCTCAAAGACTCCAAAGTCTTTGAAAAAGCATTTAATGCTTTATGTGTCCAACAAGCTAACCTCTAAAGTCTTCTAAACCACTAATGGCTCTTACATGACCATTTATGGTTAAATCCACTTGCACCCATGGTTAGGGACTTTGACCCCTAACTCAACCCTCATGTGACCCATGTGTCTTCTCAAGCATTTATTGCTTTGACCATGATTATCCTCACTAACCCTTGCACAAGATTTTATCCATTGGATAAAAGCATTATTCTTTGGATAACGAATTTATTCACTCAACCCAACCTTAACCTTACCTCCCAAGTTAACCCTCAGGTCATGTCAAGCATTTAATGTTTATTCCCTCTCATCTCAACCCATCTCATGTTAACACTTGTCAACATGGGATTGGGTTGAAAGCCCTTTCATGGATTGAATATCATTCAATCCTGACCCTTGTTGATATTACTCAATCTCAACCATCCATTGCTCCATTTTTCCTATAAATAGAGCTCATTTCTTCATAATCCAGATCTTAAAAACTTGTATGCATTTACATTATAGTCATTTTTAGAGATCATTTAGCATAAATCATTAATATATTGTTATTTTGGATTAAAATAAACCATTCTCATTCCATATCATCTAATATTAGCTTTTTGTTTACACTTGCATTGCATAAGTAAATCATTTTTCATCTTGAACCTCCATAAGGCATCCATAGTGCAAAAAGTTGTTGAGAGCTACACTTATTTGGAACTTGGAGAGGAGAGGAACAAGGGAGGAAGAGCTACAAGCATGGTAGAAGACATTTGGAGATGTCTTCTTGCATTCATTTTCATAGTTAAATGCTTTACTCTGTTTTTATTGTCTCTCTTGGTATGCCTGCTTAGACTAGTTTTTGGTTTATTAACATTAACATTTATCTTGGTTTCTTGTGTTTTCTTGTGTTATACGACCACAGGTTCTTGTCTAGCAAATATGGTCTTTTAGCGCTATTGTCTCTACAATAGCGCCATTGTCCCAAAATTTAGCATTGTTGGCTATAGTATAGCACTATTGACCCTTAAGTAGCACTTTTGTTCCCATATTAGCGTGTTTGTCTGTCTGTATAATATTGTATTTTAGCGCTTTTGTCCTTATTATCGTGCTTTTGTGTTAAGTAGCGCTTATTTACTCACACAGAGTAGCGCTATTGTAACAGAGCATTGTAAAAAATTTCTTGTAACCGATAAATTAATTTTTCTTAGGCTTGTGGAAGCCCACCATGTGTTCGGATTTTACTGACTTTTCATTTCTTGTGCAGGTTTTAACTAACCCATTGTATTGCTTAAAATTTTAGAAATTTCCTTTTCTTGATTTTATTGCAAAGTTAAAACAAACTTAAACACTTCATTTGCTTCTTAAAAATCAAACTTCAAACACTTCATTTTGGTGTATTAAAACTCACAACAAACTTTGTTTTTCATGCAAGATAAGCAATTTGAACACTTCCTTTTTGGTGCTTAAAAATCAACTTCAAAACACTTCATTTTTTGTGCTTAAAACTCAACAAAACAACTTTTGATTTCCTTGCATCAACTCAAGTTAAAAAATTCACAATCCACACTTTGTTTGGGCAAATAAAAAGAACAATCAACTTGTTTTGTTTTTTGCAAAGCGATTTACTTCAAGCAAAATGAGTTTTTCATTGAGTTGGCCAAGATTTCATTTTTCCTAGTTTACTCAACATATTGCCTTTGAAGGATAAAAAGAACACCATGGTTGTTGGAGCAACATCTCCAAATAGTTAGATCATCATTGCAATGATAAGTTAAAAAGAACAAGTGTTTTTTATGTTTGGCATGCTTGTGCAAAGTTTGTCAAGTGGTCCTACTTCTAACACACACTATCCTCTCCCTTGGCTTTCATGGTCCTAGGTGCAAGAGAAAAGTGTTAGTAACACTCAAAGTTTATCTTTTTAAGAGAGGCTTGCCAAGAGACACATCACTCTTGTGAATGACCTCGCACAGAAAATCCTTTGAGCCACTATAGAAATCAGGTGTGAGCGAAAGTTGTAGCCTTGGGTATAGTTGTTCCTATAGTATAAATTGCCGAAAGGACAAATGGGCCCCACCACAAGTTACAAAGCTCTTAAGTGAGTCACTGCAGAATGAACTTATGTCCAAAGACATCAAAAATTACTAAACACCTTTATGTAGTAGCCCACCCATTCTATTGATTGAGGATATTTGTGATAAATTCAATGCAAGAGCGTAGAAGGTTTTGCTCTCAAGATACTCACCATACATATTTCCTTGAGTAGAAACATAACTTTTTGAAAGGTTAGTTGTATCCTGATAAAAGTTGTGACTCCCCCATCATAGGGATCATCTATTTGTTATGCTCGTGCAAAACTTAGTATATCACATCCTTACCTACCATGGTAGGATTCATAAGGTATGTAGTACCAAAGTTGAAGAAATATCAAGATGTGGGCTTAAATTATTGCAACTGGCCATTTGACCTTAGGGATAAAGTGTGTTTGAAGTGTCTTCGTTTTGAGTCAGGACCAGTGATAAACTGAGTTGACTTCGGGCTTTTTGGAAAACCATACTCAAAAACATTTCGAAAGAAAGGGTCATAAAAAGTCCAAAGATTGGGTTGATATAGACCCATACTTACTTGTGCCTTTTGAGGCAACATTCTTGTGTTTGTGTGCTTGCTTTGTTTTCTTGTCAAAGGAAAAATCAAAAATTAGTTCCAAAAATAAGTATTCATCCAACACAAACATTTTCAAAAACCAAAGATCAAAAGCAAAGAGCAAACAACAAAAGTATCAAACTATATGACCATTCTTCACATCTTAAGAAATAAGAATCTTCATCAACGTGTCAACTTGAAGAGAAGACCATTAAGCTCAAAGGATTTCATCAAAAGAAGGAAATTCTTCTATCTTAATAGACAAATCTTTGTCTCACATAGAACCTTTTTATGTCACATGCGTCTATACCTTCAAGGAAAATCAAACGAGTTTGATCAAGAGTCATTAAACTGCAGAGCTTTTACTCAATATAGAGCTTTGAGCTATCATCAAAACAAGGGAGGCAAAATCAATCCTGCCTTCTTTCTAGACATTTGCATCACATATAACTCAACTAGGGAAGAACCACCAACCCTTGAAAGAGAAGAGGAAGAGTTTGTTCCTTTTGTAACACAAAGTTTCTATTGAAGTTAACATTTCATCCATTGTCACATTCACATCTCATCAAATCCATTCCAACTCTCAAAACATCAAGAGGTTTTTGTCCTAAGTTATATTTTGATATTGCTTGAATCAAACACAATACATCACTTTTTAGAGTGTCTCTACATCTAGGATAAACTCATCCTAAGAGGCATTTCTACGCAAGTTAAAACTATTCTATGAGTGAATCCTCTCATTACTAGGTAGTTGGGTCTGTAACACATCTCAGATCTATCTAAACCTTATCATATCAAAACATTGTCAACAAAACACAACAAGCAATTCAAGGAAGGACTTTGGTAACATCTACCTTTAGTGCTAGAGATCTGTATGCAAAACACTTCACCAAACATCAATCTTTCATTTCATCACCAACTCATCATCATTTTCACAAAACTTCAACAAAAACTTGTAAACCAAATAGCTCAAACCAGATCAAGGTCTAGACAACAAGAAATTGAAGAGGAAGAGGAGGAAAATCTTAATGAATTCCAAGAAGCCCTTGGAGGAAATGCAAATGAGGAAAATCCAAGTACTCCTACTCCCACAGCAATAGAAAGGGTGCAACACAACCCTCTCTTCAATCAACTTTTTGATGAAATACTCAGGAGCAATGTTGATGCTCACTTTTTAAGACTTGCCCAAGAGGGAGCCAAACTACCCTCTGATTTTGATATTGCACAACTAAGGCAAGCATCGGAATGCCAAAGTCATAATGAGGATGAAATAGGTCGACATCTCATTAGTTACAACCTTCATCAAAGAAATCCTCCACCTCCAAATGACATAGACATGTTGCGAAAACAAATCAAAAATTTAGCCCAAAAACTCCACAGTGGTGTGAAAACAAACCAGTTTTCATTTAATGATGTTTGTCCCTATCCCTTTGATAGGAATCTATATATGCCACCTTTTCACCGAGGGTTTGAAACACCTGAGTTCAAAAGTATCGAGGAAAAGGAGACCCTCGCGATCATGTTAGAGAATTTCATTCAGCATGCCTAGAAGTGGCATATGAGGACACATATCTAATGCGACTCTTTCCCCAAAGTTTGGCAGGGACAACCACGCAATGGTTTTCTCAACTAACAGGCGGCATTAGGATATTAGAAGAACTGGTCCAAAAATTCATTGCACATTACTCACATAACATTGAACGTGATATCACCATGGCCGATCTATGTAATACTAAGCAAAAACTAGGGGAGCTATTTTCCGCTTTCCTGCAATGATGGCGACAAATGTCTAGCAAACGTTCCCTTCAGCTACCTGAAAGAGAACTAGTGGAAATCTTTATTTCCAACTTAAATGAAGAAATGGAATTTCATTTAGACATGAAAGGTACAGAGTCTTTCAATGACATGATCACACAAGGTTTAAAATGTGAAAGGGCCCTCATCAAAAAGGGGCTTATCAAAATATACAATGAATCCAAAGATGCACCTTGCCCGCGATTCAACAGTGCTAAACCCAAATTCTAGAACAAAAACAAGAACATTGTCAATGATGGGGTTGTACATGCAAGAACTATTAAAAGTGCACAACCTGTGGTTTGCTTTGCAAGGCAAAACCCTACTCCTAAGACCAACACGGTTCCTTCCCCACCAAATCAAGGACACAATATACCACAAGAAGAACCAAGACAACGCTAGCAAAACTATAAACAAAAACAAACGTACACTCCCTTAGGGGAACCTATTGAAATAGTGTTACATCAGTTGGTCTCTTCAAATCTGGTTACCTTACCAAAGATGTCCAATTACGAACCTCGGGTTACACCTTCATGGTGGAGAGATACTGAACATTGCGAATTCCATCAAGGGAAAGGGCATAGAACAAGCAATTGTCATAGATTGAAAGATCTTATTCAAGATCTCATTGACTAAGGAGAGATTGAAATTGAAGGCCACGACCCAAAAACAACAAACAATGATCATCTTATGTTTAAAAATCCACTTCCATCACAAGATCAAAGGGGTCCTTCCACTTCAAGGCGAAATATAGATACCGCTGATTATACGCAAGATGCTTATAGTTACACTGTAAACCAACTATATGATACCAATGAACAAATTGCAACCATTACCATCAAAAATCCAAACTCTACCTGCAATGTTATTACGCGTCGCAGCAAAATTACCTTCAAAGCAGCTCCACAAGGCACACCTTCTATCCCAAAGTAGTATAACCTTGTGGAATAGTTAGATAAGACACCCGCGCTTATCTCCATCTTAGAGCTTTTGCGCCTATCACCATCTCATAAAACAATCTTGGATCAATCTCTCCAAGAGGCGTCAATCCCTGTGAATCTAAATATAGATCAATTCCAAGCTATGGTTGGAAATCTGAGGTCATCACCATGTCTCACTTTCTCTGAAAGTGACAATACATCCTTCCAGCAACCTCATAATGCCTCACTCCATATTGAAGGATTTATCAACCAACATAGGATCAAGCGAGTCTTGATCGACAATGGAGTAGGCCTAAATATCTGTACACTACAATTGGTCATCGCATTGGGGTATGTAGTTGAATCAATGGATCCCCGCAAAAAGATAACCATAAAAGCTTATGATGATGTAGAGCATTCATCCAAAGGAGCAGTTGTGTTACCGATCCGAGTAGGCCCAGTGGTGAAGAACATCATATGTCAGGTTCTGGACCTTCCTCTGTCATATAATTTATTGTTAGGAAGCCCTTGGATACACGCAATGCAAGTTGTTCCATCCACCTACCACCAATGTATCAAGTTCCCTCATAATGGTGTAGAAATTACAATCCTGGGTGATGCAAATCCATTTGCATATTGTAACAATATCAACCATCAACCAGAGATTACCATTCCTGCAAATAGAGAAGCTACCTCATCCACCTCATACGTAAGCCCCACCTCTCTTTCTAGTTCAAACAACACTATACCCAAGCAAGAGAAGCTCAAGATGAAAATGACAAAGGAAGGTCTTGGGGAGTACAATCTCAGCTAACTCTTTTGTGTTGGGCAACTACCCACTTCTCCTAGAACTTGTGATAAACCTCAACGGTTACTTCAAATGCCACTGGTCAAGCCAACATGCACTTTGACACCTTTCATCCTTGGAAAGAGTCAAGAAGAAGAAACCAGAGATGAAGACTTAGCAGAATGGATCTATAAAGACCCAATCACCGTGAACATCCCACAAGCTAAGCTTCCCATAGATCAGTATGGAAAAGGCCTTCTCATTATGCAAAGAATGGGTTATGATGGTCAGAGTGATTTGGGACCTTGCAAACAAGGATGACATGAGCTGATGCAGCCAGAATTGAAGCCCAAAGATAACACTAGCCTAGGATTTCAAAAGGCAATCCTTCCTAAACTTAGATTCGAAGGAAAACCCAGCAAACCTCTATATCAACCTAAAACTCTAAAGAGGTCACCTTTGATTATATTAGCAGCACCAAGCACCACACCAACTGCCCCACTGAGGCTAAACATCCTAGCAATAACATCCACAACACCAATCATCCCACCAATCAAACCAGCAATCCCATCAACCGCAGCAACCGCATCAACAACACCATTAGCAGTATCAGAACCCCCAGTAGTATCGATAACACCAACAATTCCAGTAGAAGCAGCAGATTCAATACTATCAATACTCCCCATATTGGATTCATTGATCCCAATAATCCTTCCTCTAGCACTAATCATTTCATCTACAAGGGTACATCAATCGATCACACCTGCAGTGTTTAACTCAAAGGACATCCCGGTATGGTATAGTAATCAGATACTGGAAAGTGACTCAGAGACCGACTCGCATGAGTGGGAATTTGATTCAGTACATCTCAATACTTCAGATGAGGAAGATGCATCACTACCTCCACCTCGCAAAGACATCCCTGTTTATGGAGAAGAACAGATTAAGACCTCTTGGATTCTTGAACTGGAAACTTCTTCCACAGACCCTATGTCACATCCTATGCCTGATTCTGATAGGGAGAGTACCATCAATGACCTTCACCACAACGTCTTGACCCTCACTGACACCTCTTATGAACTTAACCTAATCGATGAGGTAATGCCTATTAAACATCCTGAACTCATCGAATGGAACCAATCTAATCCCCCATGCCTTGACCAATTCCAAAACAATGAGGCAATCATTGACTTTTTGGAACTCAGGGATAACATACCAAGTGGAGATCACAAAGCTGGATTCGCCATTGAACTTAATAGTGCATCATACTTTGGGGCAGATGCCAAACCTTTCAGCTGCAAAAATATAACAATAAAACATGGATCTTCTAGTGAAAACCACACTGTGGAACTATTTGATCCCACAAAAGTAAAAAGAAAGAGTGTATCTAATGGTGAAAATATCTCTGAGGCATCGGAGGATGAAAGGTTTGACATCCTCCCCTCCAGTACACAGCAGGAATGATCAACAATCATTATTGAAGAGACAAAAGAATACAAAGTGGGGACTCCTGAAACTCCTCACCACATACATCTGGCATCTCTTTTAACTCCAGAGGAACAGTCTAAGTTTGTCAAATTCTTCCAGAAGCACTAGATTAACTTTACATGGTCATATGCAGACATGCTTGGTCTTGATCTGGATTTAGTCATGCATCACCTCACCATCGCAGAAGGAGCCAAGCCTCTCAAGTGGAAACTTCGCAAGATGCACCCTTAGATTGCGGTACTAGTCAAAGCAGAACTTAAGAAACTCTTGGATGTTGGTTTTATAAGACCAATTGATTATGCAGAATGGATATCCAATATTGTACCTCTTGGCAAACCAAATGGGGGCATCCGTATTTGCACTGACTTCAGAGATATGAACAAACCATGTCCTAAAGATGACTTCCCCCTACCCAACATTGACATAATAGTGGACCTAACAGCAGGACATGCCATGCTTTCACTCATGGATGGCTTTTCAGGGTACAATCAGATAAAGATTACACCAGAAGATCAACATAATATGGCCTTCACATGTCCATGGGGAACATACTGTTGGAATGTAATGCCTTTCGGTCTAAAAAATGCAGGAGTGACCTATCAACGAGAAATGACCACCATCTTCCATGACATGATGTATACTATAATGGAAGATTATGTCGATGACTTACTGGCAAAACCACTCACCAGAGAAGGTCATCTGGACATATTAGATAAAATCTTTGATAGATTGGAACAATATCATGTTCAACTCAACCCAAAGAAATGTGTCTTTGGAGTAACCTCAGGGAAGCTTCTAGGATACATTGTCTCAAGCAAAGGCATTGAGGTCGACCTAGCCAAAGTCAAAGCAATCATGGACATGCAACCTTCATGGAACATTAGTCAACTAAGGACATTACAAGGATGACTACAATCCATCCGAAGATTCATTGCACAACTAGCAGATAAGTGTCACCCATTTACACACTTATTACACAAGAGCATCCACTTTCAATGGGATACTAGATGCCAGCAAGCATTCCAGATGCTTAAAGACTATCTCATGAATACACCATTGTTGATCACACTAGATCCGAGCAAACCTCTATTGATCTATATTTCAGCAACAAGTATAGCATTGGGTGTACTATTGGCACAACACAATGCAGAAGGGAAAGAGTGTGTTGTTTACTACATCTCTCACACACTGGTTGGCTATGAACTCAATTACACACCTATTAAGTGATCTTTCCTAGCAATAATCTTGGCAGCCACTAAACTGAGGCACTATCTATTAACACATAAAGTACAACTCATTGCCAGGATTGATCCACTAAAATACTTACTTAGCAAAGCAGCATTGACAGGCTGCTTGGCCAAATGGGTGATGATTCTTAGTGAATTTGACATCGAATATGTGGACCGTAAGGTTATCAAGGGTCAAGTTATTGCAAATCAGTTGGCCAATGCACCACTCATAGGCAATCATCCTCTCATTTCCAATTTTCAAGATGAAGAGATATTCATGATCACAGCAGCACAAACATGGAAACTATACTTTGATGGTTCATACACTAGGTATGGCTCGGGGGTAGGCATTCTATTTATCACACCTCAAAGTGACAGCATCCTAAAGTCTTACAGGCTCACATTTCCATGCACAAACAACATAGCTGAGTATGAGGCCTTGATCACAGGACTCTGACTAGCTGTCCAATGGAAGTTAAAAGAGCTACAAATATATGGTGACTCCCAACTAGTCATCCAACAAGTAATAGATGAATATCAAACCAAGGATGACAAACTCATGTCATACAAGTAAATGGTGGACAAGTTAAAAGTATCATTTAATACTATCACCTTTCAGCAAATACCCAGAGATCAAAATCGAGTTGTTGATGCTATGGCTACCATTGCATCTCTCCTAGATCTTCCTCATAATTCAACATGCTACAAGTTCTTGGTAGAACAAATTTGGATTCCCTCTTATGATATCCCCAAATCTGAGATGATATGTCGCCTTGTCAATTCTGAATCCCCATGGTACGGTGAGTTCTACACCTATCTACGCGATCACACACTTCCTCCTAACCAATCGAATAACCAACGTAAAACCTTCATTCGCCAAACCACTCGATATACCATTATTGTTGAAACCCTAGACCGACGTAGTCTTGATGTTACTCTCCTTTGATGTTTGGAACAGGATGAGATAACAAAGGCCTTGGAAGATGTACATTGAAGAATTTGTGGAACTCACACAAGCGGCCCTTCACTAGCTAAGAAAATCATACGCGTTGGATACTATTGGCCATCCATGGAAAAAGACTCCTATTATTTTGTCAGAAAATGCAAGAAATGCCAAATTCATGGAGACCTGATACATGCACCAGCACAACAATTGCAACCAATCACAACACCATGGCCTTTTTGTCAATGGGGACTTGACCTTGTGGGTAAGATTCATCCATCTTCATCCAACGGCCACAAATTTATTATTACCACCACTGAATACTTCACAAAGTGGATCAAAGTTGTTCCACTTACCCAAGTCACCAGCAAGTAGATCGCCTCATTCATCCTTAATTACATCATCTGTCAGTATGGTGTACCCATGTCAATCATCACAGATAACGGGCTTCCATTCAAAAATCAGGATCTCCGTGAGCTCTATGAGAAGTTTCACATCCAACACCGCTTTGCCACTCCCTATTACCCACAAGGCAATGGTCAGGCCAAAGCATCGAACAAGAACATATTGAGAATCCTCAAGAAGATGGTCAATGATGTCAATCGTGATTGGCATGTTCAATTGAATCCGGCACTATGGGCGTATCAAACTAGCATTTGAACCCCTACAGGTGCAACTCCCTACTCACTGTCTATGGAGCAGAAGTCATCCTTCCTATTGAGGTCGAGATACCATCTCTATGAGTTTCCTTACACAATCTCATAGATGATGAAGCATACAGAGTATCATGTCTTCAGGACTTAGAGCTACTTGATGAGAAGTGACAAGTTGCATACAATCACCTCAAAGCCTATCAGCAGCGCATGAGAAGAAGCTATAATCATCGAGTTAGACCTCTCACATTTGAGGTAGGTGATCTTTTTCTTCGAGAGAATCCTCGTAACCAACCAAATAGAGAACATCAGGGAAAGTTTAAATCAAACTAGATGGGTCCATATGTTATCACTCCCGTATTTGGGTCTGGGGCATATCAGTTGGCTACTTCAAAAGGAGAACCGCTAGCAGATCCAATCAACAACATGCACCTCAAACGGTTTTATACATAAGCTATACAGAGCATCAGGCTCCCATACATATCAACAAAACACAAAAAACATTCAGATAAATGTCCTAAAGGAAAACAAAAAAATTAAAATAGTAAAAGAAAAAAAATCATGCATCCAAACGGTGAACAACCACTCTGGTGGCACCTTGGGTAAGTGCGATGGTGAAAACCTGGCAAACAGGCACCACTCATAAAGGCTATGGCTCGATTTTCTTTTTGACTTGTTGCGATCACATTCATTGCATCCACTCATCCATCAGTCAAAACCATGGCTTGTTATTGATCTGCAATCAAGGATAGTACTTCGTGTGTCTTGCATCCCGCTTTTTCATAGTCATGTCTAAACAGGGGGAAATGCCCTTAACCTATTGATGGAAGTGGATTCTGCATTACTTATGATTCATTGAGTTCTTCATTCAAACTGTCTCACAAAATACCAAAAAATTCGAAAATTGTCTCACAAAATATCAAAAACACTCACAAAACTCAACAAACATCAGAAAACATAAAAAATCAATCAAAAATATGGCAACGCTTTGTACATACGCATCCAAGAAGATGCCAAACAAACACTGTGAAATACTCAAACAATGACCACTTATCATATCAACCAAATAATTAACATCAACACGCTAACTGTCTTAACAAAGGATAAATCTTTCCTCACCAAAACAAAGACAAGATAACATTTTTCTTTGACAAGAAAATTATGTTTAAGCTATCAAGTACTTGGTTTGTTTGTTAGTTATTATTCATTTATATCAAGTTCCTACGCTACTTCGGTATATCCACAAGTGATTAGAGTAGCCAGGATGGTTCCTGAGTATCATTTTGTTTGTTGTTTGTGAATTATTCCAATGAAGTTCTGGGGCATGTACTAATGGTGTCTACGTGGGAAGCTCACTAAGCTACGTGATCTTATGCAAAATATAGTCATGGATCACTAGGGCTTGTTGACTACAGTGTATACCTCAACCATATGAGCATGAACCATTATGGAGTGTCCATATTCTTTATTCTTTATTTATGTTGTTTGTTTGCAAGTACAATGCTATATCCTCGGTTCCTACTGCCTCGTCCAAGATTGATACTATCATGCTTAATGATGAAAATAAAGCACTATGGATTGTCATTCCATCTCATCTGTTTATATTGCATTCCATTGCATATCACCCATCCATTTAATCATTCATTATTCATATGCATGGTTTTGTATGCAAGTGTGAACAAGATTAATATGAGAAGTTATTTGAAAAATGACTTGGTCTTGGATACCATCACGACAGAGTTCTCTGATACATCATCAGTGCATCATGTAAAGTCTAAACAACCTTGCATTCATCTATCATGAGCACATCATCATTTCATTACATTTAGTTGCATTTAAATGCATATAGTTCATTATCATGTACTTGCATATAGGTTTTATTAACCTCATTCTTCAATATTCATTCAAGTGTGTTTAATATCATTTAGTTGCATATACATACCTAAAGTTCATTATCATTCCATCGTTGCACAATCAAACATTTAGATTCATTTATATTTTCTTATCATTGCATTTATTACCATTATTAGTCATTACTATGCATTCATTTAGTATCATTTACAACTCATCATTTATTATCATTTAAACTTATTTACCATACATTTGTTTAGATTTCCATAGTTGCATGCATCTATTTATCTATCCATTAGTTAAGTACATTCATTTATCCATCTAGTATATTCTTATACTCGTTCATTGCATTTTACAACAAAATTCATTTAGGATTCATTAGAAAGCATTCATTATCCTTTTAATTGCATTAAGGTGCGGTTATTCATTACTCATAAGTTGCATTATCATCACATTATCATTTCGCTTAGTCATATTTTATCAAATCATAACAAAACCATTTGTATCAACATTGATTTATACATTTTACATATACATTCATTTAGATAATCATCATATAAACATTTGTACTTCACATTTGTTTATCCATATTGCATTCATTTCAAACATCTAAATGCATTTGCATAAATCATTTATACAGGGCATCATTCATCACTGCCTATCATCATCTCATTATCTCATCAAAATAAAAACACAAGTACTATCTATATCATTGTTAGTATCATTTCATTATGCATACATCATCAGCATCATGGCATTACATACATAAAGCATTTCACCAACACATCATGCATATATATAAACATGCATCCACATTTTAGCATCATATTCATAAAACATGCATATAGACATCATGTAGGAATAAATCATCATGAAACATGCATATAGGAATCATCTCATAAACATGTACATCTAGAAAGTACAAATATCCATCTAAGCACACATCATAGATCATCATCCTACATAAAAATCCGTACATATCATCAACATGCATACCATCACAAAAATATGGGATCTCCTCATATATCTCCTCATATATCATATCATCACAAAAACATACATGTATCAAAGTACAATGAAGTCCAAAACATATCGGCTACCAAGAGCCATCCAAGATATAGTCCAAAATGACAATATGATAACGTACATAAATGCTCTCTCATATGCCACTCTGACCAGATGTTGCTCCCCCACTACCCCCTACACCACCTGACCTATCTCGCCATGGAGAACCCATCACACCACCACTTCTTTGCATCCTCTGAGACTGCTCTGATCTCGCCCGCCGTATCTGGGAATAGCTCAGTGCTCACTGACTAGTTGGCACCACCTGCTCATATAACCCCTGCCAATAATCTATCTCAGCCTGTGCTCATCGAATCTCCCTCATCACCTCCCCAGTAGGACCCTGTGCTCCTACTCCAACCCGGACACTCTCCTGCAGCTCTACTAATCTCTCCATGGCCTGATCTCTCTCTCACAACACTACAGTCAAGTCTGACTCTCATGCAAAAATTTGCACATCTCTAGTTGCCACCTCTGCCTCCATATCCTCTAGCCGCGTCTGCAAAACTAATATCATATGGTCTCGCAGATCTCCACCTGTAGCTCCTTCCCCTATATCCATCAGTGCCTCTCCAGTGGCTCCCTCCCCTATCTCCATAGGTACATGTCCCTCCCCTACATCCCTGCCACCTAATCTAATGCCTCCTTGCATCAAAGGTCCCTGTGATAGTCACAAAGGCTGCCCACCCCTCCCTCTCTGCTGTAACCATCCACCACCCCCATCTCCTCCACCGAATCCACCACCTCCCTCAAATCCACCTCCATCCCCTCTCCCTCGTCCACCTACGCGACATCCTCTCCTCCTTCCTCTTTGTCTCCTCTCCTCCTCAAAGGATGGAATAGGCTCTGCTGGATCTAATATCCGAGGAATCAAATGTGTCACAATGTACTGAGTGTACTCATCGGACACCCCTACATCTACCATCCCTGGTCTCATCTGCCATGGTCTCGCCTATAGCGTGCGGAATTCTGCCAAAGCCTAATCATAAGGTAAAACCGATCCCCACTGGAACCTCTCTCAGACCACCTGTGCATACTCTCCCGATCCACTAGGCAATCCCTACCTCCGCCCAAACGGTCTCAACACTCTCCTTGGTACCTGTATCTCCACATGGTAGGATGTCCTACCAATGAGGTATTGTGTCATAAACACATAAGGCAAGGCCTCTGCAACATCCTCCCAGGGATCGTACTCAATATATGGCCTCAAGATCACTATATCTAAATCGTCGAGCACCTCCCACCACCACTCTAACTTCTCTGGGTGGGGCTGACTCATCATACCACCATACATATATACATAAGGCTGGTCTACTGCCCTAAATCTTAGACTCACTAGTCGAGTCACAAGAAGGTGCTCCCACGCCCAAATATGAAGAAGATTGATCCCCACTCCCAATGAGCTCACCCCTCGGTATACTACCTCATGTAGCTCCCGATATAAGTATGATAATATGCACGGTCCCCATGCAAACCGGGTCCCCTCTGTCATCATCTGCTCGATCACCTGCCCCCAACCAACAGCCAGTCCATGCGATTGTCGATCTGGGCATAGCAGTCCCCCAACAATACCTGATAACACAACCGGTAGTGGCTCATACAAAGCAGCTATATCCTCCCATGCTATCGAACCATCATCAATAAACACATCCTCCTCAAAAAATATCTGCACATCTACCATCCCCCAAGCTCGATCATACGTCACCAACTCTCCTTGAATGGGAATGTGTAGGATGCACCATACATCCTCCAGTGTAACCGTCAACTACTTCTGCACTAAGTAAAACGTGCATGTTTCACTATGCCATCACTTTGCCAATGCTATGATCAAACCGCGATTCGTTTGAATCATGGGCATATACATAATATCATACAGGCCTATCGTTGTAATGCAATCCACCTCGGCCTCTGTCAATCGATCATGCAACACCTGTGTGGCGGGATGTCTCTTGCGCATCTATAAGATGCGAAGATCCTCCCACGCACATGCATCAACCATCATCATCGGTTGTTTTATTTCAAACTTTCTTAAGTTTACACCTAGACTATCAACAGATACTTTAATCAAGTATCTTCGGGTCTCAACAGGTAAGCAATCATGGCCCACCTAGACTCCAACAGGCATTTATCCTAAAATGACCTAAGTCTGAACAGGGTTGCTATGGTTCAAAACAACTCTCAACTCACATCTCCACCCATCCACAATTGGCATCAGGAGATTCTTTTTTCAACACCTTGGGGCATCTACCTTCCTATGCAAAGGCACTATTCTGCAAACAATAGCACTAATCTTCTGACAACTGCACTAAATCAACTACCCAATTGCACTCAAACAACTCTACAATAGCACCACATAAAAACAAATGCGCTACAAGCCATGCTCAATAACACTAAAAACACAACAATGCTAAATCGACTATGCAGTAGCGCTAGACTTGACAAAAGTGCTAAAACCACTATGCAATAGCGCTATAGCGGCACAATAGTGCTAATTAAATTGACAACAGTGCCAAAACATAGTTTTAGCGCTATTGTTCTGACTTAACTTGGACAAGCTAAAAAACCTATCAAAAATGCATAAAAAACAAAAATTCAAATTCACATACCGTTGGTCTGTAGTCATCTGGCAACTGGAATCGATGAACTCGCTCTAGCTGATGATCTTCTATCGGTACCGGCATCCTGACTGCTGCTAGCTCTTTCAAAAAACTCACTATCAGAGTTCAGAAATCATTATGGAGACGAATGCAAATGAACCTGTTTTCACCCCTTTCCTCCTATATATAGCCTTCATTATAACCCTAATTTTACCCCGTTCACCGACGTGGTCCCTGTGAACTTCCAAAGCCTCCCATTTCTCCATTTTATCTCCGATTTCTTCTATTTTTCACCAGTATTGATAAATTCTTATCTTCTACCACCCCACCAATTTTCATTCGTTTTTGAGAGATAGCTCGATTTTTCAAAATTTTCAGCCCATCTCTCGAGGGGCATACCACCCATTAAATTAACATTTTATGGAGCACATTTCTTCACACCTATTTTTCTTTCTTTGAAACGACACGATAAACTGCACCATCTTAAAGAGGGGCAAATGTAGTCACATAAATCTGTCCATTTTAATTAAATGAATATTTGTTATTTATTTGATTAAAAACCCACTAGCCATCAGTTAATTAAATTAATATTTAATTAATTCATCTTCAAACATTCTCCTATTAATTAAATAAATTATTCAATTTATTTTAATTAATTCATTAAACTAAATTCACAATCAATTAAATGAATAAATTCTATTTATTTCATTTAACCCCCCTTTCCTCTTTTAAATAAATTAAATAAAATATTTATTTACATCATTAAATCCACCCCCACTTGCATTCTCCTAAAAATGCAATTTGCACCTATTTGTTGAAATAAATGAATTTTATTTTAATAAAAATCTTATTTTCCCTCACCCACCAAATCCACTTGCAATCCTAATCCCTTTCTAGATTCTTCTAACTCCTTTCTAATTAGCCTAATTCATCCCCTAATTATTGTCACATTCCTAAGCAACTTAGAGTAACTTCTCAAGGACTCCAAAGTCTTTGAAAAAGCATTTAATGTTTTATGTGTCCAACAAGCTAACCTCTAAAGTCTTCCAAACCACTAATGGCTCTTACATGACCATTTATGGTTAAATCCACTTGCACCCATGGTTAGGGACTTTGACCCCTAACTCAACCCTCATGTGACCCATGTGTCTTCTCAAGCATTTATTGCTTTGACCATGGTTATCCTCACTAACTCTTGCACAAGATTTTATCCATTCGATAAAAGCATTATTCTTTGGATAATGAATTTATTCACTCAACCCAACCTTAACCTTACCTCCCAAGTTAACCCTTAGGTCATGTTAAGCATTTAATGCTTATTCCCTCTCCTCTCAACCCATCTCATGTTGACACTTGTCAACATGGGATTGGGTTGAAAGCCCTTTCATGGATTGAATATCATTCAATATTGACCCTTGTTGATATTACTCAATCTCAACCATCCATTGCTCCATTTTTTCTATAAATAGAGCTCATTTCTTCATAATCCAGATCCTGAAAACTTGTATGCATTTATATTATAGTCATTTTTAGAGAGCATTTAGCATAAATCATTAATATATTGTTATTTTGGATTAAAATAAACCATTCTCATTCCATATCATTTAATATTAGCTTTTTGTTTACACTTGCATTGCATAAGTAAATCATTTTTCATCTTGAATCTCTATAAGGCATCCATAGTGCAAAAAGTTGCTGAGAGCTACACTTATTTGGAGCTTGGAGAGGAGAGGAACAAGGGAGGAAGAGCTACAAGCATGGTAGAAGACATTTGGAGATGTCTTCTTGCATTCATTTTCATAGTTAAATGCTTTACTCTGTTCTTAGTGTCTCTCTTGGTAAGCCTACTTAGACTAGTTTTTGGTTGATTAACACTAACATTTCTCTTGGTTTCTTGTGTTTTCTTGTGTTATACGACCACAGGTTCTTGTCTAACATCTCCCATTTTGCATAGCATCATTTGGTGAACCCAATGTGAACCAAAGACCAACCTTTTTTGGAAAACTAACTTTTTGACTATTTTACTTGACACATAGGTTGCGTTTCGGCTCTTTTGTTCGAGCTTTAACGCTATCGCAAATTTGGTCTTTTAGCGCTATTGTCTCTAAAATAGCGCTATTGTCCCAAAATTTAGCGTTGTTGGCTATAGTATACCGCTATTGACCCTTAAGTAGCGCTTTTGTTCTCGTATTAGTGCATTTGTCTATCTGTATAATATTGTCTTTTAGCGTTTTTGTCCTTATTATCGCGCTTTTGTGTTAAGTAGCGCTTATGTTCTCACACAAAGTAACACTATTGTCACAAAGCATTGTAAAAAATGTCTTGTAACCAATAAATTAATTTTTCTTAGGCTTGTGGAAGCCCACCATGTGTTCGGATTTTACTGACTTTTCGTTTCTTGTGCAGGTTTTAACTAACCCATTGTATTGCTTAAAATTTTAGAAATTTCCTTTTCTTGATTTTATTGCAAAGTTAAAACAAACTTAAACACTTCATTTGCTGCTTAAAAATCAAACTTCAAACACTTAATTTTGTTGTATTAAAACTCACAACAAACTTTGTTTTTCATGCAAGATAGGCAATTTGAACACTTCCTTTTTGGTGCTTAAAAATCAACTTCAAAACACTTCATTTTTGGTGCTTAAAACTCAACAAAACAAATTTTGATTTCCTTGCATCAAATCAAGTTAAAAAATTCACAATCCACACTTTGTTTGGGCAAATAAAAAGAACAATCAACTTGTTTTGTTTTTTGCAAAGCGATTTACTTCAAGCAAAATGAGTTTTTCATTAAGTTGACCAGGATTTCATTTTTTCTAGTTTACTCAACATATTACCTTTGAAGGATAAAAAGAACACCATGGTTGTTGGAGCAACATCTCCAAATAGTTAGATCATCATTGCAATGATAAGTTAAAAAGAACAAGTGTTTTTTATGTTTGGCATGCTTGTGGAAAGTTTGTCGAGTGGTCCTACTTCTAACACACTATCCTCTCCCTTGGCTTTTGTGGTCCTCGGTGCAAGAGAAAAGTCTTAGTAACACTCAAAGTTTATCTTTTTAAGAGAGGTCTGCCAAGAGACACATCACTCTTGGGAATGACCTCGCGCGGAAAATCCTTCGAGCCGCTATAGAAATCAGGTGTGAGCAAAAGTTGTAGCCTTGGGTATAGTTGTTCCTATAGTGTAACTTGCCGAGAGGACAAATGGGCCCCACCACAAGTTACAAAGCTCTTAGGTGAGTCACTAGAGAATGAACTTATGTCCAAAGACATCAAAAATTACTAAACACCTTTATGTAGTAGCCCATCCGCTCTATTGATTGAGGATATTTTTGATAAATTCAGTGCAAAAGCATAGAAGGTTTTGCTCCCAAGATACTCACCATACATATTTCCTTGAGTAGAAACATAACTTTTTGAAAGGTTAGTTGTAGCCTGATAAAAGTGGTGACTCCCCCATCATAGGGATCATCTATTTTTTATGCTCATGCAAGACTTAGTATATCACATCCTTACCTACCACGGCAGGATTCATAAGGTATGTAGTGCCTCCTCCCTCAAGAATTTAACTGCTATTTAAAAAAAAAAAAGGAAAACTTTAGAAAAGAAGAAAATAAATGACAAGAAGGAGAGGAAAAAGGAGAAAGTGGGAAAATAAAAGAGATTAATGGAAAAGGATCAAGGATGGAGAAAAGGCGAGAAGAGGGCGAAGGGAGGCCCTATATAGGCCACATGGGGCCCAAGGAGGAGTCATTGTAACACACATAGTTCAAAGAACCTAGAGAGCGAAGCAACTAGGAGATATGGCCCGCATTCCTCACCACGAGCACCATGTCGAGAGAGTGTTGAGATTCCAGCGATCGACTGAGTATGGCCCACCAGTATGTACCTTAGCCTGGAATTCATGATTTAGTAGGATAGGATTTATTGTGGGGTCCTAAATTAGGGGAAAAGATAGTGAGGCACATACGCTAATTATCATTTCGGCATCTGCACAGGGGATCAACGCCTGCATAGGTGATCCTCGTCTGTGCAAATGAGACATCGTCTAAATAAATATTGATCAATAGATCAACATCTCCACTCGAGAGAAGAGGGAAAATAAGGGCAGACTCTCGAACTATGTCTTCGCCCTACAGTTCAATGCAAGGGCCACAATTATGACTTATTTGCCTAAGGAGAAATGACATCTTCATGCAGAAGGGAAATGGTAGAAAAAGGAGGAAAAAGGGAGGGTCACAATGTCAAAAAGATGCCCCAAGGGTAAGAATAAGCTAGAATAGGCTAGAAAGGAAGGCTAATGAAGTGGTTTACTTGAATGCAAGAGGATCCAGATATTTTAATGTTACGAGAGCATTGGCCTCCCACGATGGCATTGTATAGGCAACTGGATCACATAGAGCGAGCTATATTAGCCTCGTTAGGATTAGGGTACATTGCATGGTGGTCACAAATTCGCTACCATGCGGCTATGATGACTGCCCTAGTGGAGAGGTGGAACAGTGAGACCTACACATTCCAACTACCTATAGGTGAGGCCTCCATCACTCTTCTTGATGTGTGGTGGATCATGAAGGTGTCATTCAGGGGGGTGATTCTAGAGTACCGCCTAGAGCATGGCGAGGACTATCTTCAGACGGTGTGCCTCACTGACGATCTTCCTATGGATCATACATGGATGACCCTACAGAGAGCGATGGAGCGATGACAGAGGACCCCACGATTAGTCTTATTCATCTATGGATTAATTATTAGGAGGATGATGCAAGATCTAAGAAAGCATGGTTTCTCTATTGATTGTAGTAGATGTTTGTATTATATGCTCGAGGACGGAGTGGAGTATTTGTGGGGTGCAGCCATGTTGGGCCAGTTATACCATGACATGCATATGTGTGTATACTAAGGTTTTAAAAACCTCAAGACTAGTGTGACACTCCTACATATATGGGCATGGGAGCATATTGCAATTGCACTACCAATTGGAGCACAGGACTGACAAAGGAAATATTTGTATGTGGACAGGTACAGGAGCCTACTGCACTATACCAAAGTTGGTGCCTATTGGTTCTAGAGTTGGATTTTTGATGATATGAGAGAATTCTCATGGTAGCCTTTTAGATATATTGAGCAGTGGTGGAGGGACTATATGCTAGCTTGGGTGAAGAGAAAGTGTTGGTTGTTCTCTAGGACAATACACGTTATAGATTAGCACCTCTGCATCGGGTGATGAGGTGGTTTAGGCGGCGATAGGATATAGTGGACCACGAGTAGACACAACCAAGAATTACCAGGGATATGGATACTTGGGGGATACCATTGGATCGTTTGACGTGTGTCTTAGCTAGACAGGGGCAGCGACGGCAATTTGGGATGAGAAGCCAGAGGTAGATGATGTAAGATGCACAAGGACTTATACAGCATGGTGGGAGGCTCACGGGTTGATTCGTCTGAGTAGACCAAGGGTTTTGGAGGAGGATGATCTTACACCCTCCATGGATGAGATAGTGCAGGGAGAGAGAGATGGAGTCAGAGAGGGGGAGGCAACAAAGGGAGCTATGGTTCGGCCACAGGTGCAGAGGGGAGGTAGGAGGAGATAGGTACCATGGAAGAGTGGTGCAGTCATGGCAGGAGGCTCCTCAAAGAGAATAGTCCAGACCATGCAGCAAGAGTTAACACAACATAACTGACATAATGTGATGGAGACAATGCAGAATAAACTTTATTATATCATAAAAATCAATTATAAATTATCGGCAACATGTGGGCTTACAAGATTCAGCACACTGGCCTAATTACATACATGCTCAAATGTAATATACGGGCTCAAGCGAGACTGTGAGAGAACTTTGGATCTCCTAACCTTATTATTCTTCTTCTATATTCTCATCATTGAATTTTACATGCTTAATTACATCAATTTATATGATCAAGGATGATCCACATCGGCCCAAGATGAAACAAATGTCGATGAACAAGATGAAACCTGTAAAACAACAAGGTCAGCCTCTACCAAATAGATCCTTCCAGAATATCCATAGAATGAAGTGCAGACCCAAGGGAATGTCGGCCACACACCAAGGAACAATGAAAACAAGGAAATGAAGCTCTACAAGCTACAAAAGTGATCCACAAGATTCGTTGATAGAAAATAGGTCCAAGTGGTTATGGTGTTCCAAGCCTTCGCAAATTTCGGAAGTGATAACTTATCGAAAAAAGATCCAAACATCTCGCAGACTTAAGATAAGGTAGATGAATATGTCCACAAACAAAATCCAGCTCTACAAGATCCAGTGGCCAAATGCAAAGAAATGATGAACTGTTAAAAAAGAAACAAACTAAAAGTTTTTTTGGTTGATGCAAGATTTCCATGAACCAGGGATGCTCCTACATTAGACATCTAGGGTTGTTGAAAAAGTGAGTCCCTCACTTTGCTGGGTCAAAGGAAAACCAAGATGGTCTCCCTCTACCTGAGAAATCTATGATGAATCTTCAATTGGTCCGCCCTTCCACTTCACAAGATACTCTCTATATTGGTTTCTTTGGGTGCTACGTCGAACTATACTATCCAAAATATCTTCAATCTGGTCTAGTTCCTTTTGGGGTACCTTCTTCTCCAAGTCTGTTCGATTGTCCTCACTGAATTCTGCCTCATGGTACTGATGTAGATCTGTAATATTGAATATAGGTGAGATACACAAACCATCTGGTAATTCCACTTCATATGCATTTCTGGAACTGAATTTATTAAAGATCTTACAAGGTCCAAACTTCCAAATCTATAACTTACTATAGGTTCCAATTGGGAATCTCTCTTTTCTCAAATACACCATTACTTCATCGCCAACTTAAAATTCTTCATGTCTCCTATTCTCATCTGCTTTCTTCTTATACTTGTTGTTCATGTCCTCCAAATGTTATTTGACCTGAGTATGTACTGTCTTCATATGGTTTGCAAATTCTTCTACTTCTACACTCCTTTTATCTTCAGTACCGATGTCTCTCATTTCTGATATGCCCCTACGGTGTGCTCCAATAACAATCTCAAAAGGTGTCCTTCTAGTACTCATGTTCATTGAATTATTGTAGGAAAGTTCTTCTTGTGCGAGAATCAAGTCCCAACTTTTGATTTTCTCTCAAATAAAGCATCTCAACAAATTTCCCAAACTCCTATTCACTATTTTCATCTATCCATTAGTCTGTGGGTGAAAAGTAGAACTGAACATCTTCTTCACAAATAATTTCTCCACTTCTTCAATGCTTGAATTATGGCATAGAATTCTTGATCATACACAATATATTTTCCTTGCATCATTCAACTTCTCACTGAAATAAGCTACTCGTCTACCTTCTTGACTTAACACATCTCCAATTGCATTCCCACTTGCATCACAGTCTACTTGAAATACTTTACTAAAATCTGGTAAAGCCAACACATGCTGCTCTGTCACCTTCTACTTCAACATTTCAAATCTCCTATTTTCTCTGTTTTTCCACTTGAAATCCTTTCTATCTCCTCTCATTGCTTCTATCATCAGGATACAAACTGAACTGAAATTTTTGATAAACTTCCTATAGAAACTAGTCAATCCATGAAATTATCTCACCTCTCCAATTCTTTCCGGTGTAGGCTATTCAACAATTGCTCTTACCTTCTCAAGATCCATCTTCAATCCATCCAAAAAATATCACAAATCCCAAATAGACTAACTCTTCCTTCATGAAACTGCACTTCTTATTGTTTATCAACAACTTCTCTTCTCTCAACCTCTACAAAACTTGTCTCAAATGCAACATATGTTCTTCTTTTGTCTTACTGAAAATCAAAACTTCATCCAAATACATAATAACAAACTTACCCAAGAATTTCTTCAATACCTCATTCATCAACCTCATGAAAGTACTCGGTGCATTAGTCAATCCAAAAGGCATCACCAACCATTCATATAGTCCCTCATTTATCTTGAATGTTGTTTTCCACTCATCTTATTCTCTGGTTCTGATCTAATGATATCCACTCTTCAGATCTATCTTTGTGTAGTATTTGGATACACTCAAACAATCCATTATGTCATCCATCCTAGGTAAATTAAATATGTGCTTTACTATGATCTTGTATATTTCTCTGGAGTCAGTACACATCCTCCATTCTCCATTATTCTTAGATGCTAACACTGCTTGCACTACACAAGGACTCAAAATTTCTCTGATCAAACTTTTCCTCAACAAATATTGCACTTGTCTATTCAGCTCCTCATTATTTGTCAGTGTCATTCGGTGTGCTACTTTATTAGGTAAACTAGCTCCAAGAATCAAGTCCATGCAATGAATGATACTCCTCACAAGGGGGTAATCCATCAGGTACATTATCTAAAATGATGTCTCCATACTCTGACAACAACTCATTTATTTCCTCTATCTGTTCTTGTTCATGCTCTAGATTTTGCAGTCTTCTTAGGAACAAAGGCAAAATAAACTTTCTCATGTCTCTATCCCATCCAATAATTTGGTTCCATCCACCAAAAAAATTCTAGCACTCATACAGACTTCATTTTTTAGAGGCTCCTCCAAGGGTAACAAAGTCTACTTCATCCCATTTGCAAAAATAGTGTATATGTTATTCCTCCCATCATGTATTGCATATCTATCAAACTGCCAAGGTCTAGCCAACAAGATATGACATATATCCATAGGCATAATATCACAAAAAACTTCATCATGATAAGATCTTCAATTTCACCAAGCATTGTTCACTTACTAGTATCTTAAGATCAAACTAAATCCATGCTATCTTATAAGGCTTAGGGTGCTTCAATATTTCCAACTTCAATTTATTCACCATCTCCTCTGAAACAATATTATCTGATCTACCATTGTCAATAATGACTTTACAACACTTACTGAATACTTTACATCTGGTCTTGAACAAATTTCTTCTCTGCAAGGGTTCTTCATCCTCTCTGGTGTGACACAATTCTCTCCTCATCACCAACAATTCTCCAACCTTCGATTTATTGGTTGATCTGGTACAGTCTTCTTCTACCAATGTTGTCCTCCCACTACTCTTTGTCTTCCTACATTCAAAAGAACAATATCCTTCTCCTCTGCACTTAAATAATGTTCCTCTAAACACTCTTTTATCTTGTCTCTTGTTTTCTTTTCCATAACCCTCATTCCGATAACCATCAGGTTCTCTTCTCTGTTAAAATTTTCTATCATCCTTCTAGTATGAACTACCATTTATGCTAACTTCCTTGTCTTTATTCTGATCTGCACATGGTCCTCTTCCTCTAGAATAGTTTCTTCATCCTTGAAAACTTCCTCCTTGAAATCTACCACCTCTACCTCTTTGCTTCTGCTCATGTCTTTTGTTTAACTTCTCCTTTGCTTTAGGGCATATTGATAGGCTTCCTTAACACTCTTCAACTTTATTAGACTAAGTTCATCTTATATTTATGTCTACAACCACTAAATACCTAGAAACTTGTTCAATCTCATCATCGGTATGTTTGCATCTGATATTCAACTTGTAGAATGCTTCAGTATACTCCTTCACACTAGATTCCTTTTGCTTTAGGTTCTACAATTTCTAGAACAAACTCACTTGATAATCAATAGGTAGAGACTTTGATTTCAACTTATTAACCATCCACTCCTAAGATTTTATCTTTTCTTTACCTCTTCTCTGTCTATCTACCTGCAAATGCTCCCACCAAAGAGATGCATGTCCTTTCAACTTAGTGCAAGCATATCTTACCTTCCTAACTTTAGTGGTACCTTCAAAATCAAAAAACTTTTCCATCTTCGTGATCCAATCTAGAAATTCATTTGAATCCAACTTGACATCATAATCTAGTGGGGTAAAATGTGGTCTATTATTCACTCTAGAAAATTCTCTTGTAAACCTTTCTTCATCTGGATCATTCACCAGTGGATTTTCTCCTTGCTCTACTTCTTCTTCTTCAACATGTCGACCTCTTCTCTAGGTCATTTTAACAAGCTTCCAATCAACTGCAATTCCTCTCAACATTTCCATCATGACAGGGTATGCATTTTCATGCACTCCAACACCTCTAGCATTTCTTTATGCCATCTTAACGCAAGTCCTCTATAGTTGCAGGTCGGATCCTTAATCCCTCACCCTACAAAACAATCTTACAGGACTCTGCAATCTCCAAAATAAAACCTCACTCTGATACCACTTGGTGCAGTCATGACAAGAGGGTCCTCAAAGATAATAGTCTGGACCATGTAGAAAGAGTTAACACAACAAAAGAAATACAATGTGATGGAGGCAATGCAAAATAGAATTTATTATATCATGAAAATCAATTACAAACTGTCAACAACATGCGGGCTTATAAGATTCAACACACTGGCCTGATTACATACATGCTCAAATATAATATATGGGCTCAAGCAAGACTACGAGCCAACTCCAGATCTCCTAACCTTGTGATTCTTCTTCTATATTCTCATCACTAAATTCTACATTCTTAATTACATTGATTTATATGATTAAGGATGATCTGCATCGAGCCAAGATGAAACAAATACCGATGAACTAGATGAAACATGTAGAACAACAAGGTCACCCTCCGCCAAAGAGATCCTTCCAAAAAATCCATAGAATGAAGTGTGGACCCAAGGGAAATTCAGCCACATGCCAAGGAATGATGGAAACAACAAACTAAATCTCTGCAAGCTATGAAAGTGATATGCAAGATTCACCAGTAGCAAATAGGTCCAAGCAGTTCCAGCATTCCAAACCAAAAAACTGCCTCAGATTCTAGAAGTGATAACTTGCCAGAAAAATATCCAAACATCCCACAGACTTGGGATAAGGTAGATGAACATGTCCATGAATAAAATCTATCTCTGCAAGATACAGTGACCAAATGAAAAGAAACGCAAAAATAAATACTAAACTGCAAAACACGAAATAAACTGAAAGAAATGTTTTTGGTTGATGCAAGATTGCCATGAACCAAGGATGCTCCTATATCACAGAGGTACCTTTACAAGTTCGGGCACCAGTAGAGAAGATTGGGGCACCTCATTTGGAGGAGTCGGGAGGATGAGGAGAGAAGTCGATGGATATCCTTGTAAGGGATGGGGGATAGGAGGGAGAGGGCACACCGGGACAGATTCATTAGACCATTTTGGATTAGGCCACTTTTTAGAGGGACATCGAGAGGGTTAGGGCATAAATTTTATAGGATCAATTGGTTGCTGAGAGGTATAGGGTTGATCAAGAGAGGGATGGGGTGGATATCCTGCAAGAAGAGTTAGATCGGGTCAAGGAGGAGGTCGATACACTACAGAGAGATCTAGAGGCTGCTATTTCAGAGAGAGATAGTTTTAGGACAGATGTAGAGACCACCTCAAAGTTGTTTAAGGTAGCCAGGAGTGGGGGAGTCGTTAGGCAGATGGGTGAGGAGGTACAGAGGATGAATGAGGAGCTAGATACCCTCAGAGCTAGGCTAAGCAGTGCAGAGGTAGTGGTAGTCATACTACAAGGAGAGAGGGATGTGGCACGACAGCCATTGGTTTTAGGAGAATTGGGTCCCATTTTTGTAGAGGTGATAGGTTCTCGCTAGTAGGTAGAGAGAATGGCTTGAGAGATATAGTATTACAAGGACCTCTACCATCGGGTAGTACCAAGAGATCAAAGAGCTCCTTCTTATGTAGAGAGTACTAGGTCACATAGGGCTTAGAGCCAGCAATCAGGTGGGTCTGTAGGGATGAGAGTGCCATGAACACCTCCAAGAGGACCTTCTAATGTAGGAGATAGAGAGAGCATCAGTTAGTGCACACATGTGTGTGAAATTTTGACCCTTCGCGGCTATCATTGTACCATGGTTGGACACATTATCATTTTTGAGATATATATATGAGTTATGATTTTGGTGGTTTTATCTTGATCTTCTGGGGCTATTTTGATTTGGTTATAGCCTGAGAAACCGTCCATTAGTGAGAGAATTGCATGGCCTACTGTGAGATCTACAATAATGTCGATACTGGGCAGAGGAAAGTCATCTTTTGGACAAGCTTTATTGACGTCTCTGAAGTCAGTGCAGATTCTGATACTACCATCTGGTTTTGATACTGGAACGATGTTGGAAATCCACTTTGCATAGTCAATGGGTCGAATGAATCCGACGTCTAATAGTTTCTTCAGTTCAGTTTTGACCATGAGGGCCACCTGTGGATTCATCTTGCATAGCTTTTGCTTGACTGGCTTAACTCCTATAGAAATGGACAGATGATGCATGATTAAGTGTGGATCCACTCCAGGCATATCAGCATATGACCAAGCAAAGTTTATTTGTTGTTCTTTAAAGAAAATGATGAATGTTGATCTTTCGTCCTCTGTCAGAGATTCTACAAGGTGTATGTCTCTGGCTGCTTCTGTGGTACCAATGTTGATTGATTGAGTGGGCTCAATCAAAATGGGTGATCGCTCATGAAAGTGTTCAGGAAGAGTGTCAAGTCTCCCATCGTTAGGTGCCTTAAAAAGGTTTTCACCCTCAGATGCGTCCTTTATTTTTACTTTTTTGTGATCTAGAGCTGCCATTGACTGGTTTTCAGCATCAGATCCTTTATTTGGTTCATTTTTGCGACTGAGAGACTTGGCACTCCCTGGTTTGTAGACATCGTTATTTTGTTCACTGGTAGAGCCTGTTTCGAGATTTACGGTACATAGGTAATGGATAATAGATTCATCATTGGAGAAAATTGGTATATCATGGATTTCAGGTTCATCCCAGTCGATGAGGTCAGGAAAGACAAGTGGTAAGGAATCATTAGGTGGATTAAGTTCGGCTACTATGAGTGTTAGAACAGAGTTTTCATCATGATTGTTCTTGGTTTTAAAGAAGTTCAGGATTTTGTCGAGGTCTTCAATGGTATTATCCTCTACATATACTTGCTCATAATGTTCCTGTTCGCTTTCCTTGGTGTCATAGATATTTTGTGGTCCAAATTCAAGAGGTCTATCTCTTGCGTTATGTTCTTCTTGAGAAAGAGATATAGAATTAGTATCACTAGGGATATCTGTAGTAGTATTGGAGCAGGTACCCCATTCATATTCATTGGAATCCGTCTCATAGGCATCATCCCAGATTCTATCTGTGCTATAAACAGGTATGTTGTATGGTGAAAACAAATCTTTGATGATGGATACCATTTTGATGGTTTTTGTTGATTCTGTGTCAGATTCATCCTCTACTTTCTGGATTTGTTCATAGACTGTGCTTCCTCGGGGAGTAATAACAGTATCTAGAGATGACATGATTTCTTCTTGAGATATTGGTGTCTGAATATGAGCTACTACTGCAGATAGGGCCTTCTTATGACTTAGAAGCTTTTCCTGATGCAACTTCTGATCTTGACGTTCCCATGCCTTGCGGATTGTTTCTGCAGATTCAAAGAGTGCTTCCTGCCAGGATTCTTCTTTGTACTTCATCTTTACTTTCCATTGAGGTTTGGTAGGTAGGTGTGGTGGCTGTTTCAATAGGAACGTGAGTTTAGAACCCAATCCTACTTTGTTTCTGCTAGGTTGTGAAGGAAGATCTATAGGTTCAATGACTCCTTCTTTGCGTTTGCCAATAGGTCCTTTACCGCCATATCCCATTTGCTTCATGATTAAGTAGCCTTTTCCATACAGGTGTGTTGGTAGAAAAATGTCTAGAGTGGCTGCTCTATGATCGTCTTCTTCATCTTTATATAACTAGATAAGAACATCTTTATCTTCTGATTCATGTGCTAGAGTGCCCAGTTGGATGAAAGTACCATCAAATTTGGTGATGGGCTGAGTAGCCAGTTGTGTTGATGTAGTAGGCAAACCATGCGATCTAGGTGAGGTTGGTAATTTTGCCAAACATAAAGGCTCAAGAGAATATTCTCCCATGCCTTGGTCTTTGATTTGCATTTTCTGCTTGGAGTCTCCCCATAAGGAGTTGGGTTTTGCTGTGTGTGGATCTGATGTTGAAGATTGATGCTTTTCTCTATTATGAGGAACCAAACTATCTTGGGTTGCCCCCATTGCGTTGCAATGTTGAAATGGATTGTGATCAATAGATATGGATATTTCTTGTCCATCATAAGGAAACTTGACACACTGATGGTACGTAGAAGGTACTGATTGCATTTCATGTATCCAGGGTCGTCCTAACAAAATATTGTAGGTTAGATCAATATCTAAGACCTGACATATAGTATCCTTTTGTACTGGTCCTACTTGAATAGGTAATATCATTGTTCCTTTAGAGGACCTTTCCTCATCATCATATGCCTTTATGGTAATTTTCTTGCAAGGATCAATAGATTCTTCTGAGAGGCCTAATCCACGGATAAGCTTTAAAGTACATATATTAAGTCCGGCTTCTCCATCTATTAAGACTCTTTTCACTCGGTGTTTGCAAACACTGACTTCAATATGGAGAGGAGTATTATGTGGATGGATTAAGGAAGCATCGTCATGTTCTAAGAAAGTGAGGTTATGAGGTCCAGTCATATGGGCAACCATGGCTTGAAATCTGTTTGTATCCAGATTTTGAGGTACATTGGTTTCCAATAGCGCTTGCTCTAATATGTCTTTGTGCTTTGGCGATAGTTTCAGCAATTCTAGTATAGATATCTGCACTGGAGTTTTACGTAGTTGGCTAACCAAGTCATATTGGATTTTTGGTGTGGTAGTTGTAGGTGTAGTATGTCCTTTTAAGACATATTTCTGAGTTTGGGTTGTTACATTGACAGATTCATGATCATGTCGATCTCGAATGGTGATGACATTGACTTGATGATCTTCAGTTGATATTTGGTTGATGGTGTTGTTGTAGATGTGATTAATACGAGCTCCGCATGTATCATCTGAAGTTGATGCTCCATCTTTGTTGTAATTTGGGAGAGGATTTTTGAAGGCTCCGTGATCACCATTCGTTTTGAGACCATCGACCGTTAAGTCACCTCGATCAATCATGTCCTGCACTATGTGTTTCAATCTCATGCACTCATTTGTTCTATGACCCTTATTGCGATGGAAATCACAATAGTGCAAATCATTCCACCAAGGTGGTTTGATTGGGGGTTCATAGTTGTTGATTGGAGGTAAAGAAAGAATCTTGTTTGCCAAAAGTTCTCTGAATGCGGATTCTAGTGATTGTCCCAGTGGTGTGAAGATACGCTTTTGGAAATTGTTTGTGTTGTTGCATGGATTGTTGTGAGGTCCTGGATTCATGTTTTTGCTTTGATTATCATTGGTGTTGTTTGTGTTGAATTGTCCTTTATCAGTGTTTTGCGCATATGTGTTAGCACTGGAAGTAGCATTTTTAGGATTTTTCATGTTTTGAGGATTTCCAGATAATGCAAGTATTGGTTGTTTAGATTTGGGATCATGTGTTTCATTGTTGCCTTCATTTTTGTTTCGAGTCCAAAATTGAGATTTGTCAAGGTTGGTGTTGTTCTGGTTATTGTAGTTTGATGAGTTTGTTCCTTCCTTGTAGAATTTGAGTGTTCCCTTTTTGACACATGCTTCTTCTACTTGAATGCCATTTTCAATCAATTTAGCGAAAGATGGTATGCATTGAAGTTTTAGTCTGTAACTCATCTCACCATTCAAGTTATCGATGAAGATTTCCATTTTCTCCTTTTCAGGAATATCTCGAGGATATCGTGATACCATGCGTCGCCAGCGTTGAAGGAACACCATGAATGTTTCGTTGTTCTTTTTTTTGGTGTTGCAAACATCTAGCATGGTTATGGCATGTTGGATGTTGTAGGAATAGTGGGTTATGAATTTGTTAACCAACTCATCAAATGATCTGACAGGTGGTGAAATTTTGGATAACCATTCCATGGTTTGCCCTCCTAAGCTTCTGGGGAATAACCTCATCAAATAAGTGTCGTCATGAGAAAATTCAAGGCTCAGTGTGCAAAATTCCCGAACATGATCTCGGGGATCACTTTTCCCATCATATTTATCAAACTTGGGAATGTCTGAGTTTGGAGGAAAAGGCACCATGTTCAATCTTCTGTCAAATGGATAAGGACAGATTTCGTTTAAAGAGTACCGCACTGTTGTCCCTTGTTGCATGTACTGTATTTGCCTTTGCAACATTTGCATTTGTTGAGTAAGAGCAACCAAAGGTGCATTATCTGGCCGCGGAAAGAGTTCTTGCCTTGTATTGGTTCTCAGTTGAAAAGGTGTGGTAAATGGTATATTTTGCTCTGGTGTTTCTAGCTCAGGTATACGCATTTCTAGTATGCGTTGTTCTGGAATGTGCTGCTCTAGAATATGTTGCTCAGGTATGTGAGTTTCTTTTTCTCTATGTTGTTCTTGATATGTATATTGTCAAGACCCAGTTTGAAAAATATTTGCGTCGAAATCTTCAGGAAGTTTAACGCCTTTGCTTGTAAGCATCAACAGATATTTTTCTTTGTCATTTTCCATGAGTTTTTCTACAAGTTTTTGGAAAGAAGGGTTTTCTTGACATTCTCGAAGAAGTGCTTCAGTAATTTCATGTTCTTCTACGGGTGGAATTTCAAAAGGATTTGATAATCTTCGATTCATACTTGATTCTGGGTGTGACTCGCTTTGTTTATCTCTTTGAGAGCGAGTAACAAGCATTTTTAGTAAAAACATTCAGTGATGAAGGGGACAAAAGCCTCATTGATATGTTGCTCGGGCGTTGGTGGTTCTGGCCAAGATGTGTTGTATGTGATGCACTCGTCGAGCAAGAATGCTGGATTGATCTTTCCTCCGCGATTTATGGTTTGATTAAAAGCAGACTTTTGATAGTATGCTCTTGTTTTCAAAGGTTCTTTGTCAAATTCGCTAGATTTGTTTTGGATATAACATTTGATGTGATGAAGGAATACCCGATGAGATTTGAAGAGTTGACGATTGATGTATAAAAACTTATTTCTCTTGATGAATTTGGAAAAACTAGGTTGTTGTTTCTTCAACGTGATGTTACGATAGAGGTTCTTTCTTCTCAGAATAAGGGGATTAGTCATGCATGAGTGATCAATGGTTTCCTTTGATTTGTTTGGATTTAGTTGATTCTTGTTTTGAAATTTTTCAAATCTTACTTTATTAGAGTGAAGGTTTAGATGCCCCTTCACGACAAAGCGTGTCAAATGATATGGATAAAAGTTTCCCGATCTGGAAACTTGATTTGACAATTTGAAAATTCTAAACAAATGTTTTGAGATAAAAATCCGTAAGATGGTAAAGGATTATGATGATACCAATGATGAAATTTTTTGGATTATGATAGGAGAGACATCCTCTATTGCGCAATTCGTTTAGGATTCTGACAACTTTTGTTTTGACACAAATTTTGCTTAAGAAATAGTTTTAGTGGTTTGTTTTTGTCACTCTGGTTTGATGAAAGATGAATTTTGATGAAAAATGCTTCGAAAAATGATTTTGAAAATTTCAAAAATTTTCCAGTTTTGCTCTTTGTTTTTTTGTTTTTGGATCACGCGCTAGAACAGAGTTTATATGCGCTACCTAAATTTCTCGATGCACTAAAAGAATAAGCACATGTGCTAGGCTTCCCCTAGACACGCGCTATAGTTTGGACCTATGAAAAATTTCTGTCTAAATGTTTGAAAAATCTATGCGCTATCTTGAGTTTTCTACGCGCTAACTATTTGACTTTATGCGCTAATGTTTGGTTTCCACGTGCTAAGTTGTTTCTTCCATGCGCTAAAGTTCGGACTGTTTAAAAATTGTTGTCTAACTATTGAAAAAGTTATGCGCTATCCTGAAAATGCCACGCGCTAACTGTTTGACTATATGCGCTAATTTTTGGTTCTTACGCGCTAAGCTGTTGCTCCCACGCGCTAGATTGTTTTTCGGATGCGCTAAAGGACTTTACACTGTTTTCCTTATGATAGAAACGCTACTGTTTTGAACCAATGCACTAACTTGAGGTTTGGATGCGCTAACAGAAGTATTCCACGCGCTAAAAGATTGCTCTGATGCGCTAAACTGCCTTGATGATTTTTCCTTTTGGTTGATTTCTTGTGGATATTGAATTTTGTTGTGAATTTTTCAAATGTGATGGATGATTTTTCGAAGTAATAAATGCAAGCACGGCACAAAAAGTACAACCATTTTTGTTTAATCTAACAAAAAGTGTATGTTTTTGCGAGGATGTGTTCAAATCCCCAATGTTTTAACAGGTTTGGATACAAGTAATACACTTCAGAAAGACTCTTTAGTCAAGGGTCATAAATAACATCATAGCCCACTAGTCTCGATACTCCGTCAGCTCAAACAGTCGTGTCACCCTCTAGAGGGCGTCCGTTTTTTTGCCTTTTGCTAGAAATTAACCCAAAGTGAATTGCTTCACAGTTGAGTAGTTATCTTGGGAGATATATGGTGAGTAATCTTGGGGGTGGATTCTTCCCCACCCTTGCACTATGATGTTATAAATGTCTGGTTACTGACTCGGCTCAAAGTTGCTATTTCTATGGTTCGTAATCAGGCTTCCCGTTCAGCCGTCAGTGATAAACTCCCTCAGGAGACTTCCCAACCTTTAGAACAAAGGCTTTACGTATCTCAAGGATACTGGGGGAAGGCTAATCACTGCGCGCAACCGTTGAAAAGGACTTTCATCACTTTCCACATTTGATTATAGTGGGTTGGAATTCTTAGCGTCAAAGTTGTTCCCCACTTAGGTCGTTCCCTTCACACCGACCATAAATGGCTTGAAGAGTTGATTGCAACTCCTCGGGAAGGCAGGCCTACTAAAGGATGTAATGCTTGAAGTACTGAAAGCTGTAAGAGTGGTCTAGATTTTTGATCACTCAGTTAAGGGGAGAGCATATTCCTTCCACTTTCGAGACAAAGCAATCAATTTGGTTTATTTTATCCTTTCAAATCAGTGATTTGCTAAAATCTATGTGGAGATGTTGCTCCACAAAAACATGGTGTTTATTTTACCTTTTTAAAGCAGTGATTTTCTAATCTAGGAAAAGAAATTTTGGTCAACAAAGCAAAATTTCTGATTTGGTGGTCAACAAAAGAAATCGTTTTTAAAATAAAATCTCCTGCTCCACCTGCAAGAAACTGTTAGAATCCTGCAAAATTGTCACTCCACTAGTTAGAAATTTGGGATTTCGGTGGACTTCTACAAGTCTAAAATTTCATTCCAGGTTACAATTTTTGTTTCTGTCTTGATGCACTAAATAATAAACTGCAAGCGCTACAATATATTTTTGATGCGCTAAACTTAAGGATCAACGCACTACTCTATTTTCTGTATGCGCTATTCTATGTGTTGGAAGCGATGTTCTGTCTTTTTTTTCTTTCCCGCGCTGAGTCCTACAAGAAAATTAGAAATATGATGCGCTAACGTTTTAATTGCATGCGCTAGATGATGGTCTACAAGCGTTGAACTATGGGATGGATGCGCTATTCTGCTTATTGCATGCACTACTCTGTGTTTCGCCCACGTCGAGACCTGAAAGAAAATATTAGTGGAAGTTATGCACTAAAGAAAGATCTTCACGCACTAAAGTATAGAGCCGACGTGCTAAACAGAGAGCAGGATGCGCTATACTGTTAACCAGATGCGCTAGGGAATGTTTTCGATGCGCCGATTCCTATTTCCCGCGGACCTACAAAAGTCATTAGTTTGAAAAACTGATTTGTTATTTGGGGTCGGGCCCCACGGTGGGCGCCAGAAATGTATGCGGGAAAAGTGGGCTAATAAAACTCAATATAAGAAAATATTGTTAAAATACTAGTCCACACACACACACAGGACTTCTTGGTGCAAGCTATGGAGTAATAACGTATTACTTAGCTTCCCAAGGAGGGTCCCATGGTTCTCTATCTCACAATGTCCCTCAAACCAATGTTTTGCTCTCAGATCAGTGAGCAAAATGGTTCAGGGATGGCAAATGCAAGAACGAGGGATGCTCTGATAGATTTTTAGTATGAGATGTATTCTAAGCTATGTATGATTTTAAAATGCAATAAACTAAATGATAAGATGACAAGATTAGTATGAATACTATCCTAGCATACTATATTTAGCCTATGATTGAACTAAAATGATAAAGAAATTATTCTAGACATGCATATTTACTCTAATTCCTGATTTAAGAGAGGCTAAATGATGAGCATATATGAAATGAAAGCTTGAATATATTTGAGCATAAGTGTGATGCTACAAATTTGAAGGATGATTGTTAAAAATGGAGGAATGAGAGCTCTATTTATAGCACAAATAGGGCAATGGATGGTCAAGATTGAATGGTTTAATCAAGGGTTGAGTTTGAAAGTTGGGGATCCATGTTTGCAATTTGCACCAATAAAATAGTGACAAGTGCCAACATAGGGTTGGGTTGAGAGAAGGGGTTGGCATTAAAGGCCTGAGAAGACCTCATGGTTATCTAAAGGCTAAGGGTCAAGTCTAAGTTAGGCTTACCCACTGGATTAAGAGTTAATCCAAGGATAAACCTTTGTGCAAATGATTAAGAGATAATCATGGTCAAAGCATTAATGGCCTGATGAGACCCTTGGGTTGGATGAAGGTTGAGTCAAAACAAATGTTTTAACCATGTAGGAGGGTTTGAGTTAACCATTAATGGTTATTGGAGACTTTGGGGATTAAGTGGTTGAAGGTTGAAAGCCTTCAATGGTTTTCAAAGACTTTGAGCCATTTAGTGGTTGAAGGTTGAAAGCCTTTAATGGTTATCAAAGACTTTGAGGGTTTGAGAAGTGACTTCCCTTTGCTTAGGGATGTGACAAAGTTTAGAAGAGGGGTTAGGTTAATTAGAAGTGATTAGAAGATTCTAGAAGATATTAGGAAGGGGTTTAGGAAGGCAAGTGGGAGATGTAGGATTTTGCAAGTGGATGGAGGGATAATAGGATTTAATTGAATTAAATGATTTATTCAATTTGGTTGTAATTAAATAAATTTGATTTATTCAATTTAGGATAACTATTTAATTAAATTTGAATTTAATTAAAAGTGGATAGGGGATTTAATTGAATAAAATGATTTATTCATTAAATGGGTATAGTGAATTTTATTTAAATAAATTGAGTAATTTACTTAATAAAATAGAAGAATGTGGATAATTTAATTAAATTGGATTTAATCAAATAGAGAAATGAACATAAAATATTCATTTAGGAATATGGTCATTTTTATACATCTACAGAAACATATTGTGGGTATTTGATTAGGATTATCTGGATAGATGTGTGGGTGGCGCGCAAGTCAAGAATGAGCTCAACTTGATGGGATAAGCTCAAAAAATGGGGGGAAGCTCAATGTATTGGGACACAAGCTCAATGTGATGGGACGATCCTTATTCAAATTTTAGACAAAATCTCATCATCTCATGAGGGGAGACCAAGTCCAAGGGATGTAGGCAAGGATGTGAGTGATCAATACGGAATTGACCTACACAAATGGGAGGAGTGAATGGATGGGCTAAGGGGCGAATGAATTCCTAACATCAGTAATGGAATATGGATGCATGGCATCGTCATATTCTCACATGCACAAACTTAGTAGAGAATTGATTGATGCATAGTTTATCATGTTAGGACAAGATATCTTATCCATGATATCACTAAATAAGAAGTATGTAATGGAAGGGCGTATGGTGAGGGAACTAGGCATCCGATTAATGGCTTACGTGTCAAAATATAGATATTGGGTAGGAGGGTGGGAAAAAGATGAGTGTACAAAGAGACAATGGATCTAACTTATTTACCTTGATGCCTAGGACCAAGTTTTCACCAAAGTGCTTGCCCATAGCACCACAAAGTGGTTTTCGCTAATGGGTGAATTAATTTTTCTTTACTTTTTTGCTTTTTTTTTCATTTTTTTGTATTTTTTGCTCTTTTTTTATTTTTGAAAACTAGAAACCTCTAAAGACTAGGTATAGAATACCTTTAGATGCATGATATTCACAGGCTCACCCAAGGGATTTGCTTCAATTGTGGCCAACTAAAGGCTCCTGATCCATATTTTACAGTGATCACATAAGGTCCAACCAATTAGGCTCAAGCTTGCCTTTCTTTTCTTGATCTTGGAGATTCTTCTGATTTTGTATAAGCACTAAGTCATTGATGTCAAATTTCCTGGGTTCTAACTTTTTTGTTGTGGCTTAGCAAAAGGTGGTTCTAATATACCTAGAAGTGATTCGAGGTCTTGAGACGCCTTTCATCCATTAGTTCTAGAACTTGTAATCTGGCCAATATGTACTTTTAAATAGTTAGGATGTTCTGTAGTGAGACCTAAAGTGAGGGAATCTCAATCTCAAGGGGAGGACAACTGATGTAGAGAGTCTTGGAGCTTGATCCAATACACCTTCTTGAGTGACTTGTCCTACTCAACCCTTCAACTACTCAAGTCCATCCAATGGCACTTAGTAGGGGTTTATGCTAATGATACCTCCAAGGTTTGAACCTCTTTGGCTTGCCTCCTAGGTATAACCAATGGTTTTGGACAATCAACTCCACCTCTTGAGGTTGCCACCTCAATCACACACACTCCACTTCAGGGCTCCAACCACTCCTGCAAGGATCTCGACACACAACCACTTCCAATAGACTCACAATGGATCTATCAGATGTATTTGAAGTATTTTGAGGATTTTACGATCACCAAACCCATCTCTTTGGCTTTCTATCATTTCTAGGTCTCTACCAGGCTCAAATAGGCCTAATTGAATTAGCCCTCCCTTGGTGGTTTTAGGGACTTAGTTTGCAAATTTTCCAAATAAGGATAGAAATAAATCATGGATTCGAGTACCCTTTTGGAGGTTATAGACAATACTAAAAATTGGCATCTGGGTTATCCATACAAGTGAGGTTTCCAATGCTGCACTATTTTTGAGGGTTTAGGCCTCATCGGGTGATTAGGAAAGATGGGTCTGAAACTCTTCAGCAATCAAAACTCTTGCTCCAAAAAATGTAGTATTATTCAAGGGAATACTTAGGGATTTCCAACCATATGACACTTTTCCATGTGCCAATTCTCTATGTGCTCTTAAAACACACCTTTCTGATGTCCTAACTCACCTACTCCCAGGGGTGAGCCTAGGGCTTCATTTTATCTCCTCCTCAAGGACCTGAAAAAACAAAAATTCTATCCTAAACCTATATATAGACCCTGACCTATAATTCTTAATGATTTTAACAGGTGCCATCAAAGAATGCTTAGGTTAGAGCCATTTTCTTGCTCTTTAACCCTACTTGCAAGGGTTTTACACCTAGTTGCAAAGAATGGAAGAAATCTCTGCAGCCTAGGAAAATAAAAACTTCAAATCAAGTTATTGAAAAGTAAATTCAATCAACACTCATTCCCTGCAATGATTTTACAAAATCATGTCCATACTAGACAACCAAGCAATGGAAAACAAGTGAAAAGCTGTCAAAAATGGTGAAAACAAGATTGCTTCACAATCCAAAAACTTGCTCTTGCATTTCCAATCCTCCAACTCGTACAATGAAGTGAATTTTAGCTTTTATGCTCTTGGTTTAGTTGGTTCAACCAAATTTTCAACACCTTTAAGACTCCTGTGAACTACTGAAGCATCTCACTTCTTAGGCTGATAACATCTTGAACACAAATGACTCAAACCAAAACTTGGACACCTCAACCATAGCTCTACTAAGTCCCAAATGGTTGATCTATTATTACATCAAAAATATAACACATAAACTTGAAAGAAAACAAAAACTTTCATCTTGGAGTGTTAGGTGCCCTCCACCAACAACTTCATAACCGAAGCCTAGGGAGTATGGGGTGGCTCCCGTGGGGGTGTGAATGCTTGTGCGATAGGCCCAAAGAGTGGGATGGAGTTGAAGGTGCCAATCACAACTAGCTTCATTGATTGTTTTCTTAAGAATATTTATAAAGATTTTATTCGAAGCCTCAGCTTGACCATTTCCTTGTGGGTAGTATGGGGTGAAAAAGTGATGTTGGATGGTGAATTTATGGCACAATTATTTCACATCCTAATTTTTGAAGGATCAGCCATTATCTGTGATGATAACCTTGGGAATTCCATAGTGGTAGATGAGGTAATTTAGGAAAAACTTTGAAATTTGTTTGCCCATAGTAAAAGTGAGTGGTATAGCTTCCACCCACTTGGTAAAATTGTATTATGTAGCAGTTATTATAAATTTATGATCATTGAATGAGGCGAAGTGGATTTTTCCTATGAGATAGAGTCCTTATTGAGAGAAGGGCCAAGGTGTGATAACCGGATACAAATATTAATAGGGTGCATGAATCTTGTCACCATTTTTTTGGCAAAGGATACATTTCTTCGAATAATGATATGCATCTTCTTCCATTATCGGTCAGTAGTATCCTATGCGCAAGAGCTTCTTAGCCAAAGTAGGACCACTTGAGTGTGCTCCATAAATACCTTCATACACTTCACATAGTTCCCATTCAGCCTCCTCTTTTTCTAAACACCTTAGGAGAGTTCCATTGAAGTGCCTTCGAAATAGGGTATCATCAAGGATAATGTAGTGAGAGGATCGATGGATGAACGTTTGTTGCTGGATTTTAGTGAAGTGAGCAAGGATAATGTTGTCTCAAAGGTAAGTGACGGTTTCTTGGTACCAAGGGGTATTAGGACCAAAGAGGACACACACCATTTCTAATTCAGGACATCATATGCCAATACTAGAAGTTTCTCAGCTACGAATTCACGCTTTTGGCTATTTGCTGGTATTTGTAGGAGAGAGCCAATTGTAGTCATAGCGTCTACAGTTCTATTATTTGTTCTAAGAACTTGATCAAACTGAATAAGAATGAAATTCTACTTGAGATCCTCAACCATGTTGCGATAAGGGATCAACTTGTCATCCTTTTTCTGATACTTATCATTTACTTGTTTTGTGACAATTTGGGAGTCATCGTAGACTTGCAGTTCTATGATCTTCCATTGGATAGCCAAGTAGAGTTCAATGATGAGGGCTTCATACTCCACTATGTTATTTGTGCATGCAAAGGCTATCTTGTAGGACTGAGGGATGTAATATCCTTGAGGTGTGATCAACAAGATACCTGCCTCCAATCCATTTTGTGTGAAGGAACCATCAAAGTATAACTGCAATTTTGTAGATGTGTTGATAGTCATAATAGAATCATTAAGGAATCATGTTATGAGGGGGTGATCACCTTAAAGGGGAGCATCAACCAGTTGATCGGCTATGACTTGTCCTTTTATTTCCTTCCTATCTACATAATCAATGTCGAATTCACTAAGGAGCATGACCAATTTTGTTGTGCATCCTGTGAGAGAAGCCTTAGACAACAAGTACTTGAGGGGATCAATTTTTGCTATCAATTTGGTCTTGTTGTTAAGCATGTAGTGACATAGTTTTTGAGTGTTGAAGATGAGTGCAAGGAAAGATCTTTCTATGGGGGTATTTTAGTTGATACCCCACAAGAGTGTGGCCGATATAGTATATTTCATGCTCCTTTTCGTTATCATCTATTTATACTAATAATGCCCCAGTGCCACTATGGTTGCTAGCATATAAAAGAGGAGGGGTTACTCTAGAATAAGTGGCATCAAAACTTGAGGGGAGGCCATATATTATTTCAATTTATTGAAGGCCTTCTAACATAAGTTGTCCTACTTAAATTTAGTGTCCTTGTGCAGGAGGTGTGTGAATTGGTGATACTTATCTGTGAGTTGTGCAATGAACCGACGGATAGAATGGAGTTTGCCTTGTAAACTGCGAAGCTGTCTGAGTGTCGTAGGAAGAGGCATTTACATGATTGCTTTAACCTTAGTAGGATACACTTCTATTCCTTTGTAAGAGACTATAAACCCCTATAGTTTTCTTTATGTGACCCCGTAGACACACTTCTTAGGATTGAGACGCAACTTATATTGCTCAAGTTTTCTAAAAATATTCCTTAGGAAAAGAATATGTTCTTCTCTTATTTTATACTTGCCTAGGAGGTCATCCACATAATATTTCATTATATTGTACAAAAGGTCATGGAAAATGGTGGTCATTTCTCTCTAATATGTTGCTCCTGCACTCTTGAGACCAAAGGCCATAACTTGATAGCAAAAGGTGCCCCAAGGGGTTGTAAATGTCATCTTATGTTAATCCTCTTATGTGATATTGATTTGGTTATATTCAGAGAAACCATCCATTGGGGAGAGCATTTCATGTCCTCCTATAAGATCTACAATCATGTCTATGCATGGAAAGGGGAAGTTATCTTTCGAATATGCTTTGTTGAGGTCCCTGAAATCGATGTAGATTATTATGCCCCCAGCAGGCTTGCCAATAGGTACAATGTTTGAAACCCACTCAAGATGGTCTATGGGTTTGATGAATCCAACATCGAACATTTTTTAAAGTTATGATTTGACTAGGAGTACAACCTTGTTGGCTTGATGATGATTGTAATGGATGACTTCATATGTTGTCATTGATGGCACATATATACACACACATATGTTCACATTGTAATGGTCATCTTAGTGAAAGACAATTCGGTATAACTATTAAGTCCTTTGTATTGCAAAACTGGTATTATATGTATAGTTAAGTTCAAACGGTTTAGAGGGTGTCTAATTGGTATTGGTAGACAACCAGTATATGATTATCCAGATACACCACACCTAGGAAATTGTGATATGATTCATGAGCCGACATGAAATCTAATGTCTATATAATGACATTATGATGAACTATTTTTTCATGATGCGAGATAGAAGTGTTAAGTTGTTAAAGGCGTTGCAGAGTACGTCGGTGATGCAGTTTTGAGTGAGAAGAAGAGGATCTATTCAAGCAAGTTGTGTTACTTCTGGATCACACCACTTGTTGTTTTCTAATCACTACAACAATCAAATCCCCTAACTAAGTAATCTCTAACAAGCTTCATTGTATAAATCCTCTAACAAGGTGATCCATTAGTTTGGGTTTTAAAATCCTCTATTAAGGTTACTCCTAACAGAGCTTTTGGGATCTTTAATAGGATTTGCTCCTAGCAGAGCATTTTGTAGACCCTAACCGATCAGTTACCTATTACTGCAGATAGTTAACTTGTGAGTCCCATCTCACCATGGTTTTTCCCAGTTGGGTTTTCCACGTATAAATACTTGTGTTATGGTGGATGTTTTACTTATTGTGGATGCTTTAATATCATTTTGGATTGCATGCATAGTATTTAGAAATTTGGTTAACTGTCTTTACCAGTTTGTGTTTAAAGTGGTTTTGTTTTTGCTTTCACTGATTCACCCCCCGCCCCCTCTCAATGCTTTATAAGTCTATCAATTGGTATCAGAGCCTAACTTCCTTAAGGCTTAATTGCTTGGAAGGAAACCCTAAAGCCACCATGGGGGATATGAGGTACTTAGAGATGGCTAGAGTGCTTGATGCTACCAAGGAAGAGCTTAAAACCCTAAGGGTCAGATTTAAAGCTTCACAAGTCAAAAGGAGAGAGCTAACTAAGAAACTATTGGAGATATCTGATAATAGTTCTTCAGATGAGGCTAACATTTATGCATTGGTTGAAGAAGTTGAAAATTTGAATGGGGAGAAGCTAAATCTAGGGAGAGAGCTTGAAGCCCTAACCATTCGCATGATCCAAGAGCTTGAAGCTATAAGGGAAGCTGAAGACCTAATCAAAGAAAGAGATCATGAGATTTTGAAAATCAAGCAGGAGAATGCAACTTTGCAAGAACATTGGCATGAAGAGAAGGAGGAGAATGGGAATTTACAGCTAGATCTTGAAATAGCAACATCCCTAAGAGAGACTCTGAAAAAACACAATGAAGATCTTACCAAAGAGATCACTAAGGCTAATGGAAAGTTTGAAAAGTTCAATAAGAGTTCTTCTATGTTGGATGAGAAGATCCAATCTCAAAGGATGAAAAGTGACACATCTGGACTAGGTTTCAATACATCTAAGAAAGGAGAATCCTTCAGTACCATGAGCAACATGCGTGGAAGTAATACTGCACCTAAGGCCAAAAATCCTACCGATAAGAAGGTTTTCAAACCTGTTTGCTTTAACTATCTCAAACTTGGTCATACTGCTAATGTGTGTAGAAGTAGAACAAATGAGAACACAAGTTGTAATACTAATGCTAGATATGTGTCTAGAAGATTTGAAGGTTGTTGTTACAAATGCAACATGTATGGACATAGATCTATTGAATGCAGATATGGAGCAAACAATATGGCACCTCACATGAATCCAAGACCTAATGGTGACTGGAGAAGAACCTACGACAATTAAGGAAACATGAACTGGTAGAAACCCTATGTCAACTGGTTTAGTCCATATGAAATGGAAAAAGTAACTAATGTGATTTGCACCATTTACAATAATTATGGTCATGTGGCTATGAACTACAGAAGGAGAACTGGAAGAGGCAATGCAGGACCATGGAGAGCATCTGGGATGGCCTTCTATCATTGTCACAAACTGGGATGCATGGTGAAGTTCTATAGAACCAAAAAGAACAAACCGATTAACCATTTTGTAGATCTAAAAGGTAAGAAGAAGGTAAATGTTGAGAAAACCAAAGATGAGATGAACCGAATCTGGAAGAAGAGTGAGGACAAGCCTGCATAAGAACCTAATCCTTCACCTAGTGTGGATAATCTTGCACCAGTGAATTAAGACTTTCAACAGGACTAAGGGGAGCATAGCGGTAAATCTACTTCCAGACCCCTTGAAGAATGTGTGGTAAGAGAGTTTTGCATTTTGAGTTGTTGTGAGAATTCTTGATATCATTGTCTATCAATTTTTCAAAAGATTGTCAACTAGTTATAAACCTGTCAATATTGGGAAGTTTTGTTAAGTGGTATATTAGGGTTTGTTACCCTATCGGCTGTGCATTTAATGTAGTGGGTAAATTTATAAAAGTGATTTTTACTATGTTATTTTTACCCTAATTGCATTCGAAGAAGAGTTCTTGAGCGCCTGTAGAGTGAAAAAGAGAATTTCTATCTGATTGAAGATGAATTTGTGTTGCGGATCATACGCTAAATTGAATTCAATTATTGGAGAAGGAGAAATGGGTGTGTAATTGAGAGAGCAACCAGAAACCCTACCAACACAAAGAGAATAAGGTATTCCTTTGATTAATCACTCTCAAATCAAGTTTATTTAAAATGGCATCATCGTCTAAGCAAGTAGAGAGAATTATGATCACTTCTCAACCTATGGAGACTATGGAGTCTGATAAAATAGTATCATATAATTCTTTGTCACAAGTACCTGACAGTGTTATAATAAAAGGTGATTTATCCAATTATATTGACTACAAAATTGAGGATTTAGGATCATTATCAATTTATTCTGAACTCAAATCCTTGTGTGATAAAAGCGGCAAAATCAAACCCAAGTACATTAGGGTTTATGAAAAAGGTTTTCATAATGCGGCATATTTCCTTGAATATTTTGAAGAGGAACGTGTTAGGATAATTCTTAGTCATGTGCATGGAGAGAATATGTATCTCGACAAGTCACACACAATTACAAAGGAAGCAATTCATGCTCTGACTGGTTTTTGGCAAACTGGTGAAGTTCCAAAGCTGAGGAAAATTTTAAAAGGGATTGTGACTGCACTAACTCATACCACCTCTAACGAACGTGTGTTTTTAGTCAACAACGTTAAAGACCCAACGGTTAGACTTGCAACTATAGTTATTGGTTATAAGATATTTTATTCTAGCAGAATGAACAATGTTCCATCTGTTGTTGTGCATATAGCTTACAGGATGATTGTTGAGAATACAGATTATGACTTATGTGAGGCAATAAGGATCCAATTGATATTTAACTTGCAATCAATTAAGAAAGACGATAGTCAAAAGTTCAAATTTGGTCAGCTACTGATTGGTCTATTCTTCTATTTTCAGAATTTCCTACCGGGAATCAGTGATATTCAACAGTCAAAGGACATACTGGTAATGGCTCAAATCAAGAACAACATTAAGGTTGTAAATAACACATTCCCGGTGGCCATGAATAGATATTTCAATGAATTTCAAAAGAAAATGAGCATGAGAATGAGGCTACCTGAAGATGTGGTGAAACACTTTGCAAAAGATATATGTTTCATAGTCACCATAGACTTTTGTCTCATGGAATCCATTGAACCCAGGGAAGATGAAATGGAAGATATGAGTTATGAAGTCAATTATGGCTTGTTAATCGGTTATGCCAATAATATTTTGGCATCTCCAGTGGATAACAAGAAGAAAAGATTAGGAACATTCGAGGAGCAAACATCATTTTCTCAAACCACTAGTGCTTGACTCAGTATTGCTAAAGGTAAGAAGAAGAAGGTTGAGCAAGAACCTTCAGTGTCAACCAGTACAAGAGTAACAAGAAGTGTACAAGTGAAGAAGGAGTCGGCACCAAAAGTGTATGTAAAGAAACAAACTACAACGAAGAAGAGAGACAAACAACTTATTCTTCAAGAAGAATCTAAAGATACTGATACTGAAGAGGAGACTAATAAGTTGAAAGCAACTAGTAAGAAGGCCAAATCAGTAGGAGAAATGTCAAAGGAAAGTACTCCAATTAATGTTATATCTTTCAAACCTATGACTGATTTTGAGAGGAAAAGGTTTGATATTGTAAAAGAGTATTTTGATTATTTTGATGATGGACAGAACCAACAAGTTGTTCAAGAGGTAATTAATCATTTGTGCCAATTCAATCGGTTACCTCAGGATATTGAAAAGGATGTCTTTGATTCTTTGTATTCTACTCTTGTAAATTTATGGAAAGTGGTTGTTGATAAAGACTAAGAAATTATTGATAGAATTTTCATTCAATATTTTTTTGATTTATCTAGAGATGAATTGTTAACATTACTTGATAAATTCAAAGGACAATTTAATTTTAAGGCAAGAAGATTGAAGTTATTAGTTGGAAAGATACAATCTATTGAAGATGATACCCACAAAATTGCTAAGGATATTCACAGGATGCATGAGCAATTGAAAACACATACAGAGACTCTACCGAAGTTAAATGTTGAAGAGAATATTGCACCAGATAAGGATGGTACAACTTCTCCACTGGTTATTTTCTTTGTTGATGATATTGATGCAATTTAGGACACCATTGATACAACTAGCAATATCAATGAACCACCTAAGAAATTTGTACTGCAACCGGTCATTTGTGATACAAAGAAAGCAGTTGATGTACCGATTAATGAATCTAGAGTGGTTGTTCCACCGCCACCAGAGAAAGAACAACAAGTTGATACTCAACTCCCACAGGTTACTACAGTTTCACAAGAGAAACAAATTGAGATAGAGAAAGAGAAACCTGATAAAGAGGTTGAAGTAAAGGAACCTGGAAGGAAAAAGGATGTAGAGAAAGAGAAAACAAAGGAAAAGATAGCAAAGAAGACAAATGAAAAGGAAAAAGCAAAGGCACTACAACAAATTGATGATGAGGATGACTCAATAGGCATCAAAGGGCCTATAGATGTAGAAAATATGAGTGCATCTAAACTCATGGAGATTGCTTATTTGATGCAATCTCGAGCTCAAAAGAAAAGATTGAAAGAGAAGAGGAAGGAAGCAAAAACCATTCAAACTGTCCTTGAGATTCTGTCAAGTCTTCTACCAAAGATTGACATTGGAAATTTTCCAACCCCTATCAGTAAAATTGGCCAGTTGGTTGCTAATGCTTCTAACCAACTAGAGTCTCTTGAAGAAGATGCTCAGACTTTAGCTGAGAAGAATTGCAGAAAGAAGAGGGGAGAGAACCTTGTGTCAACTATTGACAAAGGGAAGATTGATCTATATGTCAACAAAGATATTTTAAGGCATGCTATTGAGACTGGAGGAAGGATACTAGCCTATACCTCTAGCATTTCATTTTTCTTTTCTGATTTGAAGAAGAAGCGAGAAAAGACAGAACAGGAACTGGAAAGAATTTGTACTTCCTACATACCTTTACAAGATTCAATCTTAGCATTTGGCAAGATAGTTGATGTTCTGCAACATCAAATAGATGTTTATGATGGTGAACATGTTAAGAACCTGAGATCTCTGAAAGAACTCAAGAACCAGTTGAGACCGAAAGTGGACATCTTACAACAGACATATAGAGATGCAGAAGTGGTTCTGTCAACCCCTAAAATGAGCATAGTAGATGCTATGAAAGAGTTCACTGCACAAGTAATGACAAGCATTGAGATCACTGAGACATTACTAGAAACATGGGATAATGATTTTACTCAGATGAAGATTTCTTTTAGTGATATTTTCCTGAAATTTTCAATGAACACTCCTTGAAAAGACTCTTATATGTAGTCATCTTGCATAGCTTCTACTTAACATGTTTTGCATCTGGTCGCACTCCAAGGTTGTGCACTACTAGCTCCGGTTCAAGGCATGGCATGTTAGTATAAGACAAGGCAAAGTTGATTTGTGTCTCTTGTAGAAAGTTCATGAATTTTTTTTTCTCTTGATCCATGAGGGACTTAGCAATAAGCACATTATTTGTATTGTCATATGTTCCCATGTTGATGGTGTTGGCCTCCTTAATGAGTAGTGGTGATTTTTCCTAACATGGGAGAACCATGGTAGGCAAGTCAAGTACCTCATCTTCTAGCCCCTGATTCAGGTTTTCACTATAAGATACATCCTTTATTTTTACTTTTTCCAAGTCCAAAGGCACCTTAGAGAGGTTTTCACCAGGGGACTTTTTATTTTTATTTTTATTTTCATTTTTGCAACTAAGGGAGTTTACTTGACTACCAAAGTATGCCTCTCGATTGAGTTGGATGCCATTCACAGATGTGTGGTCTTCAAGGTCTTGCATAGTAAGTGTATGTTAGGAAATAGGAAATCATCACAAAACAAGATAAACATAATAGCTCAATCACAAAAGCCTTCATTGCAATGAATCTATCCTAAGACACACTCAATAGAGACATGAAACAAAAACATTCAAAAGCAAAGAAATTATGCAAACCATAGACACGATTTCAATGCTCCTTCATGCGGCTCCATTGTTCTTCTTTCCTCTTCAAATGGTTTGGTTGTGGATCTCACCTACAAGTGCACATACAATTGAAAGCAAGTAGACGGGATTTTTTATCAAGAGTACTAGAAGCTTAAATTCGATAGTCTGATTAAGGATTATTAGCCTTGATTGATGAAGATCATCCAATTTATAGAAGAATTGGAGAGATGACAAGATTAGCATGATTCAATTCAAATGGAAATTGCAAATCAATTATGTCAATTATGACAAATTATGCACTTTCTATGCAAAATTTCTTGATTGATAATTTATGACAAATTATGACAACTTCTATGTCAAAATTGATTGATTGTCAATTATGACAATTTTATGACAAATTGACATGTCATTTCCATGAATTTAGGAGAGAAATAGGAGGAAATTGAAATTAGGAATTAGAAAATTAAGAAATTAGGAAATTGATGGAAATTAGAAATTAGGTAAATTAATTAATAATTTGTCATTTATTAATTAATTCACAAAGAGGAATAATTAGCCAATTAAATGAACATTTAATTGTAGTGAGAAGACTTAGGATAAATAAACAATTTATTAATCCTAAAGGAAGAAATGACACACACAAGGTTAAATGATTAAATTATAAAACCCTAGAAGATGAATTAGGTCTTGAAAGATAATTGACTCGATCATGGTTTGATTTTGGATTGATAAATGACCAATGTGATAAATGATTTGATTGAGAAAATGCGCCAATTGACAAGGAACAATGACAAATTGATCCAAATTGACACGATTGAGAAGGACGACGATCGATGACAAATCGATCGCAAAATGACAAGATCGAACAAGATGACAAGAGATGATGATAAATAGATTGCAAAATGACAGGATTGAAAATGACCACGATCAATGACGAATTGATCGCAAAATGACAAGATCGAACATGACAACGACCGATGACAAATTGATCGTTAAACGACAAGATTGAAGGATTGATGATAAATCGATCACCAGATGACAAGATTGATAAGAGGACAACGATCGATGACAAATTGATCGCAAGATTGATAGGAGGACAAAACCCTAATTAGGATTGACGATGTCCAAAATGATGACAAATAAGCACGCACATTGATGCAATAGGATAAGATCGATTAAAATCATGACTGGATAGTGTTGTCGACAAGACCAAATTCGAGAGCGAGATAAATGAAGAATGTAGAAGAATGACTCGATGTTCGCAAATGATAAAAACCAAGTGTGTGACATAAGAGAATGTTAATGCGACGCAAAAACCTAAAATGAGGCAATGCGCAAATGTTAAAGTATGACTCCGCAAGCGTTGACCATTTTTAGGTGTCTACATTTTGCCCCTCTTTGAGACAATGCGATTTTAAGCGTTGTTTCAAAGAACAATAATGAAAATGCCCCAGACAATAATAATGACATATGCATGCCCCCTCGAGGAATTGGCCGGAAATGTCGAGAAAAGAGGCCAATTGATCGATAAAAATGATAGGATCGAACGGACTGACAATCGGATACCGGATGCATGAAGGACCAGCAACTGAAGATGCAAAGGACCATGACCAATATAAGATGGAGAGGGTGCACGTCCATCTATGTACTGACAAAGAGCTATAAATGAGGCCAAGAGAGTGAAAAAGTGCTCATTTGCACTAGCCAAGGAGGAGAATTTGTTGCTCTGGACAAGGACACTTGCAGATAGATGGCGAACATTCCAATGGCGAATCACCTTGGGGAACGCGTACGCACATTCAGATGACTGGACGATGCAGGAGCAGTGGTATGGATCTCAAATACCCATGTTTTCAATTTCATGAATTTTGATTGCTTGCGGGACATTGCGGGGCCCACAGGGGATGCAGAAAAGGACTCCTGCGCTTGTGTAGGGAAAATCCTGCGCTTGTGTAGGGTCTTCTGCACTTGTGTAGGGAGACACAGGCACAGGTTACCTGACATAGGCACAGGTTACCTGACACAGGCACAGGTTACCTTACACAGGCGCAATTGTGCAATGCAAACCCTAATTTTGGTCAAAATGATATGCCAATGATCCGAAAAAAGGGGACAAGGGTAGGATAGGTCAAATTAGATGAAAAACACCCTGGGTAGACATGAACATGAGGAAATGCAACCCGTAGGAGCAAACCCTAAAATTGACAAAATTTGCCCCAATTGGGATGCAGAGTCGGCAGTATCCGTTGATCACACGGGAGAACCGACCACATTGCTTCATGCTACGACATAGACTCAGGAGCATAGAGAGAGATACCTTAGCAGAACTTGGGATATACTATGTCACATTCATGCCCAAGATTAGGGCAAACACAGGACTGCTTACTGCATTGGCAGAGTGATGGCATTCAGAGACTTCCTCATTCCATCTGGCGACTGGAGAGGCGACAGTGACACTGGAGGATGTATGGCGTATCCTCTGCATTCTGATTCATGGAGAGATGATAGAGTATGACCCAATGACAGGGAGAGACGCACTGTGCCGATTGTTTGAGTGCAACACAGATGATCTAGATATTGTCGCGAGGGAGATTGGCTGGGAGACTATGGCATCAGAGTATGATCGACGATATGTGGTGATAGCCGTGGTGATAGCATGTCTACTGGCAGGGGACAGACGAGGACATGGATTCCCTATTGGATGGGGAAGAGTGCTAGAGCGGATGGCGATAGAGGGGACAGTGTACGCATGGGGACCATGTGTACTAGCTATGTTGTATTTTCAGCTGCATCAGATAGCATATCAAGGAGTTCAGACTTTGAGTTGCGGAGTCACATTGCTACAGGTATGGGCATTTGAGCACATAGCCATATGTCGACTGATTACAGATAGACAGGTAGTACCACACCGACCATATGTGTATTGCTAAGGTGGAGCAGTGAGACAAGGTCCTTTTGGATACATATTATATTGGCAACATGAGCTAGATCGACTGAGAGAGTTCACATGGAGGCCATATCGTGATTGTCCGGGATGGTTAGATGACAATGAGGAGCTACCATATTATAGACAGGAGAGGTACCTAATTGGGCGACCAGTGAATCGCCATAGAGTAATCGAGTTGTACCTACCAGAGAGAGTCAGACGACAGTTTGGAGAGAGGCAAGATGTACCCAGGAGGACTGCACACTTTGCCCAATCTCACAAAGAGACGAGTCAGTGGGGGAGTATGATTCAGCCACACACAGCATATGCAGACTTTGCACAGCTATAGCAGAGACAGTGGGATTGGGGATCAGATGTGGCAGACGCCGGGATGACAGATGAGTATGAGAGATGGTTTGCACGACGACGGCCAGTGCCATTGACAGATCCGGATATTCCAGTACCAAGGCGACAGGAGGACTTCCCACTCATAGGAGAGGAGGAGGGAGATGATGAGGACGAGGAGGATGAGGACAGGGATGAGGACGAGGAGGATGAGGATGAGGACAGAGATGAGGATGGTGGGGAGCAGGAGGATGAGCCAGATTCAAGCGAGCATGAGGCATTATAGGACATACCCATAGAGCCAGAGACAGCTAGGACAGAGGAGATGGAGATATTCAGGGCTACCATAGCGAGTCAGCAGGATCACATTGAGACTTTAGAGAGATTGCATGATCAGTTCAGAGCGGAGATAGCTAGACTCACAGTGGCTCGAGATGCAGCAATTGCTCAGGCACAGCGAGAGGAACAGAGAGTCACTGAGTATATTGGGTTGATTCGGGATGCCAGTGTATAGGAGCTAGGACAGATGCTGGTAGAGACTGGAGAGGAGATACGCCATTGGAGGACACTATATGAGAGTGCAGTTCCACTAGAGCAGAGAGCACCTTCATATCGGGCACGATCGAGGACAGAGAGCAGGGCACGCTCTCGGAGGTCATTGAGCAGCATGGGGGTGAGTGGACCGATGAGACCACCACAGCCAGGACCAGGAGGGACATCATCCGCGAGACATGGCAGGGATGAGGAGGACAGAGGGAGCACCCAGTGACAGAGGCACGTGCTCCTTAGGACAGACAGTGGACATTATGTAGTTTGACATTTTGTAGTCAGCCTGCGGGCCATACGTAGGACAGACAGTCTGATTTTGTACTCTGATATTATGATGATATGTGATATGATATGCATCGATATGATGAGATGCAAATGACTTATGTGATTTTCCCTGTATGGATGACTTATGCACTGTTTATGGACCTTTGTGGAATATGTATGGATGTATATATTTTTTTGCTTATGCATTTTTGATACATTTATAATATGAAATGGATAAGATGCTTGATGTGATGCAAATGTACTAACCAAATGGATGCAGGATGCAGCATATGTGTGTGGGGAAATCGAAGCACTAAACCGAACTGACTATCTGAACTGACGGAAGAAATGTTAGTAAGAAGAAAATGAGACAGAAGACAGTTAAAGATGAAGAAAACTTGCTTTCAGTAATGCACTTTGTAGGTGAGAACCTTTATTTTTATGTAGCAAAATGGATGCGTAGCATCATGGCATTGAAGGCCAGAGCTGAAATGCAACCCTTTTTGCAAAAGATAGACACATCACAGACAAACAACAATCACAATCAAGAAAAGGACCATGATCCATCCCGGTCACTCTAAATCACTCAGTGACATCATCGAGCAACATAGGAACATGACCGAAGCCAAAGATAAATCAATAAAAAGATAAGATGCACAAATTCCAACAAATCAAACAAACATCTAGATCTTCATTGTTAAAAGTTGAAAGTGCTAATAGGATGATCATGCTGTCTGGTTTCAGGACATGTGGTACCCCGTCTAAGATAGGACACATTCTGGTTTCGAGTATACCACACCCTGTATAAGACCCATGATAGTAGAGCCAAGGACAAATGATTTTGATGGTAACGTTCGATTGATATGACAATTTGGATCAGTTTGAATGTTTGGTTTGAGTAAAAAGGTTCATCTGTTTAAGCATGATTTCATTAAAGCACAACGTTGAATTGCGAGTGGTTGGATGTATACTCAATGACCTGTCTATGCACAAAAAGAGATCCTTTATTGACAAAATGCTTGTTTTTTGGATTTTAATGTTTTGAAATGATTTTTTGTGTTCAATTTTTTTTTCAGGACATTATTTGATTTTTTTGGATTTTTTAAGACATTTTTCAATTTTTTATGATTATTTCAGGACATTTTTCAGTTTTTTTCTTGGATTATTTCAGGACATTTTTCAATTTTTATGATTTTGCCCCCAGTGTCTAGCAAGGCAAGGAATATGACAGGTGAATAAATAGGCTTTCTAAAATGATGGTGGATAGACGGAAGACAAAGGCCTTTTATTATGGAGACAATACGGATGCAATTTTCAAGGGCTATTGCGTGATGGGACAAGAGACTGGATATGACAATGTAAAGCAGGAACATGGTATGAGGGACATGTCAAGAGGTTTTTGAAACCATGCTTAAATTTTTGTGTCCTTATGTCAGATCAAGATCAAGGAGCAGAAAGAGTGTATGGATAGTGATAAGATATGGATAGGATAAGCAAGACCAAGAATGGATAAGGGACATGGACTGAAGGTCGGGGTAGGCTAAGGGATAGTGGCAGAAAGTTGCAATAAGACAGGGAATATGGATGAAAGGTTATAATAAGCAAATGGATAAATACCAAAAGCTATGATAGACTAAAAGCTACAAATAAGATGCATGATGCTCATGACGATCCTCAGCCTTGTCAAGATCAAAGGTGGAAAGGGAAATTGGACATGAGGGACAATAGGATATGAAGGGTAATGACATGGTATGATAGGATAATGGAACAATGAAGGACAAAAGGATATGATAGGATAAAACCTGCCCCCAAGTGTGGTGTGCAAGAAGTTCATAAATTACGCATGACGCCCGTTTGCCAGGTTTTCATCACGGTACTTGCCCAAGGTGCCTGTTTGCCAGGTTTTCACCAGTGGACGAATTATTTTTGCTTTATTTTTTTGTCTTTTTTTTTTCACTTTTTTTTTTTTTTGTATTTTGACTTTTTCAATAGAAGATGGACACATGATAGAGGATGGAAGGACTCAAGCGTCTTTTTGTTTGGATAGTAGCCTTGAAAAAAAAACAATGGACCATGACCTTTAAAAGTATGCTCAAAGACGTTGGTAGGATAAGGACATGGAAAATGAGATGAAACTAAGGCAAGGATTTATGCAAAGGATTGGACCAGAGGGATTGAAGGATGGAAAATATGCATTGGATAATAGGTAGGGTATTGGTAGAATTGGGCTTCAGTGGATGGAAATGAAGGCAAGATCGACATTAGCACACACCTTGAGGGGTGATGGACTGATGGAGGAAAGACGTATTTTGGATATTGAGATTTGGATGGAAGAAAGGATATGGAGTTTGGGACATAAGGGCCCAAAACGGATGAAGAAGGTGATGGAGGAACAGATTTGAGAGGTTTGGATGGAGGAATAGCAACTTTGGTTGCCAAGTTGGATGTTTCTTTAGGCTTTTGTGCTTCAAGGAGCCACTTAGGGATCCACATGGTTTTTGATTTTTCATGCTTTTGTGGTTCCTTGGAGTGCATTGCTTGCACAAGGGATTTAGGAACCCATATAGATTCTAAATTTTGTTTTTGAGCAATGGGCCTTTGTGGCCTTTTGGATTTTTCCTTTTCTTTATAGATCATATTGTTCTTTGTTTTGACATGTCGATTATATTGGACATGTTGATCCTTGAATACATGTGGATTTTTAGACTTATGACTTTTATACTTGGCATCCAAATTGCTTGGAGGGGGAAAGGAAAGCATGGATGGATATGAATGAAATGGAGTTCTTTTGGATGGATGGAATTTACTCAAGGATGTGTGCCTTTGCTGACCTTGCATAGAGGACGAAGGGATATAAGGACCTAAGATGGATGGAAGGTATGATGGGGAAGGGATATGTTTGGATCGTGATGGAGGGATACCAACATCTTGAGAGTGAGTTGTGTAGACATGACCCTTAAGATCTTCTTTGACATAAAGAGATTCTTGCTTATGGAGATCTACTCCTTTGCCTTTATGAATATCTTGACTTGTGGGATACTCTTTTCTTTGGGAAGAAGACGCGAGTCCATTATGAGGTGGATATGATATGAGAGAAATAATGAGATCCTGAAGTGGATTGGATTTCACCAAAGTGGAAGAACCCATTGTGCATGTTGAGGGTTCATGAACATCTTGCACTGACACATTAATATCATGAAGGGGATTAGGATCATGAGGGGGACTAGGATTGTGTAGTGGACATGGTTCAATGACAGGCTCTTCAAAAGATGGAATGGGAGAAATAATGGGATCATCAAAAGAAATGCGATCTTGGAGTGGATATGCGGGATTAGGATGTGGAGATGGAGGAACAAGTGGATCTTGTGGAGGATCTGAATGAATAATTTGATCTTGACAAGGAGGAAGATCATTGGAATCCTCCTTAAAGGTGCTTTGCTCTTGACTTTCAATGGGATCATCATAAAGGATGGAAAGGATATCTTGATCTTTCTTAGGAAGTGGAATGTCAATGGGATTTGAAAGGACATTGTGTTCATGAAAGGGAAGGGGATCGTTTGGGATTTGATGGACTGGGATATCTTGATCTTGCCTAGGGAATGGAGTGTCAATAGGACTTTGGATAGGATGGACAAGAATAGGGGAATCATTGTGAGTGTCTGGGGAAATGGGGTCCCGGTCAACAATTGGATGGGATGATAAGGTTTCAGGATCTTGATCTTGATCTTCTTTAGGACTCATTTCTTCGTGCTCTAAATTATAATCTTGACATGAGGTTGGACTTTGGATATGCATGGGGGATTCTGACAAGGAATCAATGCTTTGGCATGAAGGAAATGCACTTTGAACATTTGTGATGGATTCTGGCCCGGAATCAATGCTTGAACGTGAGGAAGAGGGACTTCGAATGGGGTCCTCTAAAACAGGTAATGGCAATAAAGTGCATGGTGGCATTGGGTCTTGTAATTCTGAAACATGACAAGGATGTGCATCATGAATTGGATTATTGTGGCAATCAATTATGGATAGCCCTTGGGTAATTGCATCCTTGGGTGTATTGTTTGATGAGGACAATATAGAAGGTTCTTGTGAAACTTCTAGAGGTATAGGGATAGATGCCACTGGAGAGTCCATGTGTTTGCGAGGGGATGAGGCATTGCTAGACATAATTGTATTATCTTGATCTTCCTCAAAGAACTCACTTGGTAGTTTCCTTAAGAGCATTGCAATAAAGCCACCTTTCTTTCGAGGTTTTGACATGGTTGTATCTGGAATTTGAACTTGTTTGGCAAGGAGTTGGTTCTGATCTGATGTCATGTTTTGATATTGGACTTGGTTCAATTGTTCTGACATGTTTGAAACTTGGGTTGGTGTGTGCTGCAACCTTTGTTTTTGAATGTTTGGTTGTAGTTGTTGACATTGATATTCCACCATTGGTTGAACCATTTGTTGACATTGTATAGTTGGTTGGACATATTGTTGAAATTGAACGATTGATTGTGTTGGTTGAATATGTTGGACAATTGGTTGAACCATTTGTTGTATTGGTTGAAAATTAGACTGATAGTAAACACCTTCTTGTTCTTGTTGTGGAGGCACATAATGTTGAAATTGATGTTGTCTCCTTTCTTGAAATTGTTTCATCATCTCTATTTGGGAGAGGAGAGCTGGTATGTCTGATTGTTCAAGAAGAGATCTTACATCAATTGGCTCAACCTTTGGATTTCGACCTGGAAATTTTTGAAACACTTTGGACATTTGTGATCTATTCTTCTCAATGTTTTTCACTCTTTGTTCCAATATCTCTTCTTCTTGAGCTAGTTTCTCCTCTAGTTTTTTTATTTGGAGACTTGTTTCATCATAAAGAGTTTGATCGATATTGCCTTGTTGTTGGGTTCGATATAATTGTGATTGCCTTGGATTAAAATTCGATTGCATTGTCGATTGATATGTCAAACTTTGTTGCATCATTGATGCTTGGAACCTTGTTTCAATAGACATGTCACTATGCAAATGCAACATTTTTGGAATTTTTCAAGGATAATGTATGATATGCAACTAAATGCAAACTAAATAAATGAAGATGCAATCTATGGCAAGAATGCAACCTATGTTTTTGGTTGTTTTTCAAGATTTTGACAAACTTATGAATGCAAATCTAAAAGAGACCCTTAGGAAATTGAAATGATGTCTAGACCTCAAAGGACAAAAGGACCAAGTGACAAAAGGACAAATGACAACGTCTCCCCTATATGCTTGGATACTAAGCTAGGTTTGACCAAATGACAATAATGACATAAAGAGAAAAGGTTTGATAAGGTCTAGACTTCTTAACAATGACTTAGGGTTTATCAAAGATTTGGATTACTCAAGTATGACAAAACCTAATTTTGGCACTATATGCAAAGGGACATTACTATGCAAGTGACCTTAATATGATATGATAATGACCTAAGCTTAATGAAGAGACCTAGGGTATGCAAATATGAATGAATGACAATGATATGACTTTGATGCAAGAGGACATATGCAAATGGATGACTCTTATTGATATGCAAAGGAATATGACTTAGGTGAAACCTAACCTTGGTACTTGACAATGACTTTTGCAAAATGCAACCTAGGATGAACTTAAATGTAAGTGACATGAATGTTGAGACAAGATTTTGAACAATATTTGACAACCATGTTTGAAGATGAATTCTGAATCTTGATAAACTTTTGTTGGATGAATGTCTCTTGTGTTTAAACTTATGTTGGATCAATTTGTTTTGCTTTTGAAATGGGATGCAATTCAACTTTTGACAAGCAAAGAATACAAGATATTGCAACTTAGACTCAAGACAATCGTGCTCATTCACACATTTCTTATGGTAGGCAAAGACATTAGGTACTTGAGAGGTAGACTCATTATGGGATTCAAGGAGAATACATAGATGCTTGACCCCACGGGCTCCCCTCCATAGCACTCACTTCTCAGGGCAGCCAAGCATCAGTCCCCATGGTGAACTTAGTATCTCTTCCAAGTATCCGAACTTGTCCTTCTCAAGCAACTAGAAGGGTTTTTGGCCTCTAAAAACAAGGTGTTTAGTAAGGATTTCTGTTAAGCATTACTCCTTGATGTCACACAAGCGTGATTGAGACATTAATCCCATCAAGATACCAAACAAATGTAGTCACGCAAGCACGATTTAGACCAAGAGGCCCTACTTAGATGTTGATATGAGAAAGAGTTCAAGGGTCATCACTTCCCAAGTAACTGCAATTCCCACGTAATACTTCCTTCAAAGCTTTCGCTCATCGGGTATTTTTTTATAGTGAGTTAGAATGCCAATGAATTCTAGCCGTACTCACTTTGGGTCATTCCCTTCTCACGATTATCACTTGCTTGCAAAAGCAAAGTGGTCGGGAAGGCAGGCCCTCTAAAGGAGACAAACAATCAAAGACATGAGCATGGTATCGAAGATCTGGATTTTTGATCACCCTAAGAAGGATGAGAGCATACTCTCCTACTCCAATGTCACACTCAACAATCAAAGCACAAACACTTTCATTCCAATCTATTTAAAAATCACTAAGTGCCTAATTAAAAAACACAAACACAAAGTTTGGTTGTTTCTCCAAGGCAACCTGCAAAAACCTGAGTTAGAACTTTGATTTGTTGTCTTTGACTATCGATTCTGCATAACACATGTTAGTAGTTTGATTTATTGTCTTTGCCATGCGTATGCCAAGATTCTGCACAGATAATTAGTACCAAAATCCAAAGCACAGAAAACAGAATACAAAAACTAAACAAATTTCAAATAAAACACTGCATTTTTACCCCTGTTCCGGACTTTACACAGGCGCAGAACCCATGACACAGGCGCAGAATGTAGGACACAGGTGCAGAATGCTCAACACAGGCGCAGAATGCTCAACACAGGCGTAGGATGCAGGACACAGGCGCAGAAGTCTCCAGAAAACCCTGCACGACCCTGTTTTTGGGTTTTTTGGCCTGCAAATCAACTTGAGAGCACTCAAAACACCATAAAGAGGTTAGAAGGTTAGTGTTCACGTCGGGTTCACCAATTAATGTATGTTAGGAAATAGGAAATCATCACAAAACAAGATAAACATAATAGCTCAATCACAAAAGCATTCATTGCAATGAATCTATCCTAAGACACACTCAATAGAGACATGAAACAAAAACATTCAAAAGCAAAGAAATTATGCAAACCATAGACACGATTTCAACGCTCCTTCATGCGGCTCCATTGTTCTTCTTTCCTCTTCAAATGGTTTGGTTGTGGATCTCACCTTCAAGTGCACATACAATTGAAAGCAAGTAGACGGGATTTTTTATCAAGAGTACTAGAAGCTTAAATTCGATAGTCTGATTAAGGATTATTAGCCTTGATTGATGAAGATCATCCAATTTATAGAAGAATTGGAGAGATGACAAGATTAGCATGATTCAATTCAAATGGAAATTGCAAATCAATTATGTCAATTATGACAAATTATGCACTTTCTATGCAAAATTTCTTGATTGATAATTTATGACAAATTATGACAACTTCTATGTCAAAATTGATTGATTGTCAATTATGACAATTTTATGACAAATTGACATGTCATTTCCATGAATTTAGGAGAGAAATGGGAGGAAATTGAAATTAGGAATTAGAAAATTAAGAAATTAGGAAATTGATGGAAATTAGAAATTAGGTAAATTAATTAATAATTTGTCATTTATTAATTAATTCACAAAGAGGAATAATTAGCCAATTAAATGAAAATTTAATTGTAATGAGAAGACTTAGGATAAATAAACAATTTATTAATCCTAAAGGAAGAAATGACACACACAAGGTTAAATGATTAAATTCTAAAACCCTAGAAGATGAATTAGGTCTTGAAAGATAATTGACTCGATCATGGTTTAATTTTGGATTGATAAATGACCAATGTGATAAATGATTTGATTGAGAAAATGCGCCAATTGACGAGGAACAATGACAAATTGATCCAAATTGACACGATTGAGAAGGACGACGATCGATGACAAATCGATCGCAAAATGACAAGATCGAACAAGATGACAAGAGATGATGATAAATAGATTGCAAAATGACAGGATTGAAAATGACCACGATCAATGACGAATTGATCGCAAAATGACAAGATCGAACATGACAACGACCGATGACACATTGATCGTTAAACGACAAGATTGAAGGATTGATGATAAATCGATCACCAGATGACAAGATTGATAAGAGGACAATGATCGATGACAAATTGATCGCAAGATTGATAGGAGGACAAAACCCTAATTAGGATTGACGATGTCCAAAATGATGACAAATAAGCACGCACATTGATGCAATAGGATAAGATCGATTAAAATCATGACTGGATAGTGTTGTCGACAAGACCAAATTCGAGAGCGAGATAAATGAAGAATGTAGAAGAATGACTCGATGTTCGCAAATGATAAAAACCAAGTGCGTGACATAGGAGAATGTTAATGCGATGCAAAAACCTAAAATGAGGCAATGCACAAATGTTAAAGTATGACTCCGCAAGCGTTGACCATTTTTAAGTGTCTACAGTAAGTAACACCAAGAGGGAATTATCATCGGCACAAATGTCAAGAACGAGTGGTCCACATTGGTTCCAATCAATAAGTTTAGGGTGAACAAATTGGAGCTCAAATAAGGTGGAAGGGGTAACAGGAGTGATAGTGTTAATATGGACATCATCAAATATATCATCAAGGTATTCAAAAGGAATTTATTGGAATTCCTATTCATTGTAGTCTTTGAATTTAGTAGGAGGCACCAGTGATAGTGATCCGAGGCATAGGTGAGTAACCCAAGCCCCTATTATGCTTGTAAGAAATTGGAGAGATGGGTGCTTTCCTTCTTTGTTCTTGAGGTTCGAGACCATGTCCTTTCTAGCCCATCTTGTCTACCATAACAGATGTCTTAGGATATATTTGCTTAGGTATGTTTGTTGGTGCTTCATATTCATCCCGATATAACCAAGAAGTGACATCATTTTCCAAGCTCTCTTCATCAAGCAGGCCCCACTACTGAAAGGTAGTTTTCTTGCATTTCATAGTGGGTTTCTTTTGATTCTTGATTTCTTTTGGCTTTCCATATGACTTAGGAGAGGGTGGGAGTTGACCCAAATAGAGAGCATTTTGAAGGGTGTACTCTCCACAACCATTGACAATTATCTTGACCTTCACCTTAGGTTGGGATGAATTATATGAAACATTTGATGGATAAGATGGAGGCGGTAGAGCAGGTGTGTTGAGTGGATAATGATAGGGATGCTTTCCTTCAACAAGCTTGTAGTATTGGAAAGGTTGAGGATCAATCAGGATTGTTATTTATCTACCATTATAAGGGAATTTTAAGCATTGATGGTATGTAGATGGAACAAATTGAATGGAGTGAATCCATGGTCGACCAAGGAGGATGTTGTATTGGAGATCAAGTTCCAATACTTGACATGTTGTTTCCACCATTTCCAGGCCCACTTGAAGAGGTAATGTTATGGTGCCTTTGGAAACCTTTTTTGTATCATCATAAGATTTGATTACGATCTTTCCAAATGTGTTGACCAGATCTTCAAAGATTCCTAATTGTTTAATCAACTTATATGTACAAAGGTTTAAGCCATATCCACTGTCTATAAAGACCCTCTTGATTTTATGCTCCTATGCAATGGCCTCAATATGAAGGGGTTTTTTGTGGGATGGATCATCAAATGGTGCATCCTTGGATGTGAACACTAAGTGATGTTGCGTTGTGAGGTTGCCGATTAGGGCTTGGAATTGTGTTGCATTGATATTATCTAGGACATGGGATTCTATAAGGGCTTGTTCGAGGATCTCTTTATGAACATGGGACGTCTTGAGGATTTCTGAGATAGAGATTTGTGTAGGTGTCTTTTTGAGATAATTGAGGATATCGTAGTGATGGGTGAACGACATGGGGGGTTGAGGAGGAGGAGAAGGAGGAGCTCCTTGAATGGTCACTCTCCCTCTTCGAGTGATAACATTACAATCATTTTGAGGATAGGAAGTGGAAGGTGCAGCACCTTGAATGACTATTTTTGCTTGAGTAGATCAGTTTGATGATTGTGGGGGAGGTACACCTTGAATAGTAACCTTGGGTCTGTGAGAGGTGGGAGGGTGATCAGCTCCTTGGATTATGATGGTGTTGACATGGGTATTGTCAAGTTCTATGCAGCCTACCAAGGAGTCAAAGTCGGAGACATAATTGGTATAGTCATAATGAACTTCATGAGATGATGAGGCTTTGTCCTTACCATTCTTAGGAAAAGGGTCCTAATACATTTTGAGTTTATCGTTCGAGTTACCAAGCTTTGTAGTTGCAACCTCAATGTCACCTTTGTAAATTAGGTCTTGGATGTAGTTCTTCAATTTCATACACTTGCATGTGTCATGACCATTGACATTATGGTAATCACAATATTCATTCTTGTTATACCATCGACATTTAGGTTGATTTGCATCGAAAGGATAGCTCATTGGAAAGACAACAATGCCAACCTTGACAAGCTTTTGGAAGATGATCTCAAATAGGTTCGACAAGTGGAGTGTACTCCTACTGGGGTTGATTCTTGGAGTGAGGAGGTCGACCTTGGATGGAGACATTGTTGCGAGGGTTGGATTGAGTGTCAAATAGATTTTTGGTGGTGGTGGTATTAGATGGGATCTACACATGCTTGGCATCAGTGACTCCATCATTAATAACATTTTTATTTTTAGACCAATACTTGGGCTTGTCATTATATGTGCAAGAACCTTGGTTAGATTTTTTATGATGTTTCAGTGTTCCTTCTTCCAAGAAGACACTCTCTAAGGCTAAACCCTTCTTAGTGATTTGTTCAAAGGTGTCCAAGCATTAACAAGTCAAAGGTTTAGATAGTTCTGGTACTGGGTTATGTTGGAATAACTCAAATTGGTATGAATTTGGTATGTCCCAAGGAAATTTTTTGATGAGATGTCACCACTTTTGTGAAAAGTTGTCAAATGTTTCTTTGGGCCTTTGTTTTGTATTGCATAGGTTCGTCATAGAAGAATTGTTCTCAATGTTGTATGCATAGTGGGACACTAACTTCTCTACAAGGTTCAAAAATGACTTGATGGAGCCATGGGGTAAACGTGAGAACCAAGAAAGAGAATCTCCACTAAGACTTTTAGGAAAAAGTCTTCTAAAGTAGACATCACTATAGGAGACCTCTTGACAAAGGAAGTAAAATTCACAAACGTGATCTCTAGGGTCACCTTTACCTTTGTATTTCTAAAACTTGGGCATCTCAAAACCGGGAGGGTAGGGTGCGACTAAAATGGAAGGTTCATATGGAAAAGGACATATTTCTTCAAAAGTATAAGGTCTCTTATTAGTCCCACCCTTGAAATTTTTGATAAGGTCCTTCATGTCCTAAATTTATTTCAAAATGTAAGGTTGTTGATTGTGGACATTAGGGACATAATGACCCATGTTGGACCCTAGGATTTGGTTGGATACAAGTGGGACACCACCACCACCACCACCAATGTATTGGTAAGAGGAACCAGGAGGTTGTGAAGTGACTTAAGGATGAGACCCACTAATGGTGCTAGTGGGAGGAAATCTAGTGTTAATGAGGTTGAGGGAATTGTGGAGGGGTGAGGTCAACCTAGGAGGTTGGGACATGGTTGGATTACAAGTGCTTGGTGGTATAGAAATTGGGGGTAAAGAGGTTGTAGGTATGGATGTTGTAGGTTGTGGATGAAAAAGGGGATCAAGAATGGAATTGTTTACGAGGTCACCTTCCAACAATTTAGCAAGGATAGATCTGTTAAATCCATGGGGTAAACATGCCCCTTGGGTGATTAGTTGAGCCACAATCCCATTGGGATCATGTTTAAAAAAAATTTCCATCATGTCTTGATTGTAGGGATCCTCTATGAAGGATTGGACATGTGGAGTGATGTAGAAAGGATCGTCTCTCACTGGTTTGTGCTACCTTGTTTAGGTATCTCCTCCAAGCTACACAAGAACCATCCAATTATTCTACACCTCACACCATCCAAGAGTATAAAATAATTACCCTCCCTAACCCTCCCAAGGTCCTTAGGCTAGGATAAGTTCTTATTGTTTTGTGAGTTCCATTTTCTTGCTTCAGAGTCCTTGTTTTCCCACTCCCTTTCATACTCAACCTGAGAGTTCAACCCCTCTACCATAGGATCTTCATTCCCCAAACTACACACATTAGGATGTATGATTTTTTATATATTCCCAACCCTAATTCTTACTTAGGATCTTTTGACACTTACTGATTTGATGTTTTACAAACAAACTGTACTTTTAGGCCTAGCCGGTTCTAGTAGCCCTCTCAACGAGGTATTCTGCATTCACCAGTTAAACTTCCTAATAAACCCTATGAACTCTTTGTCATTCTAGACACCCTTTTGAGGTTTACATATAATATCTCAAAACTGGAGGTGGGTTTTGTCACTAACATATCTAACCCTTACCGGTTAACTAGGCCTTATTACCCCTTTCCAGGCCTTAAAAATAGGAATTGATCAAAACTCCTTCATTGGTCTGATTGCCTAAGTGAATTGATGATAGTTTGGGGTACATACTTCCATATTAAATTCCAAACTAATCATACTTCTCCTTCACCCACCTGACTCACCCAATTAGGGGCTTTTATCCATGATTCCTAACACTTGCCAACTCAATGTGCCAAGCTTAGGGTATGGTGGAAAATCTATGATTTGGCTTCCCTTGACTCAAATCCAAAAAGAAGACATAAAATACATTACAACCTAACATTACATAAGGTTTCAGAGAGGAGATCCACCATGGAACGTTAGGTTGGAGCCATTTTGCTCTCAAAACCCTAGTTTTTAGGGCTCTTAAACCTGCTTGCAACAGAATGAAGATTATTTACAACCTACAACACTTTAAGACTCCAAAAAAAATAAAAAATGAAGGTAAGACACCATACTAATAATCTATATCCCTATTTTGGGATTCTTGATCCGTACAGGTCGTACAAACTTGCAAGAACAACAAAAACTTGGTAGAACACACACAAATGGGAAACCAAAACTTTTTTATTTGCTTTAGATCTTCAACCACCTTCGAAAAATATTTGTCATCGGTCTTTACAAGCCTTATACTAGCCTTGGAGTAGTTACAAATGCTCACAGTTGATTGTGTCAACCAACTAACCATTGGTGTATGAAAATGTTGGAAAGTTGCTATGAGCAAGTTTTGCAAATTATTGCATAGGTGAGAAACTTTGCTCAAACCCAAACTTGCTCACTCTCAAATGACTCATATGACCTTAACAATCTCAAAACAACATCAACCAACCTACATTAACCCAAAAACAAGTTATCCTATTAAGTGCTCTACTTGGTACCCCTAAGAGCTCACAAACCAACATTGACCAAACAAAGACTCTTAGGGCCCTTACAATCATTTGAGCACACACTCTATGGCCTCTTGGCCTTATTACAAAACTAAAAACATGATTCCAACATCCTAGAAATAAACTCAACAAAAAAATTCTCTACACCATGGAGAAAGCTCAAGTTGATCAATAAGTTATTCCTCTTCTTGTTGGGAATCGTGATTAAAGAGGTGACTACTTTCAAGAATCTCATTACCTTCAGCAGCCATCTTCGCTTTTTGTGAGTGATTCAAGACCATACACGGGTAACCTTGAAGATGAAAGTGATGAAAGGAATTTGGGAATAATTTGGATTTGATGAAAAAAAGTGATGAAAGGACAACGAGTTTTGATTTTATTTTATATGAATTAGATTGAAAGTGGAGTTGATTTGGATAGTCCTTGGGTTAGGAAAAGATTGGTTTGATTAAAATGACACCTTAGCCCTTGGATTAGGACATAGATGGGAGTTGATAATGTTGACCACAAATCAAGATGGCAACCAAGCTAGTAAAAAATTACACCTTTGAATTAGGAACAATTGATCAAGCCTTCTTCTAGTTAGGATAGACTTGCGTTCCTAAGCAAAATAGGACAAAAGGATTAGGGTTTTGATCAACCCAAATGATTAAGCAAAGGTACTTAGGGGAGATTATTTCCCAAGAACAAAATCCAATTCATGATTGATTAAAGATAAAGGTCTAAATCAAAACTTTCACAAAGTATTAACCTTAGGATGACTTTGATTGATTGTTTTGATGATTTGATTGATTGGATTGATTAAGGTTGATGATTGATTATGCTAAGTCCTTGGAAAAGATGATAATGATTGTGGACGAAAGAGGGATTGGTTGAAGAAAAGAAAATTTGAGAAGAAGAAAGGTTACCTTAGATGGACAAGTGACTCAATAAGTGATTTGAGGATGGGGAAAGTTGGACAAAGGAATGCAACCACTCCTATTAATGCCTTGAGATAAACCTGATCTTTGATGGTAAGTGTGAATTCTCAAGGAATCCTCATCAAACTCATTTGTTGTGACCATGAAGGTAATCATGGAAATGATGCAAGGAGGTCCTATGTTTCAACAAGAGTTTTTGATTGATATATAAAAATTTTCAACGCTTGAGGAGTTGCTTATAGTTGGGCTTTTTCTTCTTGACTTGGCGGTAAGTTGACTTCTTGAGATGCTTGAGTGATTCGGTCTTATGGTTCATGAATGAAACTGGCTAAAAACCTAACTAGGGTGGAGACGTTGAAGCAGGACAAAGACGCTGAAATAGTGAGGGGGAGATGTCAAAGGATAGTTTTCTTAGAGAGGAGACACTGAAGGACAATTTTGACAGTTTTGAATGAAGATTTTGAAGGGAATTTGGTCAAACTTGGTCAAATTGGGAAAATGCTAAGTTTTGTCTACTCTTGGCAAGAAAATATTAGATAATAAAGACAGATTGGCCAAGGCTAATACTTTATAATAAGCGTGAAAATGATGGGGGGCCTAGATTAGCCTAATAAAAAATGTAAATGATGACACATTAGACACACATCCTAGGCTGAAAAAGGAAACCATTAGATGGGCCTCTCGCACAAATTGATACCTCAAACAAGCAGGCAGATAGAGATTCTGGTAGCATTGGATCCCCTCTGTGACACTCACTTCTCAGGCATACTAGATTCTCTTACTTGGAAGATCCGTAGATCTTTTAACCGAGGGATTTATGTATTATCATGAGTGGGTACACGAGAGGTAACTTTGGGGTATGATTTGCATCCCTTGTACCACTGATGTAGGATTTTGGCTTACTAAAACAAGGTTCTTAATGTAGGAATCTCTTTCAAGCATCCATGTATGCTCTCTCCCTTGGGAGGATTCCTTCTTGTAGAACATAGGTGCTAGGAAATCAACATAGGTAAGAAATTAGCACCCATCGTCAGAACTTTAATCTCACATTTTTTATATAGCAGTTGAGGGGTAACTTGGCTAAAATCCCATTACCACTTGGGTTGTTCTCCCCATACTAGCCCTATGGGCTTCTTAAGGGTGTTATGCCCTTCCTACCTAACCCCATTAGTTTCCTTGTCTTGAAAATATGGGCCCCTCTTTTTTATTTATGTTGCTTTATTTTTTTTTTAGTTTTTGCCTGCACACCTCGGAACCTCGGCGTCCTGAGGAGTCCTTTGTTTATTTTTGAAGTACTACCCCGAAGTCCCAAGGTAGGTGTTTGTTATGTTTGTCACTACCTCAAAACCTCAGATCCTCGGAGTCCCAAAGTCGTGATTTGGTTTTTTTGTTTTTTTTTTAGTTGAAGCCTCGGAACTTCGGAACCTGAAATCCCAAGTTCTTCATGTTTTGTTGTTAACAACTTCGGAACCCCAGACCCCTGGAGCCCCGAAGTTGTGTTGTCTTGGAAACCCCAAAACCCTGGAGTCCCGAGGTCTATTGGTGTTGGCTTTCACCCTAGAACCCCGGAGTCCCGAGGTGGGTTTTGTTTTTCGCCTCAGAAGTCCGGAACCCCGGACTCATGAGGTCTTGTTTAAGACAATGGTACAGATGAAGTTTTTGGGGGTATAAATAGGCAGAATGAACTTTTCTAGGTTTATTTATGCATTCAAGTTTTTCAAAGCTTCCAATTGTGACCTCCCAATTTTGTGCCTCCGTGTTGTTGAGATTTTGCGTGTTTTCTCCCACCAGGTTGGTATATTTTTTCTACTTCCTTGTGTTTTCATGTTTAGATCTTTTAGTTTCTTTTAGTTTTTAGTTTAGATTTTTCTTTTTTATGTTTCTTTTTTTGTGTGTTTTTCTCGCGTGCCCTAGCTTTTCTCGTTCATCCCCGAACCCCGGAGTTCTGGACTGGGTAGTTTTCTTCACCTCAGAACCCCATAGTCCCAAGGTTGATTCCTTTTGTTGTGCCTTTACCCTGGAACCTTGGAGTTTTGAATCATCTTAAAACTTACAAAGTGAACTACCCCCAAATACTAGAACCCTAAAACACTGAAGTCGCGAGGTCCTTTCTTATTTGGCCACTTCTTTAACCTCGGAACCCTAAAGTCTTAGAGTTCTGAAGCATCTTCTCAGCGCCCTACTAAACTACCCCGAGACTCTGGAACCCTGAAGTCTCAAAGTTAGCCTTTCTTATATACCCCGAAACCCCGGAGTTCTAGACTCCAGTGGTTTTATCTACTCTGGAACCTCGGAGTTTCAGACTTTGTTTTTCAAGCCCATGCTAACCTCGGAACCTCGAAACCCCAGAGTTTTGGAGTCAGTTGTCTTAAGAGAAATTTATTCACCCTGGAACCCCGAAGTCCCGAGGTGGAAGATATTATTGATATTTTTAGGTATGCAATGGACTAATTTATGATTCTTTCTTGCAGATCAGAGCATTTAGATGGATCCAACTTCTAGCAAGAGAGGCAAGGAGTTGGACAAACTTCCTACAACCATGAAATATCAATATAAAGGGCAGGTCTATGTTTTGAAGTTGGATGACCAAATTAAATGGGTGACAGATACAAAGGTGGGCCACATCGAGTTGGAGGATACCAAGACACAATTGTACCATCCAAGGCCAGAGGAACCATTGAGGAGAATTAAGAGATCAGGCTTGGTGGAGGCAACCATTTTCTCACAATCAGTCCAAGCTCTTTAATTCATTATGATTGTTGCACAGTTCTACAATGCAGATACAAGAAAGTGCACAGATGATCAGGGTAGAATGATAATTGATTTATCAACAGATATGTTGGGATTTGTGTTTGGCATCCCTGTGAGGGATGAAATACTCCTGACAATAGAGGAAGAAGCTGCCAGAATATGGAGTAACAGTGTCACTTCAAACAGGAGGCATATGAATGGGAACTAGTTGGAAGAGGAGAGGAAGACGGGGCTAAAAGCCACATATATTTTGAGGGAAGACTTCAAGGAGCTACAATGAGACTTGATCATCATGTTGAGCAGGGCCTTCGACAAGCCAGATTGTTGACATTTCCATCCCTGGACGTTCCATTGCATGACAACTATACTTATAGGGAAACAATACTTTGACTGGGCCCAAATTCTCTCTGATAACATCCATGAGCAGATGAAGGAGGTACATCAAACGAATAAATTCTTCTTCACTTCCTATGTTATCTGGGTGGCTACCCGAGTAGGTAAATTTCCAGGACTATAAATAGAGGGCCAGTTGGGAGATGAGGAAGGGCAGAAAAGGGTGTGGGAGTATTACTCACAACTCCCCCTAAGCAATGCAAAGATGCATTTTAAAAGAATAAACAATGCCTTCCTTTTCCTTGTTATCATTAAACTCACAGGTGATACAGATTACAGGATAAGCCCAGAAGAAATGGAAAGCATCAGAGAATGGGCGTGTTGGTTCATTCAGAACCACGCTCTACATATATCAGGGTTAGTGGGTTTATAGGGAACCCTATGTTGTTGCCGCGATACTATAATGATCGCATTATTTTGTTATAATATATCAAGCGAATGCTCGGACTTCAAACTCTTTTATCCTCAAAACACAAGGCGAGAATAGATTTCTCAGTTTCTATTGGTTATTTCTCTTGTTCAACGATTTAGGTAGCAAAGACAACAGAGCAGGAGCTTCAAGATCTAAATCTTAAGGAGTTTAATTATGCAAGGGAGTACTGTGATCCCTACGGCAAGTTAAAGCAAACCATGAAAAAAGCATATGAGGGCCATAAGCCTAGATTGGAGGATTTTTGGGCAAACCCCCATGACAGTTTTGAAGTTAGAGAAAAGAATTATTGTAGGCTGTTAGTACCTTATATTAGAAATTTTGAAATAGAGACCAATCTCCCCAAAGAACTAAGGGATGATCGTGAATTACTGGATTCTATGTATAAAGAGAAAGAAATTGACAAGAATCCTCTCTATTCCATAAGGTGGTTAGCACAGGAAGATGCAAATATAGACAGAATAACTCAAACTGTTGTCCTACAAACCAAATGATCAATAGGATCCTTTATGATCCTTTCAACATTCATTCAATAATATCTTTGAACGAAGGCAACTTATAAAGAAAACCACAACATTGTTGTCTTCAAGACAGTCTTTAAAGATTGAATTATTTGACCAACCAAAACTCCAAACCAAAATTTCTGGAAAATACAACGTTTGTAGATAACTACATTATCTATCATCTTATAAAATCTTAAGGTCTGATAATCTCATTTGATTTCCCAAACAATTATTTTTCAGACTATAAATTCTGATCCATGTCTCTGTCATAATCCAGATTTAAAACTCCAACCCCTGCCTAGGGCATCATATATCTTTCTCAAAACAATTTCAAATGATACCAAACCAATTCCATCTGAAGAATATATGAATCTAGTTTTTGAATATGTAAACTATTTATTTTTACCAATCATAAATAATTATACCATCACAACTCTTTTCCTGCAACTCCATTGAAGAGGGTTTAAAACCAGTCTTCATTAAAAATGCCATAGATTCCACAAATCATCATGAAATTGAACCAAACCAAAAGGAAATGAAATATCACTCAAATATATTTCCAATTAATATAATTAGAGTTCTTGAATCTTCCATATGCGTTCTTACCACACATTTCACTATGACTGTTCTCAGAAATCTTGAATCTGCAAATACTAACTTTCACGAAAAATCTCATAACTTCCTCCATAGTTAATAAAAATTGATCAAACCAAAAGTATAGGAAAGAGGATTCAATATAATATCTAACCATTACTATATTACAGGGTTTCCAGGTCGTACATGGCCGTACAAGGCCTGGAAAAAACAACTTAACAAAAAAAAACCAATCAAAATAAGAGATTCAAATTCACTCAATTGCTCCAAAATGTTCTCCTCTTTCTCTATTCTCTCCAATATGATTTGGTTCGACCAATACATAATATTTATACATATTTAGGTAGTTAGAAACCACTTAACCACCCTTATGACCTTTCATCTTCCTTTTGACAACTTTTAATGCCTTTTTGCATTGTTTCATGCTTTACAATTTTTATGCATTTTGACAACTTTTATGACACTTAATAAAAATGACTCCACACTTTGTAAAATCACCCTAGACATGTCCAAATAACCTATTTAAGACCTTTTACATGATTTTTAGCCTTTATTAGACATTCTTTCATATTTTTGTCTTCTTGATCAAACTAGGACCTTAACATAACAATATTAACAATGTCATATAAATGGCTTCACATAGCCTTACATTTAGACTCAAATACATCACAAATGAATCCAATATATTTTAATACATGATATAAGGACTCTTAAACTCATTTATCTCTTGTACTTTAGGTGCCTCTGCACCATACTGCCAACCTTGAAAATTTTCCAAGTCTCTTGGAAAGGTGTGCCATAACCTGCAAAAAAAATTGTGACAAAAATCTTCATCTTTACCTTCATTTGCCTTTTCCTCTTCATGCCTTTATCACCATCATCTTCTCCCTTTAGGACACAGGACTGTCCTCAAAATTATCTTCTCAAATACTCCTATCAGTGGAGTATTAATGGTTGCAACTCCATGGTGCCTTATCAGTCAAAGATCCACCTTTTCAATTGTCGCTTCAAACTCACCACAAACAACTCTCCCAAATGCCTCACCTAGGAGTCCTTCTCTATGCCTCTCTCCCTAGTCTCTTGGCAATCAACTGGACCACTCCTTGGCCCTGGACCTTCTCTTGGCCCTTTACACAACCTAACCTTCATATGCAGCAAGATGGATGAGCACCTGCAACCAAAACTCATCAACAAAACAAATACCAAATCTCCAAGGTCCTGGTGCGGATTGCCTCCCTCGGCGCTCTACCCACACACTCAAGATCTTCAAGCTCTGATACCAATTTGATGCAGGGCATCTTACAAACCAAATGATCAATAGGATCCTTTATGATCCTTTCAACGTTCATTCAATAATATCTTTGAACGAAGGCAACTTATAAAGAAAACCACAACATTGCTGTCTTCAAGACAGTCTTTAAAGATTGAATTATTTGACCAACCAAAACTCCAAACCAAAATTTCTGGAAAATACAACATTTGTAGATAACTACATTATCTATCATCTTATAAAATCTTAAGGTCTGATAATCTCATTTGATTTCCCAAACAATTATTTTTCAGACTATAAATTCTGATCCATGTCTCTGTCATAATCCAAATTTAAAACTCCAACCCCTACCTAGGGCATCATATATCTTTCTCAAAACAATTTCAAATGATACCAAACCAATTCCATCTGAAGAATATATGAATCTAGTTTTTGAATATGTAAACTATTTATTTTTACCAATCATAAATAATTATACCATCACAACTCTTTTCCTGCAACTCCATTGAAGAGGGTTTAAAACCAGTCTTCATTAAAAATGTCATAGATTCCACAAATCATCATGAAATTGAACCAAACCAAAAGGAAATGAAATATTACTCAAATATATTTCCAATTAATATAATTAGAGTTCTTGAATCTTCCATATGCGTTCTTACCATGCATTTCACTATGACTGTTCTCAGAAATCCTGAATCTGCAAATACTAACTTTCACGAAAAATCTCATAACTTCCTCCATAGTTAATAAAAATTGATCAAACCAAAAGTATAGGAAAGAGGATTCAATATACTATCTAACCATTACTATATTATAGGGTTTCCAGGCCGTACATGGCCGTACAAGGCCTGGAAACAACAACTGAACAAAAAAAAACCAATCAAAATAAGAGATTCAAATTCACTCAATTGCTCCAAAATGTTCTCCTCTTTCTCTATTCTCTCCAATATGATTTGGTTCGACCAATACATAATATTTATACATATTTAGGTAGTTAGAAACCACTTAACCACCCTTATGACCTTTCATCTTCCTTTTGACAACTTTTAATGCCTTTTTGCATTGTTTCGTGCTTTACAATTTTTATGCATTTTGACAACTTTTATGACACTTAATAAAAATGACTCTACACTTTGTAAAATCACCCTAGACATGTCCAAATAACCTATTTAAGACCTTTTACATGATTTTTAGCCTTTATTAGACATTCTTTCATATTTTTGTCTTCTTGATCAATCTAGGACCTTAACATAACAATATTAACAATGTCATATAAATGGCTTCACATAGCCTTACATTTAGACTCAAATACATCACAAATGAATCCAATATATTTTAATACATGATATAAGGACTCTTAAACTCATTTATCTCTTGTACTTTAGGTGCCTCTGCACCATACTGCCAACCTTGAAAATTTTCCAAGTCTCTTGGAAAGGTGTGCCATAACCTGCAAAAAAAATTGTGACAAAAATCTTCATCTTTACCTTCATTTGCCTTTTCCTCTTCATGCCTTTATCACCATCATCTTCTCCCTTTAGGACACAGGACTGTCCTCAAAATTATCTTCTCAAATACTCCTATCAGTGGAGTATTAATGGCTGCAACTCCATGGTGCCTTATCAGTCAAAGATCCACCTTTTCAATTGCCGCTTCAAACTCACCACAAACAACTCTCCCAAATGCCTCACCTAGGAGTCCTTCTCTATGCCTCTCTCCCTAGTCTCTTGGCAATCAACTGGACCACTCCTTGGCCCTGGACCTTCTCTTGGCCCTTTACACAACCCAACCTTCATATGCAGCAAGATGGATGAGCACCTACAACCAAAACTCATCAACAAAACAAATACCAAATCTCCAAGGTCCTGGTGCGGATTGCCTCCCTCGGCGCTCTACCCACACACTCAAGATCTTCAAGCTCTGATACCAATTTGATGCACAGCATCTTACAAACCAAATGATCAATAGGATCCTTTATGATCCTTTCAACGTTCATTCAATAATATCTTTGAACGAAGGCAACTTATAAAGAAAACCACAACATTGTTGTCTTCAAGACAGTCTTTAAAGATTGAATTATTTGACCAACCAAAACTCCAAACCAAAATTTCTGGAAAATACAACGTTTGTAGATAACTACATTATCTATCATCTTATAAAATATTAAGGTCTGATAATCTCATTTGATTTCCCAAACAATTATTTTTCAGACTATAAATTCTGATCCATGTCTCTGTCATAATCCAGATTTAAAACTCCAACCCCTGCCTAGGGCATCATATATCTTTATCAAAACAATTTCAAATGATACCAAACCAATTCCATCTGAAGAATATATGAATCTAGTTTTTGAATATGTAAACTATTTATTTTTATCAATCATAAATAATTATACCATCACAACTCTTTTCCTGCAACTCCATTGAAGAGGGTTTAAAACCAGTCTTCATTAAAAATGCCATAGATTCCACAAATCATCATGAAATTGAACCAAACCAAAAGGAAATGAAATATTACTCAAATATATTTCCAATTAATATAATTAAAGTTCTTGAATCTTCCATATGCGTTCTTACCACGCATTTCACTATGACTGTTCTCAGAAATCTTGAATCTGCAAATACTAACTTTCACGAAAAATCTCATAACTTCCTCCATAGTTAATAAAAATTGATCAAACCAAAAGTATAGGAAAGAGGATTCAATATACTATCTAACCATTACTATATTACAGGGTTTCCAGGTTGTACATGGCCGTACAAGGCCTGGAAACAACAACTTAACAAAAAAAAACCAATCAAAATAAGAGATTCAAATTCACTCAATTGCTCCAAAATGTTCTCCTCTTTCTCTATTCTCTCCAATATGATTTGGTTCGACCAATCCATCATATTTATACATATTTAGGTAGTTAGAAACCACTTAACCACCCTTATGACCTTTCATCTTCCTTTTGACAACTTTTAATGCCTTTTTGCATTGTTTCGTGCTTTACAATTTTTATGCATTTTGACAACTTTTATGACACTTAATAAAAGTGACTCCACACTTTGTAAAATCACCCTAGACATGTCCAAATAACCTATTTAAGACCTTTTACATGATTTTTAGCCTTTATTAGACATTCTTTCATATTTTTGTCTTCTTGATCAAACTAGGACCTTAACATAACAATATTAACAATGTCATATAAATGGCTTCACATAGCCTTACATTTAGACTCAAATACATCACAAATGAATCCAATATATTTTAATACATGATATAAGGACTCTTAAACTCATTTATCTCTTGTACTTTAGGTGCCTCTGCACCATACTGCCAACCTTGAAAATTTTCCAAGTCTCTTGGAAAGGTGTGCCATAACCTGCAAAAAAAATTGTGACAAAAATCTTCATCTTTACCTTCATTTGCCTTTTCCTCTTCATGCCTTTATCACCATCATCTTCTCCCTTTAGGACACAGGACTATCCTCAAAATTATCTTCTCAAATACTCCTATCAGTGGAGTATTAATGGCTGCAACTCCATGGTGCCTTATCAGTCAAAGATCCACCTTTTCAATTGCCGCTTCAAACTCACCACAAACAACTCTCCCAAATGCCTCACCTAGGAGTCCTTCTCTATGCCTCTCTCCCTAGTCTCTTGGCAATCAACTGGACCACTCCTTGGCCCTGGACCTTCTCTTGGCCCTTTACACAACCCAACCTTCATATGCAGCAAGATGGATGAGCACCTGCAACCAAAACTCATCAACAAAACAAATACCAAATCTCCAAGGTCCTGGTGTGGATTGCCTCCCTCGGCGCTCTACCCACACACTCAAGATCTTCAAGCTCTGATACCAATTTGATGCACAGCATCTTACAAACCAAATGATCAATAGGATCCTTTATGATCCTTTCAACATTCATTCAATAATATCTTTGAACGAAGGCAACTTATAAAGAAAACCACAACATTGCTGTCTTCAAGACAGTCTTTAAAGATTGAATTATTTGACCAACCAAAACTCCAAACCAAAATTTCTGGAAAATACAACGTTTGTAGATAACTACATTATCTATCATCTTATAAAATCTTAAGGTCTGATAATCTCATTTGATTTCCCAAACAATTATTTTTCAGACTATAAATTCTGATCCATGTCTCTGTCATAATCCAGATTTAAAACTCCAACCCCTGCCTAGGGCATCATATATCTTTCTCAAAACAATTTCAAATGATACCAAACCAATTCCACCTGAAGAATATATGAATCTAGTTTTTGAATATGTAAACTATTTATTTTTACCAATCATAAATAATTATACCATCACAACTCTTTTCCTGCAACTCCATTGAAGAGGGTTTAAAACCAGTCTTCATTAAAAATGTCATAGATTCCACAAATCATCATGAAATTGAACCAAACCAAAAGGAAATGAAATATTACTCAAATATATTTCCAATTAATATAATTAGAGTTCTTGAATCTTCCATATGCGTTCTTACCACGCATTTCACTATGACTGTTCTCAGAAATCCTGAATCTGCAAATACTAACTTTCACGAAAAATCTCATAACTTCCTCCATAGTTAATAAAAATTGATCAAACCAAAAGTATAGGAAAGAGGATTCAATATACTATCTAACCATTACTATATTACAGGGTTTCCAGGTCGTACATGGCCGTACAAGGCCTGGAAACAACAACTTAACAAAAAAAAACCAATCAAAATAAGAGATTCAAATTCACTCAATTGCTCCAAAATGTTCTCCTCTTTCTCTATTCTCTCCAATATGATTTGGTTCGACCAATACATAATATTTATACATATTTAGGTAGTTAGAAACCACTTAACCACCCTTATGACCTTTCATCTTCCTTTTGACAACTTTTAATGCCTTTTTGCATTGTTTCATGCTTTACAATTTTTATGCATTTTGACAACTTTTATGACACTTAATAAAAATGACTCCACACTTTGTAAAATCACCCTAGACATGTCCAAATAACCTATTTAAGACCTTTTACATGATTTTTAGCCTTTATTAGACATTCTTTCATATTTTTGTCTTCTTGATCAAACTAGGACCTTAACATAACAATATTAACAATGTCATATAAATGGCTTCACATAGCCTTACATTTAGACTCAAATACATCACAAATGAATCCAATATATTTTAATACATGATATAAGGACTCTTAAACTCATTTATCTCTTGTACTTTAGGTGCCTCTGCACCATACTGCCAACCTTGAAAATTTTCCAAGTCTCTTGGAAAGGTGTGCCATAACCTGCAAAAAAAATTGTGACAAAAATCTTCATCTTTACCTTCATTTGCCTTTTCCTCTTCATGCCTTTATCACCATCATCTTCTCCCTTTAGGACACAGGACTGTCCTCAAAATTATCTTCTCAAATACTCCTATCAGTGGAGTATTAATGGCTGCAACTCCATGGTGCCTTATCAGTCAAAGATCCACCTTTTCAATTGCCGCTTCAAACTCACCACAAACAACTCTCCCAAATGTCTCACCTAGGAGTCCTTCTCTATGCCTCTCTCCCTAGTCTCTTGGCAATCAACTGGACCACTCCTTGGCCTTGGACCTTCTGTTGGCCCTTTACACAACCCAACCTTCATATGCAGCAAGATGGATGAGCACCTGCAACCAAAACTCATCAACAAAACAAATACCAAATCTCCAAGGTCCTGGTGTGGATTGCCTCCCTCGGTGCTCTACCCACACACTCAAGATCTTCAAGCTCTGATACCAATTTGATGCACAGCATCTTACAAACCAAATGATCAATAGGATCCTTTATGATCCTTTCAACATTCATTCAATAATATCTTTGAACGAAGGCAACTTATAAAGAAAACCACAACATTGTTGTCTTCAAGACAGTCTTTAAAGATTGAATTATTTGACCAACCAAAACTCCAAACCAAAATTTATAGAAAATACAACGTTTGTAGATAACTACATTATCTATCATCTTATAAAATCTTAAGGTCTGATAATCTCATTTGATTTCCCAAACAATTATTTTTCAGACTATAAATTATGATCCATGTCTCTGTCATAATCCAGATTTAAAACTCCAACCCCTGCCTAGGGCATCATATATCTTTCTCAAAAAAATTTCAAATGATACCAAACCAATTCCATCTGAAGAATATATGAATCTAGTTTTTGAATATGTAAACTATTTATTTTTACCAATCATAAATAATTATACCATCACAACTCTTTTCCTGCAACTCCATTGAAGAGGGTTTAAAACCAGTCTTCATTAAAAATGTCATAGATTCCACAAATCATCATGAAATTGAACCAAACCAAAAGGAAATGAAATATTACTCAAATATATTTCCAATTAATATAATTAGAGTTCTTGAATCTTCCATATGCGTTCTTACCACGCATTTCACTATGACTGTTCTCAGAAATCCTGAATCTGCAAATACTAACTTTCACGAAAAATCTCATAACTTCCTCCATAGTTAATAAAAATTGATCAAACCAAAAGTATAGGAAAGAGGATTCAATATACTATCTAACCATTACTATATTACAGGGTTTCCAGGCCGTACATGGCCGTACAAGGCTTGGAAACAACAACTTAACAAAAAAAAACCAATCAAAATAAGAGATTCAAATTCACTCAATTGCTCCAAAATGTTCTCCTCTTTCTCTATTCTCTCCAATATGATTTGGTTCGACCAATCCATCATATTTATACATATTTAGGTAGTTAGAAACCACTTAACCACCCTTATGACCTTTCATCTTCCTTTTGACAACTTTTAATGCCTTTTTGCATTGTTTCATGCTTTACAATTTTTATGCATTTTTACAACTTTTATGACACTTAATAAAAATGACTCCACACTTTGTAAAATCACCCTAGACATGTCCAAATAACCTATTTAAGACCTTTTACATGATTTTTAGCCTTTATTAGACATTCTTTCATATTTTTGTCTTCTTGATCAAACTAGGACCTTAACATAACAATATTAACAATGTCATATAAATGGCTTCACATAGCCTTACATTTAGACTCAAATACATCACAAATGAATCAAATATATTTTAATACATGATATAAGGACTCTTGAACTCATTTATCTCTTGTACTTTAGGTGCCTCTGCACCAGATCCCTACGGCAAGTTAAAGCAAACCATGAAAAAAGCATATGAGGGGCATAAGCCTAGATTGGAGGATTTTTGGGCAAAACTCCATGACAGTTTTGAAGTTAGAGAAAAGAATTATTGTAGGCTATTAGTACCTCATATTAGAAATTTTGAAATAGAAACCAATCTCCCCAAAGAACTAAGGGATGATCGTGAATTACTGGATTCTATGTATAAAGAGAAAGAAATTGACAAGAATCCTCTCTATTCCATAAGGTGGTTAGCACAGGAAGATGCAAATATAGACAGAATAACTCAAACTATTGTAGGTAGAACTAGACAATGGCTAAGATTGAGGGTTAGGCCAAGTGCTTCAAAAGGGAAGCAAAAGGAATCTACTTTAGGTGTTCCCCAGACAAGGGGTTATAAGAAATATGCTTGTAAGATAAGGTATAGTTCTCAAAAGAATACATCAACTAACCCAGATGAAGTTGCTAAGCCTGAAGAGAGTACTGAGGAATTGTTAAAGAAAGTCAAGAAACAAATGAAGAAATCTGAACTTTTGAAAAAGGCTGCAGATTTTGGAGTAAGAGAAGGGTTGGGTCCTGTGTCACTGGCAGAGGTAATTCCCGTGAGGACAACATTTGGAAAAATGCCAAGAGAGGGCACTCAGGAGGAAGATGAGAAAGGAAAAATAGATGAAAGTGCACAACCTCCTCCTTCTGATACGACAAGTGCACCCACTCAACCTTCATCTACCGCTACAACACAAGCTCCAATTTTGACCTCAGCTGCTACCACCACCAACTGATACAACACTAGTGCCTCTCATGAAACAGGTGTTAAGACCTACCACAAAAACAATAAGTGTCTACAACATCGAATCAGACTCTGACCAAGAGGAGGAGGAGCCAATAGAACAACAACCACTTAGAGGAGAGAAAGAACAAAATGAGGTTGAAGATTCGCATGACGAAAGGTTAATCTTAACTCCATAGGACCAAGAGGATTTTCTGAAAGAGATAGTTGTCGATCAAGGTATGGAAGAAATGGATAAAGATGGTAGGACATTTGAGAAAGAGGTCAGTGATAAGTTAGGAGAGTTACACAAACTAAAATAGTTGAACATTGATACTGATCTCCAAGCTAGTTTGGCCCATCAAATTGTTGCACCTCAAGATCCTAAGAACACAAAAGAAGAGTAGAAAGATGAGGCAGAAGAGCAGTCAGACATGCACATAGTGACCGCTGACAACGTGCCTCACGAAGGTGATAAAGATAAGGATGTTTTGCAATGGTTAGAATTCACCTTCAAGAAAAAGAAAAGGAAAGTAGTGTTACCAAAAGTTACACTACAATAGGAAATCACTGAAGAACCAAGGAAAAATAAGAAGGCCAAGATGACATCATTTGTCAAGAACAGGTCCTGGTGAGGTGATTGCAGATATAGTAGTTCTTGTATAAGCGGAAGATCAAAGCTATCCAAAGTACCAAGTGTCATGGGTGAAATTAGGTAAGCAGACGAAGTGGGAGGAATTGGATACCTTGGAGTTGGCTACTACCATCGTCGGGTGGTGGATGGAGAAAGAATACACCTCCCATGCAGAGGTCAAAGCACAACTAGAGCAGTACAAGCAACTGTTGGTAGAGATGGGCAGGCCTTTCAATACTTGTATAAATGATAATTTATCTTCAATCTCATCACTCCTAGAGGGAGATGTAAAAGCATTGGTTGAGGTAAGATAGGTCGCCGCCACGGCAAAATCATGGGCACAAATAAATACATCCAAAATTAAACTATTTTTGCAGAATACTATGAGGGAGTATAATAAGGTTGTGCAAGTGGGAGGAGTGTTAGCTTCTTGCTCTCAGCAGTGGGAGCAAAATCTCAACACTTTTAGCAAGCAGTTTCAGGTCTTGAATAAGGTTTTCTATCTGGGCGAGGAAGAAATAATAAAGGAGGACCTATTGGGTGGAGACAACTATAGGAATTTGCAATCTTACGCATACATTTTAGAGTTGAAGATGGAAATGCTTCAACAGTATGTGAAGGAGGTAACGGATATTCGATCTCCTCTCCTCAAGATAGTGGAAAAGTATGAGAGTTTTGTAGGATAGCTACTAGGAGTTTTGGGTTGGGAATAACCAATGTGCGAGCTATGGAGGAAGAATAGGTACTCTGCCAGTGGGATGCGTATGAGGCCCATCAATTTGCACCTCTGGCTCAGTTTAGTGTTGCATTGATGGACAGATATACATATTTGATAACACAATGTCAACAAGCTACAGAGACAATAGAGGAGTTAGAAAGGGAAAGAAACAATGCAGAGGAAGTTTTGAGAAAGTATAAATTCAAAATCAAGCATGTTGTTGATCCCCCTACCGAGGTGGTTGCATGTATCATTAGTAATTATAAATCTTGTAGACGTATAAAAAATGACCATATTCCTAAATGAATATTCAATGTTCATTTTATTCCCATTCCTCTATTTAGTTAAATCTAATTTAATTAAATCACCCACATCCTTCTATTTAATTAAATAAATTATTCAATCTATTTAGTTAAATTCACTTAAGCCCTTTACATCATTTAATTGAATAAATCATTTTGTTCAATTAAAATCCCCCCTTCTTACTTTTTAATTAAATTTACATTTAATTAATAGTTTACCCCAAATTGAATAAATATAATTTATTTAATTTCCTAACTTGCAACGAAATTGAAATAAAGCAATTTATTTTAATTAATTCAATTTTCCCTCACCCACTTGCATTTTCCTACATCTCCCACTTGCATCCTAACCCTATTCCTAATTTCTTCTAGAATCCATCTAATCCTAATCAATTAACCCAAACCCATTCATTATCCCCTTTCCCTAAATTTGAGGAGGTCACTTCTCAAATTTGGAGTAAAGTCTTCAAAGGGCATTAAAGCCTTTATCCATCCAACAAGCTAAATTGTTGAATACCCCCAAATTTGGAAGGACTCTTACAAATTTGTCCCCAAATTCTTCAAACCATTAATGGTTAACTAGCCCTTAGTGGCATGGTTAGAGACTTTTTGACTAACTTAACTTCCATCTAACCCAGCGGTCTCATCAAGCATTCATTGCTTTGACCATGGTTATCCCTTTAACCTTTGCACAAGAGTTTACCCCTTGGGTAAAAGCTTTATCCATTGGATAACCCTAACCTAACCTTAACCCTTACCTCCTAAGGTAACCATAAGGTCTTCTCAAGCATTTAATGCTTCTTTCATCTCCTCTCAACCAGTCTTATGTTGACAATTGTCACCATTTCATTGGTGAAAATTGTAAACATAGATTGATAACTTTCAATCCTAACCCTTGATTAACTCCTTCAATCTTGACCATCCATTGCCCTATTTTTACTATAAATAGAGCTCTCCTTCCTCAATTTTGAGGATCCATGCAAGCTTTTAGTATCTCATTTATGCTCAAATTTATCAATACATCTAGCTTCTCTTTGTAATAGGAATTAATCTAATAAGCATTTTAGACTATTTCCTTTATCATTAGCTTAAATCATTAACAAGTATATCATGTTAGGATAGTATTGCTACTAATCTTGTCATCTTATAATATAGTTTATTGCATTTGTAGAATCATGCATAAATAGGATGCATTTCATATGCACATCAATCCAAAGCATCCCTTGTTCTTGCATTCATCATCCCTAAGCCACTTTGCTCAGTGATCTGAGAGCAAAGGCATTGGCTTGAGGGACCTTGTGAGATAGAGAACCATGGAACCAACCTTGGGAAGTTGAGTCATTCTTCATGACTCCATAACTTGCACTAAGAAGTCTCGTGGGTGTGTGAACAAGCCTCTTTGAGACCATATTTTTCGCATTTTAAGTTTCATTGACGCACTTTTACTACACACATTTCTGGCTCCCACCATGGGGCACTACCTCATTAATCAAACCAGTTTTTAAAAATAAACACTTTTGCAGGTACACGGGAAACAAGAATCAATGCTTAGGGAACATCCCTTGGCACATCTGGTTGATCTTTCAGCACATCCGGCTCACTATTTAGTGCGTGGGACTCATTCCCCAGTGTGTGCAGACCATACCTTAGCGCATCATCCCCACTAACATTTTCCTATAGGTCTTGGCGCGGGAGAATAATAGAGTAGCGTATTCAAAAAATAGTTCAGCGCATCAAGTATGTCCGATAGCGCATCTGGATTATCCTGTAGCACATACAGTCTGTTCTATAGCGCATCACATACAAAGGCCAAATTAAAAATTGTAACCGAATTCGAAACTAGACTTGTTGAAGTCCACCAAATCCTCAGGATTTTCTAATGGTTTTACATGGTATTTTGCAGGGTTCTTGACAGTTTTTCTTTTTCTTTTTTGCAGATAGGAGCTTGGTTTTATTTCTAGGAGCATAGATAGTTTAAATTGTTACTAACTTATTTAAGTTAGTTAGAATTTAAATTCTTTTTAGTTCTTGTTAAATAAAATTGAACTCACTTTATTTTGGCTTTAAAAAGAATCACAAAATAGAATAATTTTTTCTTGCTTTTCTAGGAGAGAAATTTTCAATTGGATCTTAAAAAGAACAAATCAACTTTTCAAGTTTTGCAAACAAATGGCTTAAAAAGAACTTCACCATCCTTTGGTGCATAAAAGGATCCATTTTAAGTTTTTGCAAAGTAAAGAATCACACAAAGTCCAAAAGTCATTTGCAACTAAAGAGGGAAGATCTTCCACTTTCGAATCGATTTCTTTTGTTGACGAAACATCACATTTATTTTGTTGACCAGATTCCTTTTCAATAGATCAGAAAATCATTGCCTTGAAAGGTTAAAAGGAACACCATGTTTTCGTGGAGCAACATCTCCATATAGAGTTAGCAAATCATTGCTTTGAAAGGCTAAAAGGAACTTGTGTGCTTTGTCTCGAAAGTGGAAGGTATATGCTCTCCCCTTAACTTGGTGATCAAAAAGCCAAACCACTCTTAAAAGCTTTCTTTACTTCGAGCAATAAATCCTTTAGCAGGTCTACCTTCCCGAGGGGTTGAAAAACTCTTAAAGCCATTTTTGGCTGGTGTGAAGGGAATGACCTAAGTGGGAAACGACTTTGAAGCCAAGTGTTCCAAGCCACTATAATCAAAAGTGGAAAGTGATGAAAGTCCTTTTCAATGGTTGCGCGTAGTGATTAGCCTTCCCCCAGTATCCTTGAGATATGTAAAGCCTTTGTTATAAAGGTTTGGAAGCCTCCTAAGGGATTTTATCACTGACGGCCGAATGGGAAGCCTGATTATGAACCTTAGCATAGAAACTTTGAGCCGAGTCATTATCCAGACATTTGCAATATCATAGTGCAAGGGTGGGGAAGAATTCGCCCCCAAGATCGCTCACCATATATCTCCCAAGATAACTACTCAATTGTGAAGCAATTAACTTTGAGTTAATTTCTGGCAAAAGGCAAAAAAAATGGGCGCCCCCTAGGGGGTGACACAGTTGTTTGAGCTAACGGAGTATCGAGACTAGTGGGCTATGATATTGCTTATGACCCTTGAATAAAGAGTCTGACTGAAGTGCATGTTGTATCTAAACTTGTCAAAACATTGAGGATTTGAACACATCCTCGCAGAACATACACTTATTGTTTAGATTAGGCAAAATGGTTGTCTCTTTGGTGTTGTGTCTTCATTTGTAACTTCAGAAAATCATCTATTATCGCTGAAAACTCAAAGCAAAATTCCAAAAAAAAATCATAGAAAAGCAACCAAGTCAAACTATCAGGGCAGTTTAGCGCGTAAGAGCAACCGCTTAGTGCATAGAAACCATCTTTTAGCGCATTAGACCTTTTTCTTGGCGCATTAAGGCTTAACGTTAGCACTTCACCAGAATCCAAACTAGCAGTTTTAAATAACGCATTTTGAAAATAGTTTGGCGCATTGAAGCATCAACTTAGCGCGTGGAAACCAAACCTTAGCGCATAGGGTTTAACAGTTAACGCATTTGCGGCCCATATTGGCGCATAACATTTTGAAGTGAGACAAAATCAAAACAATCTAATTAGCGCGTAACAAGGGGCAACTTAGTGCATGGAGTCATTTCTCTAGCACATTGAGAACTTTCTATAGCACATTGCGTCTCTGCTTTAGCACATAGCCAAAACCACAAAAATAGGGGGCAAAACAAGTCATTTTTGAAAATTTTGAAAACAATTTCGGAGGATTTCCTTCATCAGCCTGAACTTCATCAAGCAAAAAACCAAAAACAAAGTATCAAAAACTATTTCCAAAGCAAATTTTCCATCGAACAAAGTTGTCCAAAATCTGAAAACTAGTCGCAGGATAAACATAGCTCTCCTATCAAAATCAAGAAACCTCATCACAAGTATCAAACAGATCCTTCAGTCAAATGGATTTCTATCCCCAAATACACTTGTTTTAAAATTTCAAGTTGTCAAATCGAGTTTCCATATCAGGAAAGCTTGTATTCCATATCATTTGACACACTTTGTCATGAGGGGGCATCTAAACCTTCACTTTGATAAAGTAAAACTTGAGTTTCCAAAAAAGCTAAACTAAATCCAAAACAAATCAAAGGAAACCATTGATCACTTGTGCATGACTAATACTCATATTCTGAGAAGAAAAAGTATTTATCATAACACTAAGTTGAAGAAACAACAACCCAGTTCTTCGAAACTTAACAAAAGAAATAAGTTTTTATACATCAATTTCCAACTCTTCAAATCTCATTGCACATTCCTTCATCATATATGCTTGTATCTTCAAAACAAAACTTACGAATTTGACAAGGAACCATTGAGGAGTAGAGCATTCTGTCAAAAATCAGCATTCAGTCAACACATAAATCAAGGAGGGGAGATCAATCTGGCCTTCTTTCCCAAAGAGTGCATCACTTACAACATACCCTAATTAGAACCACCAACCCTTGAGCAACACATCGAAGAGGAGTTCATTCCCTTTGTCACAGAAAGTTTTTACTAGATGCCCGTTGTTACTCGCTCTCAACGAAACAAACAAAGCGAAATGCAACTAGAATCCAGCATGAATCAAAGATTATCAAATCCTTTTGAGCGTCTGCATCTAGAGGACAATGAAATTACTGAGTAACTCCTTCAAGAGTGTCAAGAAAGCGCTTCATTTCAAAGGCTTGTGGAAAGGCTCATGGAAAATGACAAAGAAAAATATCTGCTCATGGTCACAAGCAAAGGAGTTAAACTTCCTAAAGATCTGGACACTGACATTTTTAGAACAAGATCTCAACATTATGAATATCAAGAGTGACAAAGAGAGGAAGAAGCTCGTGACCTAGAACAAAACATACATGAGCAAGATCTACCAGAACAAAACTTGCCCAAGCAAAACATCCCCGAACCAAACATACCATTCCACACACCTTTTCAGCTGAGAACTAATACAAGGGAAGAATCCTTCCCTCAGCAAAATAATTCACCTTTGATTGCTCTCACTCAACAAATGCAAATTTTACAAAGACAAATGCAAGACATGCAACAAGGGACAACAGTACTCCTTGACGAAAATTTGTCCTTATCCTTTTGACAAACGGTTAAACATGGTAGCTTTTCCCCTGAACTCAGATGTTCCCAAATTTGACAAATATGATGGGAAAAGTGATCCCTGTGATCATGTTCAAGAATTTTGTACCACGAGTCTTGAATCCACACACGATGACAACTATTTGATGAGGTTATTCCCAAGAAGCTTGGGAGGGCAAACAATGGAATGGTTATCCAAAATCACATCCCCCGTCAAATCGTTCGATGAACTAGTCAACAAATTCATAACTCAATATTCCTATAACATTTAAGATGCTATCACTATGCTAGATGTCTATAATACCAAGCAGAAAAATAATGAAACATTCATGGTATTCCTTCAATGTTGGTGACGTATGGTCTTGAGATATCCTCAAGATGTGCCTGAAAAGGAAAAGATGGAGATCTTCATCGACAACTTGAATAGTGAGATGAGTTACATACTCAAACTTCAGTGCATACCATCTTTTTCCAAGTTGATTGAGAATGGCATCCAAGTAGAAGAAGCATGTGTTAAGAAAGGAACATTAAAATTCTTCAAAGAAGGAACAAGTTCATCCAATTACAACAACAACTTAGACAAATCCAAATTCTGGACCAGAAGCAAAAACAATGGAAATGAAGGGGGCAATGAATCAAATGATCCAAAATCAAAGCAGCCTGTGCTCGTGTTATTAGGTAATCCTCAAGCTACAAAGAATCCCAAAGGTGCTAACCAAGGCACTAACACTTATGCACCAAATACCAATCAAGATCAACTCAACACAAACAATGCCAACAAAGACCAAAACAATAATACCAATCGAGGACCTAATCCAAACTCAAGGGGTAATGCAAACAATTTTCTCAAACGCGTTTACACACCACTAGGGCAATCACTGGAGTCAGCATTCAGAGAACTCTTGGCAAACAAAATTATCTCCTTACCAGCAATCAACAAATTTGAACCACAAATCAAACCACCCTGGTGGAATGACTCTCACTTTTGTGATTTTCATCGCAACAAAGGTCATCAAACAAATGATTTCATGAGACTGAAAAACATTGTTCAAGACATGATTGATAGAGGTGATTTAATAGTCGATGGTCTCAAGACAAATGGTGACCATGGAGCCTTTAAAAATCCTCTTCCATACTACAACAAGGATGGAGCTTCAACCTCGAATGATACACGTGGAGCTCGTATCAATCACATATACAATAACACCATCAATCATATATCAGGTAAGGACAATCAAGTAAATGTCATCACAATCAGAGATAAGCATGAACATGAATCTATCAACGTAACAACCTGTAGTGTCGTAAATTGTATGCACTTGCTAGGGTGGTACAATTTCACACCTAGTTTAGCACCCGCCTTGGCACATTTTGCATTTTGCATTGCATTTCCCCTTTAGCACTTAATTAATTAAATTAATTAGGTCTAAGGTCCTATTTTATCATTTCATCATCACAAAGTTGGGCCCTTTCATTAAAGTGTGCCGTGTCCATTTTATTCCTCCAATACATCATTTTATCAAAAACCCTAATTAGGTCCTATTTTGAACTTGGGGGCTTGGTTTCGGGGGTCAAAACATCTTGAAATCACCTGTAACTTCGGGATTCTCTCTAAAATCATCATATCCGATGGCCCTGAAAATTTGGTGAAAAGTTGTCGGGACCATGGCGCCCGTGCACATGGTCCCGGACATTTTTCCCGAAATTCTGGGAGCACGATCCAATCATAAAATAAAGCTTAACCCCAAGAAATTGGCAGGATATTCAATCTCTAGGTCGGCCAAAATATGAATTTACGACCTAGGGTTTCATACATAAGAGCTCTCTTTCCTCATTGGAAGGGATCCGATTTTTGGGCTTTCAAGGACCTTCTATGTAGCGAAAGAGCAGATCTTTGAAGACTTCAACAACATTCAACATCCTTCTATCAAGCATTTATCAATTTCATTCATTCATTTAGGGCTTGGAAGACATTGAAGAACAATAGGAGATTACCGACTGAAGATTGGCTTGTACCCCTCCCTTGAGGGTTGGGTATGATTTCATGTTGTTTTCATGTCTTTGCATAAGCTTCAATATATCCTTTATTCATGCTTTAGATCACTTTGCATCTTGATTTGGAGCATTTACATTATCATTTACAAGCAATTAGGGTTTACTTTCTAGGTTGCTCTAGTTTGCTTTCTTGCATTTTAGGACCTTGCACACACACTAGGTCTGCACACACAATACATTTTACAATACAACTTGGCTATTCGTGGAGGTGGAAATCACCGAAGTGGGGGTTTGACTAAGGCAAAACCCTATATAGCCGCCCAAACACCTTTTCAGATATAAGTGCAGGTTTTGGGACTCAGACGACGCCGCAGGTTGCAGATCCGGAAGAAGCAGACGGAAACAGACCTTCCCACCAAATTTCAAAGCAAAAGACCAGGACAGGGGCGTGGAGCACCCTGGTCCTGCCAGGACAGGGGCGCTGGGCACCCTGGTCCTCCTGACAGACAGCATTTTCAGCATTTTTGACAACTTTTCCAAAGTGCAAAACAGCAGTTTCCGGAGCAGTTTCAGGGGCAGAATCAGGACAGTGGCGCCCGCGCCCCCGTCCTGAACATTTTCAGTCAGATTTTAACTCCGGGTACGCATTTGCATTCTTGTCTTGTCCTTGTGTTTACAGCTTTCCATCATTTAAGTTCAATTCTGTAATCTTGTTATTAGTTCATACTTGCACTTTGGGGTTAGGGATTGAACTTGCATTATTTCATCTTTCAATTACAACAAAGGAATAGAAATCCTAATAGGTAGCCCGTGGCTCTCTCTTCCACAAGAAGAAGTAGCCAATTGTGTGATACCTCTAGGCTCTTTCGTATTCCACAAGTGTGTGGTTGAAAGTGAGATTAGGGCATGCTTGCTTAGTGTCACTTTTTCTCCCACACACAACCAAAGCTCAAAAATATGTCTTGAAGGGACATATGTCAACAACAAACACCATACCAAAAATTCAATATGATCTAGTCAGTCAACTGCGCAAAACTCCTGCTTAAATATCTATACTAGAGTTGTTCAAACTTTCGCCAAAACACAAAGACATCTTGGAACAAGCATTACTAGAAACAAATGTACCTCAAGATCTAGATGCTGACAAATTCCAAGCCATGGTAGCTCATATGATAGGGCCTCATAACCTCACTTTTTCAGAGCATGATAATATCTTATTGAGCCATCCACACAATACTCCACTCCACATTGAAGTCTTAGTCTACAAGCATCGAGTCAAAAGAGTATTAATAGATGGAGGATCTGGACTCAATATTTGTACCTTAAAGCTTATCCGTGCATTAGGCTTCTTTGAGAAATCTATTGATCCACGCAAAAAGATCACTATCAAAGCCTATGACGATGAAGAGAGATCATCCAAAGGAACAATAATGTTGCCAATTCAAGTAGGACCAATACAAAAGGACACTATGTGCCAAGTCTTAGACATAGACCTCACATACAATATCTTATTGGGTCGACCTTAGATACATGAAATGCAAGCAGTACCTTCTACTTATCATCAGTGTGTTAAGTTCCCCTACAATGGGCAAGAGATTTCTATATCAGCAGATCACAATCCTTTTTAACACTACAATGCTATGGGGGCAGCCCAAAACAGTTTGGTTCCACATAATAGAGAAAAACAAAGTAATTTAGCACCAGATCGTCAGCAAGAAAAGTCTACATCACTATCTATGGATTTCAAATAGAAGATGAAAATCAAAGAGTAGGGCATGGGAGAATACTCTTTGGAACCCATGTGTTTGGACAACTTACCAGCATCACCTAAATCTCATGGATTACCTACAGCCTCAACACATCAAGCAACACAACCCATCACCAAGTTTGATGGCACATTTATCCAACTAGGCACTCTAGCACATGAATCAGAGGAAAAAGACATCCTTAAATGGTTGTACAAGGATGAGGAAGAAGACAGAGCAACTACTGTGGAGGTAGCTATACCAACACACTTGTATGGAAAAGGCTACTTAATCATGCAACAAATGGGATACAAGGGTAAAGGACCTATTGGAAAACATCAAGAAGGCGTCATAGAACCATTAGATCCTCCTTCACAATTCAGTAAAGACAAAAAAGGATTGGGATATGAACTCACTCTACTACCAAGGAAGACACCACATAAATATCAAAAACCCCAGTGGAAAGAAAAGAAGAAATACAAGGAATACTCTTGGTAGGAAACACTATTTGATTCAACTAAGACAATACGTAAAGAATGTGAAAATCATGAACAAAAACAACATCAAGAGAAGCCCATCAAACAAACGAAGGAAGCATCTACTATAGAAGCACATCATATTCAAGAACCAATATCCAACAAAGAAGCATCACCTCCAGATAACATCATTCCTCCCCGAGGAGAGACAGTATATGAACAAATGCAAAGAGTGGAAGCAGGATCTGACACAGAATCAGAGAAAACTATCAAACTTGTATCAATCATCAAAGACCTGTTCTCACCCTACAACGTACCAATTCACAGCACTGCTAGAATCTAGGATAATACCTCTGTGACTGATTCCAATGAATATGAATGGGGCAGTTGTTCTAATATTACTGAAGATATTTCTGCAAATGATAGTCATACACCCATATCTCAAGAAGAATGCGGGACAAAATCTAGACCACTTGAATTTGGTCCACAAATTATCTATGATGCCAAGGAAAACGAGCAGCGACATTATGAACAAGTCTATACAAAAGATAATACCATTGAAGACCTCGACGAAATCCTTAACACCCCGACCAATCACGATGATACCTCTGTCCTGACACTTACAACAAAGGAACTTGATCCACCAAACAACTCCTTACCACTTGTCTTTCCTGACCTCATAAACTGGGATGAACCTAAAACTCATGATATACCAATTTTCCCAAACAACGAATCCATTATCCATTACTTGTGTACTGTTAACCTGGAAATAGCTTCTACCAGTAAACAAAGTAATGACAGCTGCAATCAGGGGAGTGCCAAGTCTCTCAGTCCCAAAAATGAACAAAATAAAGGATCTACTGCTTAAAACCAGTCAATGGCAGCAATAGATCACAAAAAGGTAAAAATAAAGGACACATCTGAGGGTGAAAACCTTTGTAAGGCACCTAAAGATGGGAGACTTGACACTCTTCTTGAGCATTATCACAAGCGATCACCCATATTGATTGATCCCACTCAATCAATCAACATTGGTACTACAGAAGCAACCAAGAATATACACCTAGCCGAATCTTTGACAGAGGAAG